>NW_022872941.1:1355753-1679357 GCF_900324485.2 Mastacembelus armatus
AATAATGTGATACAGAGTCTGTCAGTAAGTCTTCAGATTAATTTGAAGACACACTGTGCATACCATCCATCTAGTGGTGGTGCAGGTGAGAGAGCTAATCAGACACTGAAAACCAAACTTACAAAATTAATGGCTGAAACACAATTGTCATGGGTAAAAGTCTTACCTTTAGCGCTAATGTTTATGAGAGGCCGCCCACATAAAACAACTGGGCTCTCTCCTTATGAGATACTCACTGGACGACCCATGCGAATGACAAATACGCCTTTTCCCCAGAATAAGTTAACTTTAACAGGAATGGATGATGAGATGTTACAATACTGTTGTGCACTTAACCAGACTCTCAAGCTCATTTTCCCTAAGGTAAAAGCTGCCCTTCCTGAGCCTGTGGTAGGACAACTCCATGCCATCCAGCCAGGAGACTGGATAGTGGTTAAAGACCTTAGGAGGAAGCATTGGAACCAGCCCCGTTGGACAGGACCATACCAGGTGCTACTGACAACCCCAACGGCTGTCCGGATTGCAGAGAGGGATACGTGGATTCATGCATCCCACTGTAAACCCTTCCCACAGGGTGCCACCGATGAGACGACGACGAGGAGCTGAGAAGATGCACGGACTGTGGGTGCTGTTAGCAGTTGTCATCACTGGAGTGATCACCACTGCAGCCATAATTCAGACTGCATTCAGAACAGACAAAACCACGAAAAGAAGAACCAAAGACATGTCATCCAGACTCCAGAAGATGACATCTTACAGGAAAACAAAGAACTCTTAATGAGACGCAAAAGACAGTTGTTCGAACAGTCCGAGTGGAAACCTTGGGGGTTTGACGCAGAGGAAGTGCTATCTCAACCTGCTGTTCATGTTAATAGTTGGTATTCCTACATTCAGTGGCATAAAAACAACCTCTACGGACCGTATTCTAACATTCTAGCTATTCAGGGTCCTCCTGAAAGTTGGCATTCTCTTTTTAAATTAGAAACACAGCATTGCCCTTGTTTGGACCCTGTTATTAGTTTAGTACAGTCTTTTACAAAATATACATCTGTAAGCGAACACAGCAGGCAATACTGTAAATATTCCCATCGAATGTGGTATGGTGCAACCGCAGATGCATATGGACATACACAGGAACAGAAATCTATTTATTTATCATGTGTAGATTGGTTTTGTGATCACATGTTGCCTGCACCATTTCCATTGAATTCTACTATAGCTGACCCTGTGGAAGTACCTTTGCAACCCACAAATATTTCACATTCGGTGTGTTTGTGTTCAAATGGCACAGGGCAGTTTATGGGAATATCACAATGTACAAACCCTGTTGCAGGTCTTACAAGTCGAACAATCATGACTGCACATGGGACTGAGCACCAGCCAGCTTCTGGTTCAGTTAATATCACTTTCAAAGATGGACAGACAATATTAGTAAATGATTACCTTCATGCTCCTGCATATATGGGTATACCACCTATTGGAAATTTTTATTGGCTTTGTGGGAACAGAGCATTTCTTTTCCTACCGTCAGGATGGTCAGGGTGTTGCTATTTTGTTAATCTTACAATTGTTAACTTAGCCTTAGTTCCTGTTAATTTAATGCATATTGTAAACCACATTGAGAAGCGAGAGATAGCAAAATTCTCAACCCTTGAAGCTTTCCATTGGCGTATTTCTTTAGGTGAAAAATGGGGAATTGGGTTGTTACCTTGGTACGGTGTAACATTCTTAGCCGATCACATTGACAATATTACCTATTCAATGTCTGCATTTGCCAATGAGACTATAAAAGGGTTTTAGTTACTTCAAGCAAATGACAAATCTCATAGACTAACATTATTAAAACATGAAATGGCTTTAGACTATCTTTTAGCCAAAACTGGAGGCCTGTGTTTAACTTTAAATTTGACAGGAGATGCTTGCGTCACTCTCAGTCCTGACAATTCTGATAATATGACAAATGTTATAGCAACATTACAACGGATTCGGGATGCTTTTGGGCCATCCGAATCTTCGGGTTTCAGTTTTAGAAATTGGTTATCAGATAAGTTTGGTCCTTGGGGTGCTGGAATTGTGCAAATTTTAATCCCTGTAGTTATTATGTTTAGTATGCTCCTGTGTTTTTGTACATGTGCACTCACTTGCATGCGGGCCCTGATGTATAAATGGTTAGGAGGAGTACTTGGAGGAGAATACACTTCACTTTATGTTAACTTACCAACTGAATCGACAAATACTGCTGAAATACAGTTAAATGATTGGGCCCCGGGAAACCCATACACTGACAGTGATCTAGATATAGAAAAACCCTGACAAATGATGTAACATTTTGTTAATGTCTTGTCTTGAATGTGTTGACACTTTGTGTCAAAAGGGGGGAATGTGGGATTTTACGACCGAGCAAATGGTCACTGACTTAAACCAATGTGGGGGTTGAATGTTTGCTTGACCCTTTCATGGTATGTGGTTCTGTCTGTTTTATTGTTTTAGTGTTTTAGGGTAGAAGGTTGTAAATAACTGCCAACAATTTGTTTCTTTGATGGTAAGAAGACTGAAGATAGTACCTGAACAAACATGTGGAGTCTGTTCAAGATTAGTCCACCCCTTTCTTGTCAAAATGTATATAAACTGGTCTTTTAACCCAAACGGGAGAGGACTTCTGCAAGGACGTCCTCTCCGGGCCCGTGATTAAACCTGAGATGATTCATCACACTTGTGGTTGTTTTCTGAGAATTAGCAACTCTCAAACTTAAAGAAATTTCTACCACAGGCACCCTGCCATTAATGAACTCATCTTTATTGGACTTGGTAAATTTATCTCTAGTATCAGGCTACGTACCACAGGCCTTTAAGACTGCAGTAATCAAACCTTTACTCAAAAAGCCTAGTCTTGATCCAGGTGTCTTGGCTAATTATAGACCAATATTCAACCTGCCATTTATTTCTAAAATCCTAGAAAAAGCTGTTGCTAAGCAGCTATCAGACCACTTACACAGGAATGAACTATTTGAAGATTTCCAATCAGGATTTAGAGCACATCATAGTACAGAAACAGCACTGTTGAAAGTTACCAACGATCTTCTCTTAGCCTCAGATAATGGACTTGTTTCGATACTTGTCCTCCTAGACCTTAGTGCAGCATTCGACACCATTGACCACAACATCTTATTACAGAGACTGGAGCATGTGATTGGTATCAGAGGAACAGCGTTAAAGTGGTTCCAATCCTATTTATCGGACAGATTCCAGTTTGTTCATGTCCATGATGAACCTTCCACACGAACAAAAGTTAGTTATGGAGTTCCACAAGGTTCTGTGCTAGGACCGATTCTGTTCACCCTGTACATGCTTCCTTTAGGATATATCATTAGGAAGCACTCTATTAATTACCACTGCTATGCGGATGACACTCAGTTATATCTATCTATTAAACCTGTTAACACAAACCAGTTAACCAGACTTCAAGCCTGTCTAACTGACATAAAGGCTTGGATGACCAGTAACTTTTTACTTTTAAACTCAGAGAAAACAGAAGTCATTATATTTGGGCCTAAAAATCTCAGAAATAACTTTTCTAAAATTATAGCTACTCTAGATGGCATAACCCTGGCCTGACTACTGTAAAAAACCTTGGAGTTATTTTTGACCAGGACATGTCCTTTAACTCACACATAAAACAAATTTCTAGAACTGCATTCTTTCACCTGCGCAACATTTCCAAAATTAGGAACATCCTGTCTCAAAATGATGCAGAAAAACTAGTCCATGCATTTGTTTCCTCAAGGCTAGATTACTGTAACTCATTACTATCTGGATGTCCTAATATCTTAATAAAAAGCCTCCAATTAATCCAGAATGCCGCAGCCAGAGTCCTGACAGGAACTAGCAAGAGAGATCATATTTCTCCTATATTGGCTTCTCTTCATTGGCTCCCTGTAAAATATAGAATAGAATTTAAAATCCTTCTTCTCACATACAAATCCCTTCATAATCAAGCTCCTTCATACCTTAAAGACCTCATAGTACCATATTATCCCAATAGACCACTTCGCTCTCAGAGTGCAGGCCTACTTGTGGTTCCCAGAGTTCTCAAAAGCAGAATGGGAGGCAGAGCCTTTAGCTATCAAGCTCCTCTCCTGTGGAACCAGCTCTCAGACTGGGTTCAGGAGGCAGACACTCTCTGTACTTTTAAGGCTAGACTTAAAACCTTCCTCTTTGACAAAGCATATAGTTAGGGCTAGCTTCAGGCAACCCTGAACCATCCCTTAGTTAGTTATGCTGCTATAGGCCTAGACTGCCCGAGGACCATCGGTGCACTGAGCTCCCCTACCCTAACCCCCCCCTTCTCTCCCACCTCATGTATATTCCACCATTGAATGTTACTAACCTTGTGCTCTCTCTCTCCCCTAGTTTGTGCTCTCTCCCTCCCTCTCTCTCTCTCTCTCTCTCTCTCTCTCTGTACCTTCTGCAGGTGTCCCTGGTCCTGGAGCTGTTTATCGCTGATGTGCAGTTACTGGCCCCACCAACTTGCAGTGTCTATTTGTTGTTTATTGTTGGTGTTCTTTTCTCTCTGCTCTATCCACTCACCCCAACCGGTCGAGGCAGATGGCCGCCCAAACTGAGCCCGGTTCTGCTGGAGGTTTTTTTCTTCCGTTAAAGGGAGTTTTTTCCTCTCCACTGTCGCCAAGTGCTTGCTCATAAGGGAATTGTTGGGTTTTTAGTTTTAGTTTTTGTAAAGTGCCTTGAGATGATTTGTATTGTGATTTGGCGCTATACAAATAAAATTGAATTGAATTGAATTGAATTGAATTTAACAGCCACATCAATTATATCGTCAGTGTTTTACCATCTCAAAAGCATTGCCAGGAACAAAGGGATCATGTCTAAACCAGACTCGGAGAGACTCATCCATGCACTTATCTTACATTACTTGTAACAGCCTGCTCACAGGACTCTCAAAACGAGTTGTAAGGCAACTACAGTACATTCAGAACACTGCTGCTAGGGCCCTGACTAGAACCAAGAAGTACAACCACATCACTCCTATTCTCAGATCTCTGCACTGGTTTCCTGTCGCTCAGAGAAAAGACTTTAGTCTTCTGGGGTGTAATGGTGTTTTTTGGCCCTGGATAAGTTTTGACATGCCCTGACATTTATGCTTTTTTCAGTTGATTTTAAACATATTAATGGCTAAAGTTTGATAACTGAAATCAGCACAAACTGGGCTACAGTAATATGTAAGCAGCAAGTTTATACATGATTTTTGAGAAAACAGCGTTTTTGCATGGTTAGTAAAAAACAAAAATTTAAGTCACTGAAATAAGGCCATAAAAGACATTGGTTCACAAGACCTTTGAGAACTGGAGCTTGTAGCCTAGAGTGTTTGCTTCAAAATGATGTGAAAATCATCTTGTTCAGTCATTCACAGAAAACAATACACTGATTTAAATTTTCGAAGACACTTTTTTTGTAGAAAGGGAACATGCCAGAAGGCGTGCCTGATCATGAATAATCATGTAATTCACCTGAGAAGACAAAGACCCGCACAATGAGCTGCATAATGAGCCTTTCACTCAGGAATGTGGCTGAGAGAGAATAACTCGTCAGAAATTATATCCTCCGCTGGGTCCAGTCGCCCTTCAAAATGCAAACGTTTATTATTTGAGCTGCATTTTTTTCTCTGTGGAGAAGGTAAACTCTTCGTCGCTGTTCAGAACCATCCAAAGTGCATCTTCACCCGCATAGTGTGCCATCATCCAAACGCACAGAAAAAGTAAGTAAATTCTATGATGAAGCTTGATGTTTTATGCCATTTCCTCAGGGGCGTGCGTATAATTCTCCCTCTCTCTCTGTTCTCTCTGTACCTTCTGCAGGTGTCCCTGGTCCTGGAGCTGTTTATCGCTGATGTGCAGTTACTGGCCCCACCACCTTGCAGTGTCTATTTGTTGTTTATTGTTGCTGTTCTTTTCTCTCTGCTCTATCCACTCACCCCAACCGGTCGAGGCAGATGGCCGCCCAAACTGAGCCCGGTTCTGCTGGAGGTTTTTTTCTTCCGTTAAAGGGAGTTTTTTCCTCTCCACTGTCGCCAAGTGCTTGCTCATAAGGGAATTGTTGGGTTTTTAGTTTTAGTTTTTGTAAAGTGCCTTGAGATGATTTGTATTGTGATTTGGCGCTATACAAATAAAATTGAATTGAATTGAATTCTCAGGTAAATCACATGACTATTCATCCTCAGACACACCCTCTTGCATATGGCCTTTCTGGACAAAAAGTGTCTTAGAAAATTTAAATCAGTGTATTGTTTACTGTGAATGTGTGAACAAGATGACATTCACAGCACTCTGAAGTAAACACTTTAGCCTACAACATGCTGGTCTCCAAAGTCTTGTGAACCAATGTTCTGTTTGTGTTTTATGGTCTTATTTCAGTGAGTAAAAAATTGTAGTCTTTCACTAACCATGCATAAACACTTTTTTCTCAAAAACACAAAACTTGCTGCTCACATATCATTGTAGCCAATTTTGTGCTGATTACAGTGTTATCAGACTTTAGACATTAATATGTTTAAAAGACACTGAAAAAAGCACAAATGTCAAACTTTGTCCAGGCCCCCAAAACCCCCTCAGACCCCAGAGGGTTAAAGCAGATGGCATGTGACGGGACTGAAGGGATTGGTTTATTATCCTAGTGATAAGGGGGCTGAGAGCAGAAATATTAGCTTTTACCAAAGCCATAGGGAAAGGGTCTAGGGCACAAGATGAGGATCTCATCCGTTTAATAGTATCCTCAACCTCAAGATAAGTAACTTCTGGAAATGAGCAGAACATCCTCGAAATACCAAACTGTGGGTTGACAGTAGGAGCAGATGAAGGGCTGGGGCCAGAGAGGGAGGAGCGTATTTTTGCAATTTTAGTTCTAAAAAAGGTCATATAATCGTTACATTGTTTTGCTGTGGTTCCTGTAAGTGGCGCACTTCGAGGTTTAAGCAGATAATTTATAGTGGAGAACAACTGTTTAGAATTTCCAAGACTATTTTGAATAATATTTGAATAGTATTGAGACTGTGTCTCTTTGATGGACTTCGAATAAGCTTTTTGGTGATCCCGATAAGCCAGCTTGTGAACAGTAAGTCCAGACGCTATATATCATCGCTCAAGTGCACGCCCAGCTGCCTTCATTTTCCGCAGGTCACTTGTGAACCAGGGAGCAGAACGGGAGAATGTAACTGTTCTCACTTTGATGGGTGCGTGTAAACCCAAAATGCTGCCCAAAGTCCGATTGTAAAATTCGACAGATTCATTGGCTGATTGGCATTTTCATAATGGAGATGTTGAAGGCTTTACAGCCATGTCTTCTGTGTTAATGTTCTTTAGGTTCCTAAAACGTATTTCACGATTAGGCTTAGCATAAGGACACTGAAAAAACAGCTCCATGGAAATTAACAACGGGTGAGCTAAGCCTAGCTATAGTCCATGAAGTTCTCCTTGTTTACTAACTCTGAAGGCTGATGGCACACCACGTTTTTGCAGATTTTCGGAAAGTCAATGCAGTTACGGTGCTACGTTAAACCTGGTCAAATGTGAGTTTGACTTACCTTGGTAAAGTAGTTGGCCAGGGTCAGGTGCGGCCAGTAGATGCCAAGGTTGAAGTCGTGCTCTCCTATTCTACTCCCACTACCTGAAGGGAGCTGAAACGGTTCTTGGGGCTTACTATCTGTGTTTTTGTATAAACCTCTCTGTCGTAGTGGCTCCTCTGACTGCCCTCTCTAGTCCACCTGTTCCATTTGTGTGGACTGAGGAACGTGAACATGCTTTTAAAGCTGCTAAGTCCCTTCTTTGCTGTTCTCCAGTTCTTTCTGCCCTGATTATGCTAAACCTTTTTTTTCAGCCAAGTTCAAGAAGCACCAACTTAACTATTCCACCATTGAAAAGGAGACGTTAGCTATGTTACTTGCCCTCCAGCATTATAGTGTTCAGTTCCACCCCCCCTACACATCACGGTGTTCACTGACCATAACCCTCTCGTGCTTTTGACCACAACCACAACTAGTGGTTAATGCGCTGGGCATTGGTGGTCCAAGAATCCATTTGAAGATCAAACACAAGTGAGGAAAGGACAATGTTGTGGCAGATGTCCTATCCAGAGACAAATGACCATACTGTCTGCAAGATATCCTTTGTTTGGCTAGATATTAAGTATAGTAACAGAGTAGGGTATGAGCTTGGCAAGGGGGGGGGGGGGTTGCAGCCCATGTGCCATTAGTTTGTTTGTTGTGTGTTTGTTTTGTTTTCATCCCCTGGTGACAACCAGCTGATCGGCATCTCGGTGTTCACAATCAGTAATCAGCTGTGATCAGCGGAAGATAAAAGTCAGGAGCTCCCACCACTCAGTGCGCCCGGGGATTCCATCCATACTTCAGGACATTTTCTCTAATGTCTCAGTTTAATTAGATACTTTTTGTTAGATGCTTGGTCATACAATTTTTTCTGTTAATAAATTCCCGGTCGCCTCTCAGCGCTGACTCTTCGTTCTTTCTTGTTTTTGCTTCCATCCCATACCTGTGTTACAGTGCTAAAATTTCTCTACACCAGCCTGGCCCGTAACACCTACTAAGGTAAACAACAGGAAGTGGTACAGCCCTCTCCACCAAATACGGCACTGTCAAGACTCCATTTAACAAAGAGCAGACCACCGGTTCTGTCACGTTTGGGGGGTTATTATTATTATTAATTCGGACCAAGGATACGCCCACTCTGGTACTCAAGTGCACAAATGACTTTATTTTAAAACAAGGCAAAACGAGGAATAGAAACACTGAGCTTGACAAGGGGTGGATTAAACCAGGGACTGTGAGACAGGGGAACAAGAACAAAGGGAACAAGGCATGAGGGCCTGGGTCACACACACACTAGGGGACTCACCAGACCACAGGGAAACATGAACATGAACAGGAAAACATGGGCTGGGAAAAACATGAACTAGGGGAACAAGACAAAACCATTTGGGGACAGGGAAGCAGGAGCACAAGGTGAGGGAATCCAGAAAAACAAACACAAAATTCTCCAGGCAAAGAAATGTCCTTAGACAGAAAACACAAAAGAAAAAGGCTTCTTAACTTATCCTGGGAAACGAAAGGCAGTCCATAATCAAATAAGTCCAAAAAGAGAAATCCAATGGCGTGGGAAAACAAAGAAGGCAAAACTTGGAACGAAGCAGAACAAGGCGATTTCAGGCAGACAAAGCATTTGGGTCAGAACAAGGCTTTTAGGCAGATAACCTGGCAGTTAGTCTATGGCTGACAAGGGGTATATAAACTGAGTGCACAAAACAAGACACAGGTGAATCAAATCATATAATCAATTAAAGGAACAAAAAGACAGAAAAACCAAATCCTGCATGATCCTACAAAATAAAAGTCCAAAACAGCAGGTCCGGATCATGACAGGTTCTTTCTAAGTGAACCCTACTCACAGCCGGCCATAAATACCTTAAAACTACTCCCTTTCAGACAAGACCTGAAACCTATACAATGATTTATGCAGTTTATGCAGCAATGATTCATAACAGTTTGTAACAAACTAAAGATATCAAAAGCATTGCTACCAAAGTTTGATGTTAGATGTAAGATGTGTAATTGCCTATTATCTATTACTTGTGCTTATGGCATTCTTATAAATGTGAGATTTATAACTTTCACTGATATTTTGTAAAAAAAGATATAATTCAGATATCTAAAGTACTTGCTAGGTGTGTCATGCAACAATACTAATAAGTATTTTAATCACTATGAATTTGCTTAGTGGAAAAAAGGAAATATTACTCTGATCATAGAAACTATGTCCAAGATCAATTATTTTAAAAGTCAATTTAATTTAACCTCAAGATGAACACTATAAGTTAAGAGCAGGAACCTCTGTCTCACACAGTCCTGAGTTTTGACCAATAATATTACACCATTCTATTCAGGTGGTCAGATTTTAAGCTGACACTCACAGCACAAAGCTCTGACTCCACGACAGGAGTTTAAGTTTTCTGCAACAGCAGCAAAAGGCCACACCAACTCAAGCTGACTGCACGGACTAAGAGAGGGAGAACTCACCAGCAATCTAGTAGGGATGGGATCTAAGAGACTGTCAATGGTTCACTTACTTCATATGGCTTAACAAGGATGGCTCAGTCTCCAATTGTGGTTTTAAATGTTTATTTGCACCATTCTAGTCATTTACCCAGAGTGTCATAACTATTTACAGAGAAAAGTTAATTAAGGAACAGACGAGCATATACAATAAAAAAAAAAAAAAAAAAAAAAAAACTGTCAAAAGTACAATAGTTAAGGCCTAATATTCAACAGCCCCGGGCCAGACAGTACCTTCTCTGTCACCATCTTTTCTCAGTGGGAAAAATGATGCCTTTATACTCCCTTAGCCCCTTCCCCGGGCAAATCATTCCAATATTCTGTGGGGTTTTCTTTTCCTTTTGACTAACACTGCTTTTGTTAGTTAAATTTCTACACCAGAACTTAATACTACAATTTCATGAAATAATACCATAACAGAAATGCCCATCATCTGGCTTTAGACCCAATACATCAAAAGAAAATTCAGCAATTATATAATGGTCAAATCCTTGGGTCACCAGTAGCGCGTGGACATGCATGAAAGCGCCCAGTTTGGCCTGAAAAACAGGACGTGACATTAATGCTAGCAGTCTGGTTCATCTTTGGTGAATACAGCTCTGTCCATGAATATGTGTATGTGCGTGAGAATAGCATAGGCGTTGAGTGTGCACCCTCAAACGTACTACAGGGGACTTTTTTTACCTAGGGATGTCGGGAACATTATTGCACAGGCGTGTGCTCATGATAACAGTTTGTGTGGCATGACTCGGAATGTCCTCATCCTGCATATCCTATGGTGAGTGCCAGGGAGACCTGGCAGGGCATTCGACATGAGACTCACGTATTTGATTGGCTTCCCACACTCTAACACCACACCCCCGATTTCTCACGCTGAAGCAGCTGTCAACTATGATTTATCTGTTATTCAAAATGTTATGGTTGAGCCTGAGGTCTGATGCTACCCTTCCCTGATTCGTCATGTTTGTATCACATGATAATAGCCATGCGCCCTCAGTCAGGAAGAAAACAATAATAAATCACCTCTGTCACTCACTTCGACTATTTGCCAGCGGTATGCAAGTTTCAGAGCAACTTAGATGTCCCAGTATATAAATTTTCTGAATTTATGCTCTTAAACTTTAAATAACGTTTGATAGTTAATTTTGTGTGTATCATGAGTATCATGCTCATGTGTTATGTTGCATATGATCAGCAACATGCCAGAGGATTTCTGGTAAACTCATTTGTTGTATCTGTGACAGGAAGAAATCTTAATATTGGCTTCACCACCAGGACAAAAAAAAAAAAACGGGTCAGCACCCTGTCAATCAGCACAGGAAACCCCCAGGGATGTGACTTCAGAAGGAGCCTTCACTCTAACAAACACTTAATACTTAATCCATGTTGTCTGACAACAGAACACTATCAACAACCCCCAGTGCAATACCTGTGTAAGTGCAATAACTGAACAACAACTGTAAATATTGTATCTATGAAAACTTTAAATATATAACACTCACTCAGAAGCTCTTATACTCTCTGGAATTGACCTACTCCTGATTCTATTTGTATGCTATTATATTTCCCCTCACTTATATTTAATTAATGTATGTACATATAGTGTGAACTGTTGTGACAAGTGTTGTTGTGACAGGTGGACCAGGTCCACAAAGTTCAGGATGAGCTGAGCATGGGAAGAGCACAAAAAAGATTTTTCTGAAAGCTATATCAAAAAAGAAAATAACTGCGGTGAATGAGCACAGAAAAGTGCATTAATTTCAACATTGCAAAAATAATCTTATAATTACTACTTCATTTAATAATACAGTTGATTTTTTTGTCTTTTATAAACAGGAAAAGAGCAGCTAGTTCCTAACTGTGGGGCTATAAAATATTAAAGCAAAAACACCAAACCCTTACTTGAAGAGTCAAACCAAAGAAAAGTAGTCACCTTCTCCAAAGATTTGGCCCTCTCCTCACTTTTCTGCAGCAGGCTTTTAGTGTGACTTGTGGCTTTATCAAGAATGGCCTGTGTGAAGAAGAGTAGTCATCAGTTAAAGACTGTAGCTTTATATCTCATCAATCATCAATATACTGTTAGTCTTTGACGACTGACAGTAGTGTAGAAACAGTTGTAAAGGGTCAAAATCCAAGCACATTTAACAACAACTTTGCTAATGCTTAATTTGAAGTAGTGACAAAAGAAATAGGTCAGGAGCCAGATTTAAAGAATGCCTGCTCAGCAATATTATTGATGGATACTTGCTTTATCTGCTTTCTGGGCTTTCACCTGTGATTCCTGCTTAACTACACAATAGTGAAATGGAAAATTCTCACAATATGTGTGTGGTACTCTACCTTTCCCTGTAAGATCTTCAGAGCTTCATATTTGCCTTCAAGGTAACGATGCGCCACCTCTAGCTCACAGCATAATGCATCTATCATCTGTCAACACAGCAGAACCACCAGTTACAATGTGGACGGTCACATCAACTCCAGGTCTTCTTTTTCTTTATTTTTGCCATTTTTCCTACCTCACTTGCTTCCTGTAGTCTGTATTTCAGCTCATCTTTGGACAGGTTGTCCAGGGAGTCTGATGATTCACAAAACGTGGACTCAGAAAATGTGTGTGTGCGTTTGTGTTCTAATAGTTTTGAGTTCATAGGTACAGGCTGGAGCAAAGGCACATTTGCGAAGTTTTCAAAAAGCTTTAAAAGCATGTTATAGTTGCTATAGGAAAATATCTGCTTAGTGAAAAGTTCTTCAACAGGTTGGTCTGCTGCTTAGCAAAATCAAAGCATTAAATATGATGTAAAACCAAAGTTACCCTGTCTGAGATAGAAATTAAAAAATAGTTTCCTGTTTTCAGGCCCAAATACACAATTGCTAAAAATGCTTTTAAAACTTTAACTTCAGAGACTTGTGTACGCTTTTATGAACAAATTTGTTTTGATTTCTGTGAAGTGATGAGTGCTCTTTTAATCAAAGGTAAGAGAAGTGGATGGTTTTGCCTTTCATTTGATTCTTGTTTAGCTGCTATGTTGAAGGGTTATTCTTACCACAGTGCGTAAGCTTCCAGCGGGCTCTTTGCTGTGCCTCTGCAGTCTTCAGTGCAGGGATCCAGGCTGCCTCTCCTGCCTGGCTGCTATGCCTGTGCAGTAGGCTCTCTGAGAGAGAGACACCAGCGAAGCTTTGGCTTTTCTTCTTAGGGGAGCTGGGTGCTGGTCTGACTCTCATCCCATCTCCTAGGTCCCCATCCAACATGTCATCATCCAAACTGCCAGCCTCACTGACCGCTTGCATCTGCACCTCGTCAAACTAACCTGGATGTGCTAAACCTGTCAAACCACATATTGATATCCTCAAACTTAATACCTGTATTTTGGAAACCCAAAAGGTTTTCAAAGTACTTAAAGTTATATTAGGGTATAGTACAATTATGTATTCCAGTTATTACAGTTTTTTTTTTTTACCCGTTACAGAACACAGAGGTCAATATGAAAACCAAACAGCGATTTCTTTTTTCCTCACTTTGCTTTGTTCTTCTACCTTCTCTCGTCTTTCTAGATCCCTGGGCCTAGAAATAGCCTAGGGGAAGGTTTGAACGTGATGTAAAGCTTATCTGAAACTCAATATTAAATTGATGTAGAGACATTTTCTCTCATTGAATTCTGTTAGCCTCTATGACAGACTCCGTGTATCAGTATTAACTACATTTGTTTTAAGGTGACACCGTCACTAGTTTGTAGCAGCTTTGTCTTTGGAAACACACATATTATCTGTTACAGAAAGAAGTCGTGGATTCCCGTGCAAAATGAAAATACCTTTAGCTACCGTTGAGAGAGGTGGGGGAGGGGTCCATGACTTACCTGCAACTTTGACGCAATAAAGTTCAATATTTCCAGGCGACTTCCAGTCCCTTTAGAGACACAGCCAGTTAACTAGAATGTGGCAGCTATAACAACTATTAAAAAATATTATTAATCGCTTCTTTGCCGATTTACAAACTCTGCGTTATTTGTCCTCGTCCACCAGCTACTCCAATTCAAGCTCGCAGTGCTAAGTACTTCCGGTAGTTACCTTCAAAATAAAACTCGTATCTTTGAAACAAAACGACGCTGGCTGGCTATGGCAAGAATGTACCGCAGCAATAAACACACTGCTTTCTGAAAATGCTTTTCTCAAAAGATACAACAATGAAATGTGAGAACTGTGAGAAATGCAACATTTTAACTCTTAAAAAAACTGTGTATTTTTTCTACATTATCAACAATAAAATACAATTTTATTTAAATCTTTTAAAAGTATAAACATGGTATTAAACTAAACTGATGTGCATTATAAAAACTGCATACCCTGTATTAAAGAATTATCTATGGAAAAATAATCTCTTGAATTTAATTTGAAAGTAGTTTAGTGAGTTCCAGCTGCTTACAGTGAGTCACCATCACCAGAAGAGAGCTCTATGTGAAACTGTTGAGTAAATATTGGATGAAGGGGTGTGTGAGAGTGCACATTATAAACACAATGTTCAAATAAAGAGTCTCATGTTCCGCTTTTCACACTTTTTATTAGTCATAAACCTATTTAGTAATCCCTTCATAAGCTTTCAGTGTAATATTTCCAAATAAATTTTCACAGAATAAATGGCAGATACATGCTAGGCTTGTTCAAAGCCAGTTACATTATAAGCCTGGCTCAAAAGTCAATCAGCAACACTAAAAGACCTAAAGTACAGAAACAAGTGCTAATCATTCACGTAAAACAAATAAATACTGACAATATTTTATCCAGCTTAGGTTCTTCAGTACATGCTTGGTTGAAAAAAAAAAAAAAAAAAAAAAAAAAATATATGACACCTCAACCACAGTTGCCAGCATACAATGTAGGAGGGTTAGGGCCATGTGAAATGTTGCTTCCTGTTCTTGGATCAATCTTACGTAAGAATTCTGGAAAGAGAATAGTATACCTGAAACAGGTACACCTTACCTCTTAAACAGTAACAATATGTTTGTTTTTTTTCTTACCTCAGGTTAAAAAAGGACAGAATTTTGTTACATGTTACATGTTGTTAATCTTCCTCCATACTAAACTAAAATCCATACAAAACAAAAACTACAACAAAATAAAAAAAAAATTGACAGTGAAAATGTGTAACTGTGTCACAGTGCGGCAGTAAATTACAGAGCTGTGTGTGTTAGTCACTGGTATATTCCTCTATGACCAAGTCTTCCTCTTCCAAAAGAACTTGGCTTGTGGTAAGCTGGGGCTGACTGGTTGGCAGACCCTCCTCTTTGTCCTCCTCTTCCTCCTCACTGTCCATTTTCCGCTCGCCTGGCTCTTTCTCCATCAGAGTCTCCAGTTTTACTCTGCATGCACACACGGAACAAAGCCAAAGATGAAAATTAGGACAGAGCTCTAAAAAGAATTGAGTAGAATTGATGAAGTCTAGTCTACAGATGTACATGATCAACATCTCTAAACCTGTGTGTAATATAATTTATGTAAAAGCACAGGTATCCACACTAACAATCAATAGTGTATGCATGGGATTTAGATATAGGGAGAATATATAAGAAATCAGAATACACATTGAGTCTGAACCTTGAATTTAAACAAATATGCAACAAAAACAAGGTGAAAGTGACAACTGAGCAACTTCACCCATTAAAGAAGGTCACAATATGATATTCAAAGCTTCCAATGCAATAAATTATTGGACCTTGTTGTTTCAGATGGCCATGTTTTTTTATTTTTAGAATTCCAATCTGAAACACACCATGTTAAAAAGGATTTTACTTTTGAGTTGCCTTAAGGGAATTTATCTCTTGTTTGTCAGCAACAACCATAACCTAGAGCTGGGTAATTAATGAAGAGTACTCAAAACTGACAACCAATCAACCCACAAAAACACATTATTTATCAGAATTTATATTTACAGCGTTACTTCCAGGTCTCGATCATACTCTACTGTGCATAGCATCCTCCCTCGTGCACAATAGGCAGAAAGCTGCTGTGTTGACCACCATACTGTAATAGATGTGCTCCACCCTCAGCCATGCTTTCAAAAGAACTTCACACTCCTGCTCGGGTTCCACATCGCACAGGTAGCCAGTGGCCAGATAGCCAATTTAGCTGTGGCTGAAATTAATAAATTAATGATAGAGTAGCTGAATAATTTGCACCAAATATGAAAAAAAAAAAAGAAAACAAAAAACCCAAGAAAGTGCCTTTAACAACCAAAGTCCAACAGTCTAGGACACTAAACCAACAAATGTGCCAACATCACAAACTGACAGAAGCCACTCAAAATCTAGATCTCTCTCTAGTGTCATTTCGCTCTCTAGAAGCTTTGTGTGTGTTTGTAGCTATTGTCTCAAAGAAGATGACTCAACAGGAAAACAGTCAGTTGTGCACTCAAGAAAAAAGAAAAATACATTGCTCAAGAACTGTAAAATGGTATTACTGCTGACTGAAAAAACACCATTCTTATATTATCAAGAGTTGTGCTGTCAAGTACTCTGGTAGATATATAATTAACTTAATTACCTCTTTAACCACTAACAAAAGTCTGGTTGTAACTAGGATCTCCCAGGTGCCAACAGGTCTCAGGGATTGAATCTCTATGAAAGCACTATGAAACAATGAAAGAAACAATGAAAGAGCCACAAAGCAGGAGTACTGGCAGGGTCGCTGGTCAGTCCAGGACAGAATGGTGATGAGTCCAGTTAGATCTGCTTTCTCCAACCTCAACAGAAACAGCTGCTTACTGTAGCACATACAACAATCTCTCTGTACTATGGGTTTGGCTGTGTCCAGCCACCTTACTGCAATGATATGGCACCCACCAGATTGCAACCTATAGACCACCACCTGCAAGAGAATGACAAAGTCCTAGTCCTCCATTCTCCAGGTTATTGGTAGGGATACATACCACTATTGGGTCCAAAGCCACACTCTAGTGCTCTACTCTTGCTTTTAAAAGTCATTCAATTTTAATTCAGTTACCTTTATTTAAGGTGGTTTTACAAAAGGTTTCAACACAAACCCATTTAACAATACAATTTATAATTAAGACATGTCTAAAATAAGAATAAAAGGATATAAAATTAAAATAAAATTATATAAAATCAGACCAGTACAGTCAAGTAAATACAGACTACTTACTCTAATCATAGGCACAGGAAAAGATATGTCTAAAATCTGCTCTTAGACAGAAATGCTGTGAGTGGATTCAATGTCTAAAGTCAGAGCATTCCAAAGCATTAGGGTGCGGCATGAAAAAGCACACTTATAGATATAGAAATAGATAACTGTGAGGACAACCAAAAGCTTAGCAGGTAGGGCAAAGGGGGTTGATAAGGCAAGAGGAGATCAGAGAGATATGAAGGGGTGAGACCATGGTTTTGCAAGTTAACAGTGATTTAAAGTCAGCCCTTAAATGAATTGGTAATCAGGTGGGAGAGATGTGAGTGAAATTATGGGTATCGGCTAGTAACCTGGCAATAGCATTCTGGACCATCTAGAGGCCACTATATTGGGATTTCGGCAGTCCAGAAAACAAAATGATGCAGTATTCTAGCCTGGATGAAACGTCAACCTTACTTAAGAATGTTTTTAATCTGGAGGTGATTTGAAGCTGGTTAAAAACAGACTTATTGACTGTCTTGATGTGTTGTACTTGAACTTAAGTGACTGATGAAAAATTACCTATCAATAATTCTTGACAGTTGGAGTTTGTGTGTTGTTACAGTAGCCATGTCAATGTTTAACATTCACAGAACAGGAATTCTTTTCTCCATTTAAGAGAAGAAAGTTTTGTATAAGGAGAAGATTAATGGCCCAAGAACAGAGCTTTACAGTAAGCAAAAGAGTAAAACTGAGACTGTGGATAGTTTGTCATTAAATCGGATGCACTGATTCCTGTGAAACAGGAAAGTGCTAAACCAACGAGGTATGCAGAGATCTAAAAGAAGCATTGAACACTGAAGGAGAGTCAGAACCTAAACTCATTTGGAGGTCATTGGTGACTCTTGTCAATGCTGTCTCAGTGAAGGACACAATAAGCTGATTGCTAAGCCATGGAGGCGAGCAGGACAGATACTTTTCCCTAAGGAGAAAGACTCTGTTGAGATAGGGCAGGTAGGCAGTCAAGGTAAGATTTTCTTTAGTGTAGTGGCACAAAGGCTGTCAAGTTACCTAGACAGTAATACATTTATAGGCACCTCAGTAAAAAAGAGCTGGAATCCCAGGTTTTTGGATGCTTGGAGCAAATAAGCATGATCTGGCATCAAATTCAGTCAGCAAAGAGAGAGAGGGGGAGAGAAAAAAAAAGAGACTTGCATGTGGTTTTCTTAGATGCACCAAATGCCCTTGGATCTGTACCACATACACACATGGACAAAAATTGTTGGTAACCTTTCATTAAAGAAAGAAAAACCCACAATGCTCACTGAAATAACTTGGAACTGAAAAGTAATAAATAAAAATGTACTGAAAATTAACTAATGAAAATCAGACATTGCTTTTGTATTGTGGTTCAACAAAAGCATTGGAAAAAAAACAAACACTGAAACTGGCCTGGAAAAAAATTATGGTATCTAGAAATGATTGAAAATAATTTGAGCATAGGGACATGCTAAACTAAAGCGTGTCCTGTAATTAGCATCACAGGGGTCTTCAAACTTGTAATCAGTCAGTCTGTCTATTTAAAGGGTGAAAAGTAGTCAATGAGGTGTTTGCTATCATGGTATGTACCACACTGAACATGGACCACAGAAAGGTAAGGAGAGAGTTGTCTCAGGAGATTAGAAAGAAAACGATAGACAAGCATGTTAAAGGTAAAGGCTATAAGATCACTGTACCTCCTGTGAAACATGGAGGAGGCCCAGTTATGTGTTGGGGCTGCTTTACTGACCTGGCACAGGGTGTCTTGAATCTGTGCAGGGTACAATCTCTGAATGTACTGCAGCTGCCTCACATCTTGTTTTGAGAGCCCTGTGAGCAGGCTATTAATAAATACATATATGATCAATGCATAGATCAGTCTCTCCAAGTCTGGTTTAGACCCTTTGATTCTGGCAAAGTTTTTGAGATATAATTGATTCAATGTGGCTGTTAAAATTCAAGTCTGAGTCCATGATTACCCCTACATTTCTAACCTGATTTTTAGATTTCAGAGAAAGAGACTTGAGGTGACTGCTGACACTTTCTCTTTGTTTCTGTGGTCCAAAGATGATTACTTCAGTCTTGTCTCTGGTTAACTGGAGAAAGTTGTTTTGCATCCACACAGTGATCTGTCCAATGCATTGACACAGTGAATCGACTGGTCCATATTCACCTGCTGTGAGTGAATGTAAATCTGAGCGTCACACAAAGTTATGGTTGGACATATTATTGCAGCATATTAACTGGCCTAAAGGAAATGTAAAGATTGAACAAAAGGGGTCCCAATATGGACCCCTGGTGGACCCCACATGTCAAGACCATTTGGTCTGAGTCATAGTTAGCAATTTCAACAAAGTACTTCCTATCTTCAGGATAGGACATAAACCATTTAAGGGCAGTACCAGAGATGCCTATCCAGATTTCACCAAGATTTCCAAATGCTTTGGAAACCCATTGGTGAAGCTGGGGATGGAATGGACAATGAGGAGTCTGCAGAGGGTGTGGACATAGCTGGGGGGGCCCAGGGCAGTGGTAGGGACACCAATGGAAGTTCTGCTGCAGGGGTATCCTTGGCTGGTGAGGGGTCCTTGGCTAGTAAAGTATGAGTGCGTTCTTCACTCCTCTCTTCTCTCAGAGGACCTCTTGGCTGTTCAGACAACTGTCGAAACCCAGTCTGGTGCCTTAGAGTGGAGGAGGTTACCTGTTAGTCGCCTCACACCAAATCTGCTCAGGTGTGGGTCCTTTCCCTTGAACAGGTCGTGTCATTGACAAAACAGGTTGAAGTTATCAATGAAGTGCACTCCTCTTATCTCACAGGCCTTGAATACCCATGTGTTCAGTGCAAACAGTCAACTGAATTTATTAATCCTCCTCCATCCACATCCATCCTCCAATGTTTTGGAGAGGTCCACTGATAAATGACATCATTTTCAGTTTAGCAAGTTTCTACAATAATTTGGAGAGAAGTCCTGTTTTAAACTTCTGATTCTCCCTTTCTGGTGTCTACTGCTCACACATGCAGGATCACCTGTTTGACTCTGTGGTGTTTTTAGAAATGACCTGGGGGAGGAGAGCTGCTATAGAGACATTTCTTGCTCATTAGAATTTAGATCGGGCAGTGGTTGAAACCTGTTACTGAGCTGTATGTTTGATGATACTACATAAGCTCCTGGGGTGCCACCATTATTCTTTGTAATTCTGTGATGCTTTGGCTTGGCACCAAGCGGCTTCATTTTGATCAATTCTCACTTTTAAAAGTTTTGGGAAAGACACTGTATCGTCCAGGTTCAGAGTAGCATTCTAATATATGTAGTCAACCTTAATTTTCTTAATTATTGCTTAAACACCCTTGGTTGCAGCTTATTACCTTAAGATTTTGGTGTGCAGAAACCCTGTGCAGTTGTTCATGTCACTAACTTAAATGCTTGTAAGTCATAAAACATTACTGATTGCCATGATGCAAGATGTGTTTTTTGTGTGATAGAAGTATGTGGTTTTGATAACATATTGCACTCCTATGCTATTCATTGTGTGTATGTGGTGTCAAATTAAGCTGAAATTGTTAGAGGGACTGTGGCAGTGTATTCAGTAGATAGAACACCTGTTAGCAGAGATTATGAAAAGGCATGAAATTTTCACACACCCATCTGTCTATAAGATTGCATGCCAGTGTGCTCCTTGTGCCAGTGTTATAAAAAAAGATATACTGCATATAAGTATGTCCTTTATGTGTTTATTTAAATAAATATTTAGTCAATATGGTTTGCAAAACCTCCTCCCCAGTCAACAGCCACAGTGTAAATTTGAACCCTAGGTTTGCAGTACAGACAACAGGCAGGAGGAGCAGAGCCGCCAGTAAGTCTAGCACATACATCAGTCCAGTCTTACAGGATAACTCGTAGACAGAGAACAACATGATGCTACAGTACAGTACAATTTCAAATGTTTATGTTGTCTGGCTTCAGCAGTTTGAGCAAAAAAGAGTTACTCATGTAACTGTGGTTCTATGAATCCTGAAAGACCGCAAGAGGGCGGTGCTGAAAGGACTGAACATTCCCTTCACGCAGGCGCAGTTCAAGTAATTATACCAAAAAAGTCACCTCTGACCCTCTTATATTTGTTGTAGCTGCAATATATGCTATCAGTGTCCTTACTGGACAACTCTGGCTTGGCCTGTATGGATCACACTGTGCAAGTCTCATAGGCTACCTTCAGTAAGAAAGCTGTGTTTGTCCAAACTGTAACACCCAAGTCATCTGGGCTCCATCTTAGGCATGATGGGCAGCCTTAAAAGACACCACTTTAAGTTCAGCCTGTGCTAACGGCTCAGAACCTACAGTGCCTCCAGTAGAGCCAAGTCAAACAGCTCCCCTTAAAAGTTGCTCAGTCAAAATATTACTTGAGTTGAAGTACTGTATGTGCTTTAAAAATACTTACATATTCAAAGTACTTAAAAAAAAAAAAAAAAAAATCTGAAAATGTGTTTTTCACAATGCAGTTTCAAATGAGTGCTCACACTATTTATTATTTGCAGTATTTGTACTAGTTCACTGGATTGATTACATATAGTTTAGATTAGAATAACTAGAGACGTGTTTGCACAGAATCAGTAAATGGGAATGGACCTAAAGGTCTAAAATGGCTGTAAACTAGAATGTGCATTTGCTGTAGAAAATGTGTGTGATTGCTGACAGCACTGTTATTGCCACTTGCAATAAATTATTGATCACTTCAGATGTTGGAGCATGTTTAAGTTCATCAAACACCAAATACATAAAAATTTTTAAAAGAACTGCAATCTTCTACATGCCCACATGATGGCACTGCAGGGATCATTTCATAGTATTTAAAGCACTTCATCATGACATAGCTGTATACCAAGTTTCGTGTCTTTATGTTCAGTTAATGCTGAAGTCACTATTTTAAAGACTGCCAAATAATTTCTTTGAACTCTCCAGCAGGTGGCACTATAGTATCAGGCTTCAGGATTGGTTACACACACTCACTGGGAGTATCAGTGGCAACACCGTTTGTAAGCCTAGCATTACATTCAACAGTTGTAGATCCATGAATACCAACATGGGGTATTGAGAGCTGTAATTTATTAGTATGTTTAGCACATCAGCCCAAGTTAGCTGTGTACCAGATTTCACAACTGTGCTCATTATAGTTTATGAGATATATATATATATATATATATATATATATATATATATATATATATATATAAACTTGCTGCTTAAAGTGCCCCTAGTGGTGAATCTCCATGATGCTCTACAGGATTGCAGAGAATGGTAACTGCAACTACCTACTTTATTTGAGATGCATGGGTCAATGCATTTAGGAGTTATGGCATTGGAATTCTACAGACACACCCACTAAATATTAAACGGCCAATAACAAAGCAACAGTAAGGAATTTTGGAGAGTGGGTAGTACCACTGTTTTCAGGGTCATCCAAGTGCCAATTTGTAAGAAGTCTGCATGAACTATGCAGAAAAGGGACAGGAAAAAGTGTTTCACAAAACATTCAACATGGTGGAAAGTCTAGTCAGATGTAGGTGGGCGTTCCCAATTAGAAAAAGTTTCAGAAACATCTAAAGAACCTCTTCTAGCACCTACGGGTAAGAAGTTATGACACAAAACACAAACAATGTAATAACTGACCACATGGTGGGGCTGTGAAGGTCACTGTATGATAGGTGAATCATATTCCTATGTACTATCTCTGTATAAAGTTTCATCACTGTAGGACCACATTTTTGTGCACACTCCCATAGAACGCCACTCAAAAAAATATTAATATAAAATAAATTGTAATTCATATCAGCATAAAAAGTAATAGCACACTTGCCTAACATTTTTGAGTTGGAAGCATGTTTCTACCTGTAAGCGTGTAGAAGGAGTTAACGGACAAAAACCAGAAAATATAAGATCTAGAATGTACATTTCCTGAGGAAAATTCATGTGATTGCTGTAAGCATGCTGTTATTGCCACTTGCAATACATGTGAGATTATAGCTCATCTCAAAAATTTAAAAATGTAATCTCAGCCGGGATTGAACCCGAGTATTCAGTGCGACAGACGTGCGCCCTACCCAGTTTCCTCACAAAATAATCATTCTTTGTCTAGCTAAATTCCTAACATCTTGTACAACAACACCATGCACAATTTGTCCAGATTGAAGTTAAGCAGGCACAGTACAGGAGAAGCTGAAAAAACTTCACCTCACAAAACAGAGGACTAAAGAGAAACTATAAGACCTATCAAAATAATTCCTTCTCTAAAAGAGCCAGCAGGCATCAGCAAAGAGACTGATCCACTTTTTGTGAAGATATTCCAAAAAATGAAGTATTGCTGGCGAGTTAGAAACAGCCTTCATTTGTGTTTTTCACCAGAACTCCTGGACCTCTTTTATAATGGAAGTGAATGAGAGATTGAGCAGTCACTCTGTGGTTTTGCCCACCTGGTGGAGAAACCGTAGGGCCTATCAAAATGAGAACAGCATTACCTGAAAGAAGACAAAACCTCTTTACCACTTTCATATATAATTTGGTTATGAGGGCTGAAAGTTGACAAAAGAGAAGAAAGCAGACAAAAAAGTTGAAAAAAGCTGAAGAGGAAAAGCCAATTGGATTCTGCAATACACACCAATGGAAACGTTGAAAAGTTTAAATGACATTTCTAGCCCAAAGTATGACAATTCAGGAAGCTCAAATAAAGGGGAAAATTTCATGAAGTTTTCCCCATAGAAAACCATTATAGAAAAGTTGAAAATAAGAAGTATAAAAGTTAAGAAGAAAAAAAATAATAGCAGAAATATCCACTGGAAGATGCATGTTTTAAAGTTTGAACAAAGTTTCTATCCCAAAGCATCTGGAAGGAGCTAGCAACCAAAGAAAAGGGTACAATAATAAATGCTCTTTATTAACGAGCTCTATCAGCTCTCCCACTAATAAATAGTGAAGAGAACAAGAGTGTGATTGCTTTCAGCAACTAGGACTAACCCAGGTCTAACCCAACACGAAAGTGACATGAAACCATGTTAAAATCAGGACTATCCAAACAAAGGCTGAAGGTAGAAATAGTAAATCACTACTGAACTAGGTCCATCATTTTTCTGCTTATCTAGGGCCACGGGTCACAGGGGCAGTAGCCTAAGCAGGTATGCCCAGACTCCTTCTCCCTGGTGACTTACTCCAACTCTTCCCAGGGGAAATTGAGGCATTCCTAGGCCAGCTGAGAGACATAGTCCCTCCAGCATATCCTGGGTCTTCCCCAGGGCCTCTTCCCGGTGGCACATGCCTGGAAAAACGAGGTCCAGGTGGCATCCGGAACAGATGCCCAAGCCACCTCAGCTGGCTCCTCTTGACGTAGAGAAGCAGAGGCTCTACTCCGAGTTCCTCAACTTATCTCTAAGGGAGAACCCGGCCACTCTGCGAAGAAAGCTCATTTCAGCTGCTTGTATCTGAGATCTTTTCCTCGACCGCATTGCTGCTGTTGAGGGAACTGCTGCACCAATCCATCTGTCAACCTCATGTTCCATCCTACCCTCAGATATTCTTTGGAAGGGTGAACAGCAAAAACAGTAGAATCCCACCCGCGCCTAAAGAAGGCGGTCTCCAGGGCGGACTCAGCCTGCTGCGGAATGTCTAGGTACAAGTAATCCGGAGACATGCGCATGATGGATTCAGCCATCACGCTGTCTGGTCAGCGCAATGCATTTCCACGTTGTTTGAGTGTGACACCCTAGTGAAAAATCCAAATTCCAAAAGCTGAGAGTGGGGAGCGCGAATGCTGCCACCACCAGCCGAGACTTATTAAGCCTGATACATACTCCACGAGTAGTGACAGATTTGTTGTCTCTCCCAGGGCTGTGAGAAAAAAAATGACATCATTTTTTTTCTTGTAGCCCAGGTTTGGGAGTTCTCGCAAGTTGTTCTTGCCACATCGTCTGGGCAGAACTTTTTTCGCAGGTGGTGTCCGAGAACTATTGTGTGATTAGTCAGTAATTTGAAGTGGGTGTGGTTAATGCGGAAAGCAGAAATATCTTCCCGCTTTTTCAGCTGGTGGTTGTCATAGCAATGGATAGTTTTGATGAACAGCTGCCAGAGGCAGTGAGGAAGTATGAAAATCTTTCTAACAAATCTTGTAAGACATATGAAGAGAGACAAATGGCAAATAATTTGTGTACAGAGGATATGTTGTGTACAGAGAAGCGCATCTGTCGTAAAACATAGCAATATCAAATATCTTATCCGCCATGTCTGTCAGATTCCCACAATGTTTAGCGCGCGAGGAAACTCCCAGGAGTTTAGCAGTTATGTTTCTCGAGTACGAAATGTCCTGAGAAAACGAAATTTCTTGCTTGTCGTGAAGTATGTATCAGGCTTTACTGGCACTTCAAATTTTCACAGAAAAATCAAAAACCAAAAAAACAGAATCAAACAAACAAAAAACAACTAAGGTGCATTTCAACTGCAGCGAAATAATGCTACACCTACCACGAAAGCTGGGGTTGGGGGCACAAACGCTGCCGTCACCAGCAGGCTCACTAAGTTTAGCATAAACTCATTGAAAAGTCAGCTAATACCTTTAGCACTGTAAGCTGGGGGAAGAGGACGCACACGCCATCTAAACCAGCTGAGGTGAAACACAAAAGTCAAAAACAACTCATACGTATCTCACATTAGCTCTCGGGTACAAACCGTTGCAGCCCTTGGAGGTCAAAATTTCAAAGACTCTCCAGCTGACATGGTCACAGGGTTTCCAGCAACAGCAACTTAGTGCTTTGTTTGCTAAATCATATGAAATGTAGTGTGAATGACATGCAAGAAGAAAGGAGGTACACAGCCATTATATAAGAAAAGTCACCTGTGACTCTGGATGACACCCAAGAAGTGATACATTCTGGTGTCATCCGGGGTCACAAGTGACTTTTTTAGTATAATCACACAGCAGAGGGAACATTCAGTGCTTTCAGCACTTCCCTCTGGCAGACAGGAAGGATGAAATAGAACTATGAGTTTTAAGCCCTGAATTTTACAAATAGATGCAGGATGCAGACAAAAAGTTACTGTTACAGTGTCCAAAGATTTTCAGCGTTACAGCTATAACAGCAGCATTTCAAATCTGTCTGCTGTGTTCTTTCAGACCAAGCACACCTCCCTTCCCATTCCCGACAAAGGTCTCATCTGCACCGGGGTACAATCTGCAATCAAACTCCATAGCATTTAGGCTTTGACTGCCAGTCATCAGTTGACAGCTCGTCCTCAGCCCTTTTAACAGTTATGTATAGTACCTTGCTTCAAGCTTAGCTCAACCCATCACCTAGAGCAGGGGTAGTCAACTAAAATTTAAAGAGGTCCAGTTAGAGAAAATGTCTTGAAGCAAAGGTCCGGAAGATCATAATGTGTAACTAGTTAGTGTGATATGTATTTAAGTAGCCTAGTAGTTTTATCAACATCTGCATGTAATCAATACCTGACCTTCAAATCAAATGAATTCAGTAAAATTCAAAAACTTTTTGAAAATATTTATTGTCATGTAACATACAACTGAATATATATGTATGGCTGTAGATATGTATAATGTTCTCTGATTAACTAAGTTCTCTCTCTTTCTCCATCTCACTCGCCTGTTTCTGTCCCTTTGTTTTCCACATGTATAGCCTTTCTTCTTTTTCTTTGTACCATCTCTTCATGTGTAACTTGCCTCTAGCTCTGTTTACACTGTAGAGTTGTAATGTTTACAGCCTGGGATGCACAGACTTGATTGGCTGAGTGGTATCACGTGGGATGGCTCAACTTGCATGCAATTGTTCTGTGCGTTTCCACTACCATAAAGTCTACAAAAACTGCGCCAGTGGAAATAGAAGCACCCCGTTAGGTTTCAAATCATAACCTGTTTTGGCTGTAGGTCTGGGTCCGTATGGGGCGGCTTCTGGGTCCGCACCCGAACCGCTTATTTTGTCAAAAGACACAAACGCACACACACTATTGCTGTTGGATTTAAATGATCTTGCTTTTGAATTGCATTATGACGAGAAATAATGTGTGGTACCTGCTGGGGAACCTTCTCAGTGACATCTGACCCACGTCCTGGATAAAAGTTATCTGAGCTGGGGGGTACAATGTAGCACAGAACGCTTACATTAATAAATCTCTTTAAAATTTTACCAACAAGCACACTCATTCAGATTAGTTTCCAAAGTCCTGCTTATTATGGTTATCACTGCAAAAATTAAAATTTAATAATCATAATAAAACTTTGCTCTCTGTCAAAAAGGACATTTGTACAAAAACTATGTACAGTTAGTGTTTCACATTACTGACAGAACAACAGAACAAACTGACAAAACTAATATGAAGTAATATTAGGTCTCACCTCAACAAGAATTATCTGTGTACATTTAAATTAAGGCAAAATAGGCTTTGATATATTGCTTAGGGGTTCATTGGTTAATACTTGTAGCATACTGTGATCAAGTGTGACCAATCTATATGTAATCTATCTATATAAAATCAAAGCCAAGAATTAAATAAAAAAATAGAAACACTGCAGGATATGAATGTGACAGCAAGGCTTATAATTGATTATAGTGGTTTCAAAGAATTTTTAAAACTGTATGTCAACTTGATTACTGTGCATCATAGTGTATGCAGTATTATGTATATGTGTGTGTGTGTTACCTTGGTTCCTCATAGGACTGGTGAGTTTGGCAAGGTATGGTAGCAGTTCAGTCTGCAGGCTCACTGGTGTGAGACAGAAGTTCCTGAACAAAGACTGGGCAGCCAGGCAATTTTCCCGGTGCTGGCAGGAACATAATCAGTCTCATTACAGACTTAACAGCTGTTTCTAAATTTAAAGTCACATAATATATGCCGAGGTCTCCAACTGTGGTCATCAAGGGCCCTGCTTCTTTTCCAACTATACCTGCCCTTGCAATTTTTGATTGGTTGAACACACCTGATCCAAACAGTTGGAAAACAAGCAGTAGAGTGGGCCTCAAGGACTGGAGTTGGAGACCCCTGCTATATACCATTTTAACACACATAGCTCTCTGAGGTGTCTGTTAAACTTCAAGCTGAAATACTACTACTCTTTTTTGACATATTTTTGTCAATCACTGTTCTATTTCGCTTAATCACAGTTTAAGATTGTTGAACATGTAGTGTTACATTTATCTCAGCTTGTACAGTGAAAAACGTAAAAAATATCTTTGTTCAAGGACATTTAGAAACAGTGTCCTCACAACACAGTTTGCCATCCAGGGAACAATGTTTTTTAAGCATATCTGCCTTGCTTGCAAATCTCACCTATGAGCACAAGCAGAATGACAGAGAAAGCTAACCTTCTTTCAGGTTTTTAACCGCTTAAACCTTAAAACGCAGCTAAGCTAAAGACACAGTAACAGCCACAATTTGTTGTACCTTCTTGTTGACTAATAACCAGTTGGGTTTGTGCAGCGGTCTGAAGCCACCAGAAATATGCTGAGAGTTGGAGTGAATAAGCCCTCGGGTTGCTACAGAAGACCCATAATCCTCCATGGTGCTGCGACTCTGGAAAGAGCAGTGCGGTCCTTTACACAACAGCACAGATTACTGTTCACAGTCAATCCACTATTAACCATGTTATGCTACAATAAATGTTAATGCTAAAATATATTCAAGTCACTACCTAGCACTTACTACTTATTCCCCACTGTAGTACAAGAGAAAGGGCTAGAATTTTTCCAGGGTTGTCGGCTGTGGCATTATAATTCACACCATAAAAGGCCTACACCCCCATATATTTATACTGGGCTTCTTGGGTGTTACCTGTACCTTTTATTCCCAGTCGGAATGCCTGGTAACATTGTTAAACACACCCTTCTTGGTTTGCAGAGGTCCAAAATACTTGAAAACTGGTGGTATACACTATTGATATAAAGTGATCAAAGCATTCAATTTAGCAACACTGACTGTCCAATCAGCAGTAAGGAGGTCGGCATCAGACAAATACTCGCTGGCTCGTTCTACATCCTCCACGTCAGAGAAGAAATTCAGGTAGTTCTGATGGAGGTATAGATTGAAGAATTCTCCAGACATGTGTGAACGCTCAACAACCAACTGAAGAAAAAGGCAAAAAGGCAAAATTCTTTTAAAAAAAAAAAAAAGAGAACATTCAGACATGCTGCTAAGACAAGCTATTTGTTACCTGTTTATGCTAGGAAAAAAAGTATTTTGTACCTCAGGGTCTGCTAATAATTCTTCTCTGTCATGATGACACAGGTGAGAAGGCAGACAAGATCCAGCACCACCACCAGAGCCAACACACTCATGATTTCCTCCTGTCAATGACAAACACCCAACACAATCCATTTGTCTCCATATCAGTTACCATTGCAGTCATATTGTCATATTTGTTCAACCAAAGCCACAGTGCAGCAGTAATCCTCCTCCTTGATCAGGTGCTTGCTACTGCCAAGGACCTTTCGCAAGTAAAATAGCAAGGACCACAAGCCGTACCCTGGAGCTTTAAGCATGAACTTTTGATCATGTCATTGGTTCCCTTTCCCTGTTTCACTGTATTTGTCCCTGTGTTGGTTTACACAAGTGCAAGGCTCCTCACTCGCTTGTATGCACATACACAGTCTTGTTTTTAATCTTCGTTTTGAGGCCCCTTGTAACTGTACAAGGGGGACACCCTGATGTTTATAGGGGGCTCTTTTTGTCAGCATTCAGTCCTACCAAATGGGTCCCATCTAGACAAAAGGGGGGCTTTGGCTACAGCTGAGTCCAAATGTGTTTCTTTTTGATAAATGAGGATTGTTTGGTGCCAAAAACAACAAAATGCCATTTTAGACAACATTCCTCACAGCAAATGCTTCTGGCCCCACTGGAATGACCCCCTTTGCAAATCTTAGCCAGATCAGAGCCAATTACTCTCTATGCACGTTACAGCTCTAATTCTCATATATGTTGTTGCCACGCCATCCCCATGCAACATAAATCCAAATAAATCCAAGTCTAAAAGGTGGTGTAACAGGAAATGTGTGTTTCGAGGGCTGAGAAATGGGAACATTGGGCTGCCCATATAAAGCACACCCAAAGGGACATCATTTCATACATTTGATATATGTCCATTTGGTAATCCTTTGAATGGGGTCGCCAGGGTCCCTAAGTGTCAAGGGGCCTGTTGAAACATAAACAGGGTCCCTGATCCTTTCAAATTAAGCAGGAAAAGTGCAAGCGTTTCTGGGTTAGGAGAGGAAATGATGCAGAGCATGTGGTGCTGGCTCACTGTTTTGACCCCAAAGGGCACAAAAGTCAAAAAGGTCAGCTTAGGTTCCCTTGATTTTGGGTATGTAAGGTTTTATGCCCTGGAAAAACCTTACATACAAGTATTTCAGAGTCAAGAAAATGACCTGTGATAAATAAGGGTGCAGAGGCCATGTAACCAAAATTTGGGGTGGTTGTCATTCCTCTGAACATGGAGTGAGGTGCAGGGTGTGAATATTGGGAGGTATCACTTCTGGAAACTTTTTTCCATTTGTGGCATCACCCCTTACTCAGATGACCTCTAACCTGGGGACCCCAAAAGGTGTCCCAAAATGTGGCGCAGAAAGAGTGGAGGGCCCCCTTAGCCACTGCACAAGGTCATATCCCAAATCAAGCAAATATGAAGACATTTGGCTTTTTTTCTGAAAATCAGGCTAAAAATGATAACAGAGTCTTAGGTTATGAGAGCCTCTGGACGGAAATTTTGGTCTTATTGCCAGCCGATGATTTCTAGAGTGGTTAGAGCTCTAAACTTTTAATATGTTTTTGCCTAATCTGAGCAGAGTAGGACTGGATCAGTTTAGACTAGTTATCATCTTGTGTGCAAAGCGTGACACATGCCATGACCTTAGAATGGGAAATTTTGATAGGGAAAATGAATGGAGAAATATGCTCAGTGGACATATTGCACATCAACAACATTACCAGGTGTCCATACTTCCACCTACATAACATTAACCGCCTACGCCCCTCCCTTATCCGCATGCCACTGCTATCCTTGTTCACAGCCTTGTCACTTCTCGTTTGGACTACTGCAACTCTGTCCTCTATGGTCTTACTCACAAATCCTTTTATAAGCTTTAACTGGTCCAAAAAAATCAGCTGCCCTCATAATCACCAGAACCGCCTCCACTCTCCACATCACTCCTGGTTAAGATCCGCATTGAATTCAAAATCCTACTGTTAACATTCAAGACCATTCATAACCTTGCCCCTCCATATCTATCCAACCTCCTCCATTTTGCCATTTCCTCTCGTACCCTCAGATCATCCTCCTTTATCCACTTGACTGTCCCCTCCATTCATCTGACCACCACAGGGAGCAGAGTCCAGTAGGTGTGAAATTCACACCAGGCACCCAACTCCAGAGTCACACCAGACCAAAAAAAGTATATACAGCAGCATCACCTGAAACTGTACTTGGTACAATTGCGACACTTTGGGGGTGTTGTCGGACACACTTTGCGTTGTGTCGGAGAACAGTGTCTGTTGTGCAACTTGGTGCACAACCGACACAACTTTTCTTAAAATTATAGCTACTCTAGATGGCATAACCCTGGCCTCCAGCACTACTGTAAAAAACCTTGGAGTTATTTTTGACCAGGACATGTCCTTTAACTCACACATAAAACAAATATCTAGAACTGCATTCTTTCACCTGCGCAACATTTCCAAAATTAGGAACACCCTGTCTCAAAATGATGCAGAAAAACTAGTCCATGCATTCGTACCTCAAGGCTAGATTACTGTAACTCATTACTATCTGGATGTCCCAATATCTCCATAAAAAGCCTCCAATTAATCCAGAATGCCGCAGCCAGAGTCCTGAGAGGAACTAGCAAGAGAGATCATATTTCTCCTATATTGGCTTCTCTTCATTGGCTCCCTGTAAAATATAGAATAGAATTTAAAATGAATTTAAAATCCTTCTTCTCACATACAAATCCCTTCATAATCAAGCTCCTTCATACCTTAAAGACCTCTTAGTACCATATTATCCCAATAGACCACTTCGCTCTCAGAGTGCAGGTCTACTTGTGGTTCCCAGAGTTTCCAAAAGCAGAATGGGAGGCAGAGCCTTTAGCTATCAAGCTCCTCTACTGTGGAACCAGCTCCCAGCCTGGGTTCAGGAGGCAGACACTCTCTATACTTTTAAGGCTAGACTTAAAACCTTCCTCTTTGACAAAGCATATAGTTAGGGCTGGCTTCAGGCAACCCTGAACCATCCCTTAGTTAGTTATGCTGCTATAGGCCTAGACTGCCCGAGGACCATCGGTGCACTGAGCTCCCCTACCCCAACCCCCACCCCCCTTTCCCTTCCCCTCCCCTCTCTTCCTCTCCTCCCACCTCATGTATATTCCACCATTGAATGTCACTAACCTTGTGCTCTCTCTCTCCCCTAGTTTGTGCTCTCTCTCTCTCTGTACCTTCTGCAGGTGTCCTTGTTCCTGGAGCTGTATATCGCTGATGTGCAGTTACTGGTCCCACCAACCTGCAGTGTCTATTTGTTGTTTATTGTTGTTGTTCTTTTCTCTCTGCTCTATCCACTCACCCCAACCGGTTGAGGCAGATGGCCGCCCAAACTGAGCCTGGTTCTGCTGGAGGTTTTTTCTTCCGTTAAAGGGAGTTTTTCCTCTCCACTGTCGCCAAGTGCTTGCTCATAAGGGAATTGTTGGATTTTTAGTTTTAGTTTTTGTAAAGTGCCTTGAGATGATTTGTATTGTGATTTGGCGCAATACAAATAAAATTGAATTGAATTGAATTGAATTGAATTGAATTGAATTTCTAATTATAAATGTCACAATTTATTAATCTTTTCAAAATTTATAAGATAAATTCATATAAATATGCACTGCAATAAAAAGAGCATTGTGCCCAAAGGCTTACATTAAGGTTGTTTGTATTCACTCCTGACATTCCATATTAAGGGACACCCACTCGCTGTCAAAAAGCTTTCCAAGTGTTGTGACATTTGGGAACGTTCTGTCACGAAAGATTCCAAAACAACAACAAGGTGCCCTTTTGTCAAAATTACACATGGGAACAGTCCTGACACCACAGGGACCAGGTTCCCAAATGGATGCAGTTGGTTTGAATGTCACAGTGACAGATGGGAACCTTTTATCCACTCAAGGGACCACTCCCTAAATGAAAAAAAGGTAACCAAATGAACACGGTGAATGTCAAAAAAGGCACACAAATGACAGAAATACTGCTCCACCTGGTGGCAGAAATGGTGTACCATGACAAATGGGAACCCATAACCCAAGGTCAAATTTCTAGTGAAGCAGGCAAGCGAGGCAGGGGGATTCCGTTGATCACATGGGTCATTGGTCAAAATTAAGGGGAAACCCTGCACATCCTGATTTTTTAGTGCCCCCAGTTTGGCCAAGAGGGGGTCTTCTTCCCCTTCTGAATGAATAGGAGGTATACCCAAGTGTCACGGCAAGCCTTAGCAGCCTTAGCCTTACCCTTAACCTAAGCCTCACCCTTAGCCTTAGCCTAAGCCTTTGCCTAAACCAGTTGCCTTTTAAAACTCATGGATTTACATGGATTTACAGAAATCCTACAAGGAAAGAAAGACGAAAGGAACTCACGTTTGCAGTGCAGGATCTTTCCCAGTGCTCTGAACAGGAACAGAGAGGCATCTTTCCCTCCGATAGCCTGCTCCTCTTTCTGCTCCTTTGTCTGTTTCTTCCTCTTCCTCTGGTTTGTTCTGAAAACATCTTTGTCCAGTGAAGTAACAAGCCTGTCCTTTTTCATCATCCTCAGCCCCTTGTGCAATGACATGTCTGGAAAGTAAAGAATCGAAAAAAAAAGTTCTTTCCTTTTCTCTGAAAAGGGAGTAATACAAAACTTCAGCTATGTACGATATATATGTTTACCCTCTTGACTGATACTTTGATGTGTTGTGGTGAGCTATGTGGCTTTACTTCTGACCTGGGAGGGTCGAAAACTGAAGGCTGTTGATTGCACTGCGAATGTCTCCTGAGCTTCCTGAACATAGCTTCTCCAACACTGCCTGGTCTGGGGTGCCCATCTTCCCACAGGTCTTCTTAAAATTATGGGAAAATACAGAGTTGAAAACACAAAAATGCATACCAAAATGTGCAGTAAACAGTGACGCTTCTCCTCACTTTTCTCCCCTCCAGACTTGAAATGCGGGTCAGGATCTTCATCATTGTGGTTGGGGCTACTGGATTAAAACTGGAAATAGAGAAAACAAAAAACTATGTTCAGGTGAATACAGCAGCCCTCCTGGATGAAATCTTTAAGAGGATCTACGAAGGTTAGAAAATAATGATTCAATATTCTGTTAATCCACATTTAATTACAATAATGTCTAAGATACAAATGAAAAATATCAACTTATTCATGCAGACAGCAGGGATCCTTTGTCCTGTTACTGATTTTTTTTGACAATTTATTGCAGTACCTTCTGCTTTACAACATGAATGAAAATTTGTAAAACATTATTTTATTAAATCTGTCCATGAAAAAAATCATCCTTTGTAAGACCACAGTTGGGAATAAACTCGATGTAATATAGGGTGTCTCTACTTTGGGTATTCTTAAAGGTCTGGCATCCCTGTAAGAGGCAGTATCCTGTATTATTCAGAACCTGATGCTGCTGATGTCCAACTCCTCCTGGATCTCTCTGGGAAAAAGAAAGCGTGAGCTGCTGTCCCCACTGAGACTGTCTGAGACTATAAAGACCAGAGGATGTCGACTGATCTTCACAAAGCGCCTGGAAAATAGACAGCAGAGCACAATCTCAGGAGTACTTCTGTTGTTACTTTTAAAGTGTGTGACTTAAAACTAACTGCTGATTTCCTGTGGTGGAAAAAAAAGAAGAAAATATAGTTTGAAACCCAATCTGTTCTTACCTTAGGTTTTCATGTAGGGTGCCTGGCTGCATGTAAAACTGGTTTGGGAAATCCTGAAGAAATGATGATCAAGTGTTAACTCTTGGTGTGCAACCAAATTAATGAAGGACAATAATGTGTATGTATATGCAAGTCTGTCCTCTTCATTGTCTCATCAGGCAATCATCAATGAAAATTTCTCATCTATGTGCAGTATTTTTAAATAAGATACAGGCCAAATAGTTCTGTTAGCAAAAAAGTAGGAGTCCAAGACAATGTAGAATTTCTTTTTATATTATTAACTGCTCAAAAAAAAAAACAAAAAAAAAAACTTACTACTATTAGTACTACTGAAAAAAGGAAGGGAACTTTTAATCATAGTATGACACGGAGACCGTTAAACCTCATGGATACCAAGCATTGATGCCATTGACTGGTCCTCACATTCACTTGACCTAAATCCTATTGAGCGTCTATGGGACATTAAGTCTTGGTGCATTCAAGTACCACAACCGACTGTCCAAAAATTTACAGATGCCTTGAGTCAGGTCTGGGAGAAGGACAGGCTCAGGACAGGAAACCAGCCACCAAGTCATCGGGAGCATGCCCAGATGTTCTATCCCATCTCTTCTCCATATAAATAACACACATGCACCACACGCAGTCATTTAGCCATCACAATCTGGCACTTCTCACTCAGATCCTTACAACTGCCTATTTTTCTTGCTTCCAACAAATAAACTTCAAGAACTGACTGTTCACTTGCTTCCTTAAAAGGTGCTAGGGAACCAAATAATTGTTTGACTTGCCAGACGTTTTAATGTACAGTGGTGTGAAAAAGTGTTGGCCCTCCTGTTAAAACATAACTTAACTGTGGTTTATCACACCGGAGTTCAATTTCTCTAGCCACACCAAGTCCTGATTACTGCCACACCTGTTCGCAATCAAGAAATCACTTAAATAGGACCTGCCTGACAAAGTGAAGTAGACCAAAAATCCTCAAAATGTCCCAGAGATGGAAAGCGACAACAAAAACTAAGCATGTATTATTAACATTACCTCCTTCACATATTAAGAGCTGTGAAATACAGACTTGCTTTACTTTAATTGTTAGCAAACTCAAACAGTGCATAAACCTGTTTTGCCATGCACAATGTCCACAAACAAAAGCATAAAAGGTTCTTACATATGTGATATGTTGAATAAATGTTACTGTAATAGTAAAATATTCATTTTGGTTTATTATGCAGTGGCAACATTTGGTAAGCTGCCCACTGTGAGGACAAACATTCTTATGCAAAGGTTTTATTTATTGTTACAGCTGCAAATGTGAAATAAATCGGGAGATTTTGACGAGCACTGAGCTAAAACATGATCATGGTCATGAAAAACAATACAGAGCTGAGTTATTTACAATGTTACAATTTTGTACTTAACAGCAATGCACTAGGGCAAATAGATTAACACAAACTTCTGATGAAGGCATAATACATACCTCCACAAGTATAAGCTTCCTGTCTGCAGTTCCTCCATCACCTAACATCCTCAGGCAGTTATATTTGTTGGCTCTAAGGAGGAACTCTTGGAACTGGACTAACTGGGAGCTGCATGACAAGCTGTTCAGCCTCCATTCTGAAAAACACCATAAAATTAAGAGACAAATCAACTGCATAGAGAAGGCCATATAATGACACAGGATGGTGTAGGTAATGTAGATAAGTGTAGGTATCACCTTTTAAAATAAAGATATCCAGTACATCAGCAGCAAGTCCTCACTGATAAACCTTGTTTTTTTTTTATTTACCATGTCATTTTAATTTACTGGAATTCTTTTCTTTACAGTGACACTGACAGATGTGAGGCAAGGTAATGCAGGAAGGCATTCTAATCACCATGCTGACTGCTGCTGTATGGCTCCAGGTTGGTGGGGTTGATCCACTCCTGAATTCTGAGGCCCAGCTCCCGAGATAAAACCTGGACTGTAGCAGTCTTTCCACAGCCTGATGGTCCTGTCAGCAGCAATATTCCTCCCTCCAGATGACAACAGGTTAGTTAAAACTGAACTTATCAGATTCACTTAAAGACCTCCACAGACAGCATGAGTCAGCTCTTGTCCTGTCTTGGGTCATAGATAAGACCCTTTGCAACTGACACTAATCACAGCAAAGTTCAGATAGTAGTAGTCGTTAGTTAGGTAAAACTCTCAAAGCTAATGCAAGAAGACAAGTCTGGTGTCAACATTTAGTTACTGTAATCAATAATTAAATACAAAATTAAGATTCAATTACCTTTGATGAATTTGTGTGAAGTCTCATCCAGCTCTCTACTTCTTCTATCTTCTTCTTGTGGACAGCTAGCTCAGCCTAGAAAACACATATTGTAACCGTTACTAGCAATAAGAAGGTTCAGACTTGGACTTCTATCACAGTTAATAATACATGGTACAATTTTTCACAATATCTGCAAGCACATGAGGAAAAAAAAAATTAAACCTCTGATCAGCTGCAGGAGACTTTTTTTTCTCATGTCACTGCATAAATGCATTTGATAGATAGATAGATTGACTGATTCAAAATCATCACCCTATGGGAGAAATTCAGATTGTCCAGCAGCTTTTATATTAACTTTACACAGGAATTTCACTAGGTACAATATCAAAAGTTACTGTTGAAAAGTCTAATGGCTGTGAGTGGCAGTGAGATGAGCCTCCCACTGCAGCTGCTACTCTGTTTAGTCAGTGTATCATGAAGGGGGTGTTTATTATTGTTCATTATGGCAAGCAGCTTCGTCCACATCTGCTGCACCACCACAGTTCTGAGAGCCCCTGCCTTGCACAGAACTGGCCTTTTTCACCAGTTTGTCCAGGCGTCTACAGTTTCTGTTCAATTCAATTCAATTCAACTCAATTTTATTTGTATAGTGCCAAACCACAATACAAATCATCTCAAGGCACTTTACAAAAACTAAAACTAAAAAGCCAACAAATCCCTTATGAGCAAACACTTGGCGACAGTGGAGAGGAAAAACTCCCTTTAACAGAAGAAAAAACCTCCAGCAGAACCGGGCTCAGTTTGGGCGGCCATCTGCCTCGACCGGTTGGGGTGAGTGGATGGAGCAAAGAGAAAAGAACAGCAACAATAAACAACAAATAGACACTGCAGGTTGGTGGGGCCAGTAACTACACATCAGAGATATACAGCTCCAGGACCAGGGACACCTGCAGAAGGTACAGGGAGAGAGAAGAGAACACAAACTAGGGGAGAGAGAGCGCACAAGGTTAGTGACATTCAGTGGTGGAATATACATGTAAGGTGAGAGGAGAGGAAGCGAAGTGAAGGGAAGCGAGGGGAAGGGTGGGGTTAGGGTAGGGGAGCTCAGTGCACCGATGGTCCTCGGGCAGTCTAGGCCTATAGCAGCATAACTAAGGGATGGTTCAGGGTTGCCTGAAGCCAGCCCTAACTATATGCTTTGTCAAAGAGGAAGGTTTTAAGTCTAGCCTTAAAAGTACAGAGAGTGTCTACCTCCTGAACCCAGACTGGGAGCTGGTTCCACAGGAGAGGAGCTTGATAGCTAAAGGCTCTGTCTCCCATTCTGCTTTTGGAAATTCTGGGAACCACAAGTAGACCTGCACTCTGAGAGCGAAGTGGTCTATTGGGATAATATGGTACTATGAGGTCTTTAAGGTATGAAGGAGCTTGATCATGAAGTGATTTGTATGTGAGGAGAAGGATTTTAAATTCTATTCTATATTTTACAGGGAACCAATGAAGAGAAGAAATATGATCTCTCTTGCTAGTTCCTCTCAGGACTCTGGCTGCAGCATTCTGGATTAACTGGAGGCTTTTTATGGAGATACTGGGACATCCAGATAGTAATGAGTTACAGTAATCTAGCCTTGAGGAAACAAACGCATGGACTAGTTTTTCTGCATCATTTTGAGACAGGATGTTCCTAATTTTGGAAATGTTGCACAGGTGAAAGAATGCAGTTCTAGAAATTTGTTTTATGTGTGAGTTAAAGGACATGTCCTGGTCAAAAATAACTCCAAGGTTTTTTACAGTAGTGCTGGAGGCCAGGGCTATGCCATCTAGAGTAGCTATAATTTTAGAAAAGTTATTTCTGAGATTTTTAGGCCCAAATATAATGACTTCTGTTTTCTCCGAGTTTAAAAGTAAAAAGTTACTGGTCATCCAAGCCTTTATGTCAGTTAGACAGGCTTGAAGTCTGGTTAACTGGTTTGTGTTAACAGGTTTAATAGATAGATATAACTGAGTGTCATCCGCATAGCAGTGGTAATTAATAGAGTGCTTCCTAATGATATATCCTAAAGGAAGCATGTACAGGGTGAACAGAATCGGTCCTAGCACAGAACCTTGTGGAACTCCATAACTAACTTTTGTTCGTGTGGAAGGTTCATCATGGACATGAACAAACTGGAATCTGTCCGATAAATAGGATTGGAACCACTTTAACGCTGTTCCTCTGATACCAATCACATGCTCCAGTCTCTGTAATAAGATGTTGTGGTCAATGGTGTCGAATGCTGCACTAAGGTCTAGGAGGACAAGTATCGAAACAAGTCCATTATCTGAGGCTAAGAGAAGATTGTTGGTAACTTTCAACAGTGCTGTTTCTGTACTATGATGTGCTCTAAATCCTGATTGGAAATCTTCAAATAGTTCATTCCTGTGTAAGTGGTCTGATAGCTGCTTAGCAACAGCTTTTTCTAGGATTTTAGAAATAAATGGCAGGTTGGATATTGGTCTATAATTAGCCAAGACTCCTGGATCAAGACTAGGCTTTTTGAGTAAAGGTTTGATTACTGCAGTCTTAAAGGCCTGTGGTACGTAGCCTGATACTAGAGATAAATTTACCAAGTCCAATAAAGATGAGTTCATTAATGGCAGGGTGCCTTTAAGCAGTCTAGTCGGGATGGGGTCCAAGAGACACGTTGATGATTTCGATGAAGCAACTACTGATGTAAATTCAGAGAGATCTATAGGAGAGAAGCAGTCTAAACATAACTGAGGTCCTACAGATGATTCAAGAGCTACTGTAGTAAAAGATTCATTTATTGCAGGTATAGGAAGCATCTGCTGAATTTTATCTCTAATAGTTGTGATTTTATTTGTAAAGAAACTCATAAATTCATCACTGCTGAGAGCTAAGGGAACACTGGGCTCAACGGAGCTGTGACTTTTTGTCAGCCTGGCTACAGTGCTGAAAAGAAACCTGGGATTGTTCTTATTTTCCTCTATTAGTGATGAATAGTATGCAGTTCTGGCTTTACGGAGAGCTTTTTTATATGCTAGTAGACTGTTTTTCCAGGCTAGAAAAATTTCCTCTAAGTTTGTGGAACGCCACTTCCTTTCCAGCCTTCGTGATGCCTGCTTTAAGGTACGAACATGTAAATTATACCATGGGGCTAGTCTTCTCTGAATCACTAACTTCTTTTTCAGAGGGGCTACAGAATCAAGCGTTTCACGCAGTGAGGTTACAGCGCTGTCAACAACATGATCAATTTGGTAGGGAGTAGGATTAAGGCAGCTGCCCTCCATTATGTTTATACTTGGCATAGATGCAAATAAAGATGGAATCATTTTCTTAAATTTATTAACAGCGTTGTCGGATAAACATCTGCTGTAGTGGAATTTTCTTCCAGACGCTGCATGATCCATCATTTTAAATTCGAAAGTTATTAAAGAATGATCTGACAAAACAGGATTTGGGGGGAAAATTATTAGATGTTCAATTTCGATGCCATAGGTCAGAACAAGATCAAGGGTGTGATTGAAACAGTGGGTGGGTTTATTAACGTTTTGAATGAAACCAATTGAATCTAATATAGAATTAAATGCAATGCTGAGGCTGTTATTTTCAACATCTACATGAATGTTAAAATCTCCCACTATAATGACTTTATCTGATCTAAGCACTAAATCAGACAGGAAGTCAGGGAATTCAGTTAAAAACTCTGAGTAAGGAACAGGTGGACGGTACAAAATGACAAGTAGAACTGGTTTTTGTGTTTTCCAGTTTGTATGCGAGAGACTAAGAGTGAGGCTCTCAAATGAGTTATAACTGTTCTGAGGATGAAAGTTTAATAATAAGTTTGAGTGGAAGATTGCAGCTACTCCTCCACCTCGACCTGTGCTTCGAGGAACATGATAATTTTTATGACTGAGGGGGGTTGATTCATTCAGACTGACATATTCATCCTGCTGTAACCAGGTTTCAGTAAGATAAAGTAGGTCAATTTGGTGATCAGTTATCAAATCATTTACTAACAGAGATTTAGAAGAAAGGGACCTAATATTTAATAATCCACATTTGACAGTTCTGTTTTTCTGTTCAATAAGAGGAGTGGTCTTAATTTTTATTAAGTTTTTATGAATAACTCCTCTTCTGTTAACTTCTGATTTGTTTGATTTATATGTTCGAGGGGCAGACACAGTCTCTATGTGGTTTGAAGGGGGCGGCGGCTCTAAGGAAACTGCAGAGAAGCGTTTTAGACTGAGTCTCTGCATCCCGGTCCCCACCCTGGATTGTCAGGCTTTAGGTCGGCTAAGAAACTCGGCCAAATTCCTAGAGATGAGAGCTGCACCATTCAAAGTGGGATGGATGCCATCTCTCGCTATCAGACCGGGTTTTCCCCAGAAAGTGGCCCAATTGTCTATGAAGCCCACATCGTTTGCTGGACACCACCTAGACAGCCAGCGACGGAACGACGACATGCGGCTAAACATGTCATCGCTGGTCAGATTGGGGAGTTAGTGAATCAGAGAAGACTAGCCCCATGGTATAATTTACATATTCGTACCTTAAAGCATGCATCACGAAGGCTGGAAAGGAAGTGGTGTTCCACAAACTTAGAGGAAATTTTTCTAGCCTGGAAAAACAGTCTACTAACATATAAAAAAGCTCTCCGTAAAGCCAGAACTGCATACTATTCATCACTAATAGGGGAAAATAAGAACAATCCCAGGTTTCTTTTCATCACTGTAGCCAGGCTGACAAAAAGTCACAGCTCTGTTGAGCCCAGTGTTCCCTTAGCTCTCAGCAGTGATGAATTTATGAGTTTCTTTACAAATAAAATCACAACTATTAGAGATAAAATTCAGCAGATGCTTCCTATACCTGCAATAAATGAATCTTCTACTACAGTAGCTCTTGAATCATCCGTAGGACCTCAGTTATGTTTAGACTGCTTCTCTCCCATAGATCTCTCTGAATTGACATCAGTAGTTGCTTCATCGAAATCATCAACGTGTCTCTTAGACCCCATCCCGACTAGACTGCTTAAAGGTACCCTGCCATTAATGAACTCATCTTTATTGGACTTGGTAAATTTATCTCTAGTATCAGGCTATGTACCACAGGCCTTTAAGACTGCAGTAATCAAACCTTTACTCAAAGAGCCTAGTCTTGATCAAGGAGTCTTGGCTAATTATAGACCAATATCCAACCTGCCATTTATTTCTAAAATCCTAGAAAAAGCTGTTGCTAAGCAGCTATCAGACCACTTACACAGGAATGAACTATTTGAAGATTTTCAATCAGGATTTAGAGCACATCATACTACAGAAACAGCACTGTTGAAAGTTACCAACAATCTTCTCTTAGCCTCAGATAAGGGACTTGTTTCGATACTTGTCCTCCTAGACCTTAGTGCTGCATTCGACACCATTGACCACAACATTTAATTACAGAGACTGGAGCATGTGATTGGTATCAGAGGAACAGCGTTAAAGTGGTTCCAATCCAATTTATTGGACAGATTCCAGTTTGTTCATGTCCATGATGAACCTTCCACACGAACAAAAGTTAGTTATGGAGTTCCACAAGGCTCCGTGCTAGGACCGATTCTGTTCACCCTGTACATGCTTCCTTTAGGATATGTCATTAGGAAGCACTCTATTGGCTTCTCTTCATTGGCTCCCTGTAAAATATAGAATAGAATTTAAAATCCTTCTTCTCACATACAAATCCCTTCATAATCAAGCGCCTTCATACCTTAAAGACCTCATAGTACCATATTATCCCAATAGACCACTTCGCTCTCAGAGTGCAGGTCTACTTGTGGTTCCCAGAGTTTCCAAAAGCAGAATCGGAGGCAAAGCCTTTAGCTATCAAGCTCCTCTCCTGTGGAACCAGCTCCCAGCCTGGGTTCAGGAGGCAGACACTCTCTATACTTTTAAGGCTAGACTTAAAACCTTCCTCTTTGACAAAGCATATAGTTAGGGCTGGCTTCAGGCAACCCTGAACCATCCCTTAGTTATGCTGCTATAGGCCTAGACTGCCCGAGGACCATCGGTGCACTGAGCTCCCCTATCCTAACCCCCCCCCCTTCCTTCCCTCCCCTCCCCTCTCTTCTCTCCACCCACCTCATGTATATTCCACCACTGAATGTTACCTTGTGCTCTCTCTCTCCCCTAGTTTGTGCTCTCTCCCTCTCTCTCTGTTCTCTCTGTACCTTCTGCAGGTGTCCCTGGTCCTGGAGCTGTATATCGCTGATGTGCAGTTACTGGTCCCACCAAAACTCTCTGCTCTATCCACTCACCCCAACCGGTCGAGGCAGATGGCCGCCCAAACTGAGCCCAGTTCTGCTGGAGGTTTTTTCTTCCGTTAAAGGGAGTTTTTCCTCTCCACTGTCGCCAAGTGCTTGCTCATAAGGGAATTGTTGGGTTTTTAGTTTTAGTTTTTGTAAAGTGCCTTGAGATGATTTGTATTGTGATTTGGCTCTATACAAATAAAATTGAATTGAATTGAATCAATTTTGTAGAAATAAAATAAAACATCCCACAATACAACCAATTACCATAACACAGTTTATTGATATAAACTGTTAACACACCGTTTGATTTATTGAGTAAAACAAAAATAAAATACCAGGTGCTTTCTGACAGGTTTCCGCAGCCGCTTTGTCTTATTCACACCGCATGTGGGTCTCCAAAGCTTTCATACCCATTGTTCTGAGTTTTAAATTTTTTTGCACAGCCTGCACCGGACCTCGAACACGTTGCCACTAACTGGACTTAACCACGGCGCAAAATTAGGGTTTTGTAACCAATTGTCACTAAATTTACATTTACCCATGGCAAAAGACTAATGCTGAAACTTTCCCGCAGTTCACGCAGCTGCCGGAAAGCATGTGTTAAATAAACTCCCCTCAAACGCGTATTTTAGTTGGTTCCGCCTATTTCGTTCTGCGTAACAAATACGCGAAAGGCTTTCAATTTGATTTCAAGATGAAAATAAAATCTTCTTCATGGGGTCGGTTAGATTTCATTTTAAGACCTTTGAAACGCAAATTTAAGACATTTTAATGCTAATTAAGGCCTTAGTTTTATAATGTGGAATTTAAGACTTTTTAAGGATCCGCGGACACTCTGTGTTTAAGGACAGGGGTGATATGATGTGAGGTGTGGCCAGAGTCTGCGGCTACTAGGAGGTCGTTGATGATTTTGACCAGGGCAGTTTCAGTGCTGTGAAGTTGGCGGAAACCAGGTTGAAAGTATAGGCTATTGGCGGAAAGGTATGAACCTGGTATGAACCTGGTGGTGAACAACTTTTTCGAGAATTTTGGAGCCCAAAGCTGTCCAGACAAGAAATTAAGTCTTTTGTTGTGGTGTTGTTGGGATTGTCGAAGTGGATGTTAAAATCACCAAGAAGAATTATGTTGGCTGACAGAGATGAGGTTAGCTAAGAGGTCAGACAGTTCGTCCAGGAAAGTCGGGTTAGGTTTAGGTGGGCGGTAGATAGTGGCCAAGAAGGTTGGTGTGTGACCGTGAATACGTGCTATGAGAGCTTCGAAGGACTGGAAGGTGACAGTGGGGTGGATGGATATTTTGTATTTAAGGTTGAACAGTATGGCGAGGCCGCCACCGCGTCCCGAGAGGCGTGGATGGGTGAGATATGTGAAATCAGGAGGAATAGATTGATTAAGTTCAGTGAAGTCGTTGGGCCGCTGCCAGGTTTCGGTCAAGCACAGGATGTCGAGATTGTGTTTAAGAATAATGTCAAGGATGAGGGATGCTTTTTGAGAGAGGGAGCGAACGTTAAGTACCCCAAAATGAGTGTTATGGAAAGGTGTAGAGTCCATGTATCTGGGGATGTTAGCCAGCACAGAGTGGTTGATAAGGCGTATACCTGATTTCCTTGACGAGGTCGGAAGGATGACCAGATGGAGGGGATTGGTTGTATGGAGTCAGGTAGTCAGGCGTGTGGGACAGAATGGACAGGTTGTCCAGTGTTAGCGTGCGGGGTACAGTGAACTGCATGTTGAATGTTGGTGGAAAGCATATGGGAGCCCAGGCGGTTAGGATGTAGACCATCTCCTGCAAAGAAGGCAGGCCGGTTCCAGAAGAGGTTGAAGTTGTCAATGAATTGGAGATTGTAGGACAAGGAGACAGACAGTCAGGTGTTGAGACTGAGGATTCTACTGAAGCGGCCAGAGCCTCTTCCAAGCGTGGGGATGGGACCAGACATGAAAATAGTCTTACCACAGTTGCTTAGGAGGTGGAGGAGAGAGAGAAAATCCCTTTTAGTCAGTTCAGACCGGTGGAATGACGTGTCACATGTTCCAATATGAACAATCACTCTAATGATGGAAGACGGAAGTGTTGGCAGTAATCCAGGAAGCATGGCCAAGATGTCTGAGGCCGTAGCTCCAGGGAGACAGTGAGTAGTGGCGTTGAGAAAGCGTACGTTCCTTATAATTGAGTCTCCGATGATTAACGTGGTTGGGGGAAAAAGGGGGCGTGGAGAAGACGCCAGTAGTTGGCCGTTTGAATCGTGACGTCGTGCTGGCTGGCGGGGAGGTGGGGCGCTGACATCGGGTGCTGAGGTGGAAGATGGAGGCGGCAGTTTGGTTGGTCCATAGCTAGGGAGCCCATGAGTGTGCCTGAGCATGGCCTCGTGAAGGATCCTACGGCACACTGATGTAGTAGCTGAGTGGGATGGAGACTGTTTTCCGCCGGGGCAACGGGCTCCGCGAGGAGCACTTGGACTATGGCGGGGGCGGCGGGTGTCCTCAGAGGGGAGCGAGAGCAGGTGACGGCGCTGAACGTCATCGGCGGGTGACGGGGGTTGTTGGGATACCGGAGCGGAACAATCCGGTACGTGATTAGCGGATGAGACAGTATGTAGGTCCGGAGTGGCAGAGGACAGAGGTGCAAATCGATTGGAGAGGTCTAGGGAGGGACGCGGAGACCCGTGGTGATGTCTTTTCCGCCTACGGACCGCAACCTTGGTCCAGGAGGACCGAAGACATGGTGTTGAAGAGGAGGAGGGTCGTGGACAGGTTGACGGGTCCCATGGGGCAGTGTCCTGGAGAGTGAAGGTAAGTGTGGAGATCTTCCTCGATTGCTCGAGGGCAACGTCCCTGAAGCTAGTCAGTATGGAGTCCTTCTGTTGGAGATCGTGAGAGAGGCGGCATATTTCTTGCTTTAATTTGGTGATTTCATTGTTTGCTAGACGGAGTTGTAGTTTGGCATTGTCCGAGTTGGTATTGTCAGGTACTGTTGGCGTTGTTGTTGTTGTTCTTGGTGTTGGTGGCGTTGTAGGTGCCTCGCTGGTTGTGTCGGTCGCCATCTTGTCGGTCACCATCTTGTTATCTTGCACATGACATGTTTAAGATCTGACTAGAGCTTTACAGTGATGTTCAAGAGGGTGATATGCATTGACAGTAGCTATATTCTGCTTATGTGTGTGTATTGTTTATTGTTGTATTGTTTACTAGCGAGTTACCACCCTCTGCTGGGAAAGATGGCCACCTTGTAAGTAGTTAGAGAAGAGATAAAGGTTAGAGTTTATAGTTCAGTTCCAGTACCACAGGATTCATCCTGTTTCCTTCTTTCTTCCCTTCATGTGCATTAATGACAAAACCACACACCCATCACAGTAAAATTTTGAAATAGAAATAAATATTGTAATAAATCAATAGGAATACATGACTCCTATGTCCTAATCAAAGGAACAGTCCCACTTCTCCTACCAGCCAGGCAATATATACTCTTCACTCTTTATCAGTGCAGTCTTTCCCACACCACTGGCTACCACACAACCCCAAAACAGAATATTTCTACTCCATGCTTTTGCAGTTAGCAAGGTATTCTTTACATCAAATGCTGCTACATACTTCTCCAAACACCTCTGGTCTATCCACAGCACTTCCAAAAAAGCTCTGTTTTTCCCAGATGCTGCACAGTTAAGATGAAGGGTTAGGGTTAGTGATGAAGTCACAGGTAAGATTGCCTTCTGTGGACTCTTTGATGTAGACTGTGCATCATCAGGCACAGTGGGACAGTGCCCACACTTCTGCATGTCTAGGTTAACACTTCAGTTTTTTTTAAAGTTTGTGAACTGAAAAGGTACAGTAGATTAACATTTTAGTGTATCCTCATTGCAGGATGATAAAATATCTGTCATTTATTTTATAGCAGGTTTGAATGCTATGTGTTTAAATTTGGTTGGATTTAGCTTTGATTCCCCCCCATACTTTATTTATATAGCATATTTAAAACAGACACAAGACTGACCAAAGTGCTTCACAATAAGAAAGAGCATATTAGTAACACAAAAACTGCAATCAGAAAAATAAAACACAAATAGGAAAAACAATAGGCAAGAATATAAATCCTAATAGGCCAATGAGCACAAATGGGTTTTTAAAAGAAAAGGCTGGGAGCCATTCTGATCTCCACTGGCAAGTCATTCCAGAGGCAAGGCCCAATTACTGAGAAGGCACGGTCACCCCTACGCTTGAGTCTGGAGTGCAGAATTAAAACAAAGGTTCAGGTTACAAGATCTTAGGCTTCTCGAGTGGATATACTGATGCAGCAATTCAGATAAATAAATGGATACTTGATTGGGCAGAGATTTAAAAACAAATATTAAGATTTTCAAATGTATTTTAAATTGAAAAGGCAACCAATGAAGGGCCTTCAAGAGCAGAGTGATGTGATCCCTTTTTTTTCTTTTTTGAGAGAAATCTAGAGGCAGCCTTTTGGACAAATTGAAGATGGGAAATTTGAGCTTTGGAGATGCCACAGTATGCCACAATAAAAGCTTTAAAAATTTCAAGGACACCAAGTTTGCCTCCCTGATGTTATCAGGTAAGCAGTTCCAGACTGATACCAGAACAAATGGCAACAGCAATGATACTGACCTGTGAACTTGGTGAGTATCTGTCCACCCAGGGATCATCTTGGTCCCTCTGGGCTGATTCTTTCATCAGGCAGGATGCATGAGGGTCTGAGTTGCTGACCTCTCCTTTCCTCTTCTTCTGTCTCTTGGGCTCAGCCTTGGACCCCAAAGCCTGGCTACCCTTTCTCCTTACAGGTAGAGAAAAGCTTTCTCCTGGCAAATCAAAGAACGATGGATCGAACCAGCAATTCACCTGTCATAAATACAGTCAAACAAAAATGACTGAAGATTCATAAAGGAACAACAGAAGGAAATTGCTGCCAAGACAAGGTTAACCTGTGTGCATTACTGCGTGCTATTTTCAGGAGTAATGTTAATGGCAAAAATAAAATAATAATACTGCAGGAGAATTCTCTATTTCTTGCAGGAAACAAAAAGAACATAACATATAATATATTTTACATAACATATTGGACAATTTACTATAATTTTCAGGTACATTTCACTCCACCAGTTTTATCTAAGTAGTCCTCATGTACTGACGAGTGTGTGTGTGTGTGTTTGTAATGTGATCATCATGTAGAAAACCTACTCTGCTTGAAGCTGTGTTATCTCCCAGAGGAAGTTTGTTCATCCTTCACAGTGATACTTCACACTGACGGCAGCAGTCCAACAACCTGGTAACCTGAAACCAGTGGCAAACGCTGGTGGCGGTCAGTCTGTTAGAGCTGGCTAACACACAGCAACAACGACAACAGGTCTCTAAACTTTAGTATGTCTTTCAGCAGAAAAAGGAAGATAGGTATTTGAGATTTCATGTTCCATTGTGTTTAGCTTAACTTCTTCCTTGTTATTGTGCTGTCATGGTGCATCATCTCCACACGTCAAAACGTTACGTTACAACTTACCCGGAATGTCAAACCTCAATATCCCGAGGAAGGTACAGTTTAATGCATTTGAATGTCCCTGGCCGAAAACAAGCTGTCGTTTAACGCTAGGTACCTGCATTTTTATTGTACCCGCGGAATGGTGAAGCGGATCAACCAGTGAACGTTAAGCTAATGCTGAATTTGCATTAACTTACCTTGTTTGATCATTTGATGAGTCAGACTACGGTGTTTCCGTCACTTCAGAATTATTCCGGCCTAACAACAGCTATTTTGTGAAAGAAAGCTGGTCCAGTAGTGTTACTAAACAGTAAATCAAAGACATATGAAGCAAAGTGAGGTTTTACCAATTTAACCTCCAAAGACTCATAATGCCGTAAACTGACTGTTGTCGTGAAAACTGACATGAAGCATCAGTTTACGGCACTGTTTGTAGAAGTGTTCTCTGCTCTTGACGGCTTCAACAACAAATGTCTAGTTAACTCCCTAAGTCTTCCATTTATCACCCCCAGTCTCTCCAGGTTAGTTTGTTTACCTGCAGCGTAAAGGTGAAGGAGTCTGTCTTAGACTGACATGGAGCGATGATAAGAGCTTTGTTGTGTCTTTCAGGTGCCGTCAGTGAGACACGTGTCGGTTGTTAGCGAGTTATGAAGATGAGGAAGCGACCAAACATTTTGTTAACAGGTGATATGAACTTCTGCTGCATGTTTTTAGGTATTGTGCCTCGTCTGACCGCGTCTGACAAAATCACGTCAGGAATATACCAAGGTTAGGTTATTTTGCAGGTCTTTGTAATGCTATAGCTCTGAACAGGCGATTTGTTTTAACGCTAGAAGAATCAAGCCATAGTTATACCGAAAATATAAATGTAGGCAAGTGTGTTCTGTAATGATAAGCAATGATCTTTACCCTGAAATCTTAATTAACATCATCAAGAGATGTTATTGATTGAAGGTCTCATGCAGATCCTGTACAGAAATCAGATCATTTAACAGAGTCAAAGATTTGAAGAGATCTTGCTGGAATTATACAGGGGTGTGAATAACACCAGGTCATGTTCTATAACATATCCTATTGCAAGATTAAACCCAGATGACATGTCAGGGATAGTGTTGAAAACGTATTAATACAGATGTAAAGACCAGCCACTGAACAGAAGTTGAGTGTAGTATAAAATAATCAAATGTTACAAAATGGTTGTCATTTAGAAAACAATTTAAAAAAAGATCACAGTCAACCTTTCTGTTTTTGATTGTTTTTTGTGGACTAAATAATTTAGAAGTCATTAAATGGCAGCTTAATCATTAATTAATCATTAGATGCAGTCCTCAATGACTTAAAGTGGTATTTTATAAGCATCTGGTATTAGAGCTACAGTATAACTCCATTGTTGAGGACTTTTAATCTTAATCTGAAATGTGAATTCTCTCTATCTACAGGAACCCCAGGTGTTGGTAAGACCACTTTGGGAAAGGAGCTAGCTCAGCAGACTGGACTGTCCTATATTAACATAGGAGACTTGGCCCAGGAAGGTAAAAATTCCAACCAGCTTTCAGAACTGTTGTAAACACAAAACAATGCATGGTCTGGCATTCCACTGATGAATCATCCTTCTTTTGAATTGCAAATTAAATCCCTTATTGGCCATTATCCGTGTACTATCATGGCTGCCCCTTGTTTGGTATTTCAGGATGTGAATTGGTTGTATTTGTACTTTAGAGACAATATGTGAATAAATGCAAGAAATTACATTCTTCCTAATGCTGTTCTATTGATTCTGTTTGTTTTTTCTTCCCCCAGGACAACTTTATGATGGTTATGATGAAGAGTACCAATGTCCAATTTTGGATGAAGACAGGGTGAGTTGAAAAAGCTTTGAACCTAATACCCTACTGCACAATAATAGAACGATGTTGCCACAAAAACAGTATGGTAATAGACTTTGGAGTTGACCCAGTGCGTCCATTAGTGCGCTTCACATCTGAGTGAGAAATGAAAGAGGAGGCGCAGTGGTCACATTTATATACTCTGTATGTATACTGTATGCTCTAGTAATATCATTCTTGAAGGGATTGCAGCTTAGTTCTGGTTTAAATTGAATATGAAGTAAATGAGCGCTATAAACTTAATTGTGACTTGATGTGATACTGCAGGTGGTGGACGAGCTGGATGAAAAAATGGTTGAAGGTGGTGTGATTGTTGACTATCATGGCTGTGACTTGTTCCCTGAACGCTGGTTCCACATTGTCTTTGTTCTTCGCACAGACAACACCCAGCTGTACACACGGCTCGAGAGCAGGTACCTGTTACTTCATATCTCAGGTGTGCTGAAACTCAATTATGTCAGACACCAGTCTTTCTTTAAACTTGTTTTCTATTGAACTATTTATGGTATGATTTCAGGTTTTACGTCCTTCTACATCTTTAAGTTGACATTTTACTCATTATGAAGATTAATTAGTAACTTTACTTGTATCACAGCCTCAGTATATGTAGAACATACTGAGATCCAAAGCAGCTACTTGAAATTAAAACAAGGGCTATTTTAAATAGAATCTACTTAATTGAAATAATAATTTACTTTACAGCAAATGTCAGCAGTCATCAAAACTGTGCAACTCCGGTCACCATAAACATAGTATGCTTATGTACAGTGGGAAGAAAAATAACACTTTTTGCAATACCTGGTTTTCTGCATCATAAAAAGTGATCTGATCTGATTACCACCTATCACTGCTCCATATCCACACATACTAGCTGCTGTGTAATCTTGGTATCACTTTTTTTGGCATTTTCTCTAAACTGATGAGGTTAGTTATCAGTTTGCTTACTAGATATCAGGACAACCCTCTGCTTATGTGCAGAGTTGTTCCTGTTCGTCTCTGACCCCATCCTCTGCATGCCTGACAGGGGTTACACAGGGAAGAAGCTGCAGGACAATGTGCAGTGTGAGATCTTCCAGACCATCTATGAGGAGGCCATAGAGGCTTACAGTGAGGAGATTGTACACCAGCTGTCCAGCAATACTCCTGAGGATCTTGAGCACAACCTGGAGCAAATAGTGCAGTGGACTGAGCAGTGGATGAAAGACCATAACTAGAAGCTGAACTCTGCCTGCTGTGTTCTTCTGGCACTAACTGTCAACTAAGCTTATGTGGACAATTAAACTTGAACTGATTTTCATAGATTCATTCATTATGAAATCTGGCAATATGTTCAAAGTATAAACATTTTCTTTAGCGGGCTATTCCACTTGCCCCTAGTTTTCAGGAGTGCTGCTGGGCACATGCACTCTCAGGTGGTTGAACTCCAGCATAATTAAAACATGTTATTTAAGCACAGCAACAAGAACTGGGAGTTTTTCACCACAGCTGTATGATCACTGTATTTTTTCATAAACAAATCACGACTGACAGAAGCATTGTCATCTTCATTAGTGAAGAATGATAAATAACCTGTTATGTAATGTAGTTTAATATTAGGAAGTACTTAAAACGGTGCATAAAAACAGAATAAAATGAATTCAAAGGCGATACTAAAAATATGTCAGTAAGATGAAAGTAAATGAAAAATGTGATACAAAATAGGGCAGTAGAATTAACTCAGATCAGAGTAAAGTGTGATTAGAGAAGGAATTTCCTCCTCAGAAAGATCATTCCAAGTCTTGTTGCACTGGCAGAAAATATCACCCTAGGACATAGCTGCTAGAAAGAATATTTTGGACTTAAGGCCAACATAAAAGTAAAAATCCTTTACTTTCACTTCTACTTACAAACTTAAGGATAAACAATTGGCCAAACATAGATCTTAATTTGGTCCTCAGTGACTGCCATAGAGGAACAGAGTTCAGTATGCCTACATTTTCTGTCTAATAAGCAGTATAATAAATAACCTGTCCATTCCTTTCTCTCATTTCTCCTTGGCCAACAGGATTATTGGCCAACAGCCTTATTCCAAGGTTTCAGAGTTTTGCTTTTGACTGGCCCAGTCACTGACATTCAGGCATCTCCCAAAATAGCATCATTTTCTGTGATGTCATGCTTTGTGACCCAGAAGCAGAGGTTACTCCCAGCCTTCTAGGTTTGTGAGAAGCAGCTTATTGTCTTAATGTTGCTGTGGCAGCAGCAGGTCAAAGTTACAGCAAAGTATTAGGGCCATATTAAGATTTAAAAAAGTGAAAAGGGGAATTGTAAGAATACAGTTGAAATCCCATTTTAAAAATAGAGTGGACATGGCAAGAATAAAATTGGGGCATTATTTTGAGAATAAAGTGGAAATGGTGAGAAAGTTGAAATACTAAAATGCAAAAAAAGAAAAAAACTTCCTCTGATTTGTTTCTTTTGCCTTGAGTAATACTGAAAAGTTTTTTATTCTCAACATATTCCACCTGATAGTCCTTTTTTTTGTTTTTAGTGACATACCTAATGAACACACATGTGAAAACCTGCCTTGAAGCATTAGGGTGTACAGATTAGAAGCACAGTTTAGTGTATATTTTAGTGTCAAACCATCAAGTCTGTTGTCCCTTGTCCTGCCTGTACTCAAAACACAAACAATACAAATAAATGGCCCTTACATTTAAAAAAGTGGAGTCCCCTGAAAATGTTCCATTGATGCAAAATGGCAAACACATTCTTGGCACCATTTTGTTTACATGACAATATATTTTGTATAACATCAATTGGGAGATTGGGCATGTGCCAAAATTTACAATATATGTCAGATTTGTAATACTGAGATTGAGTCATTTCATCCCTTGATCTCATTTCATTCATCTCATGTATTGAGTGCTATACAAATTAAGAGGGCTGCCCTCCATGTCACTGTATCAGGTTAATCTTTTTCTTTTTTTCTGAAAGCAGAATTAGCAATTAGAATATACCATTTCTTGTGGACCATAATTAAAGAATGTTTCATTATGAAGTCAAAGTTTGGAAATATAGAAATTGTTTGAGTCACACTATATATTGTATGGCTCATCTTAATATGGTTGAACAAGGTCCTCAACAGTATATGCATTATACCATTTTTATTGGTAGACCTAAAAATTCCACTAAGATCCAGTGAAAAGAAACCACTTTCAGTGACATCTGTGAACAGTTCTCCACAGACCATGTTAGGATGGCTAACTTTACATTTTCCATTCAAACAGCATGACACGTTCAAATAGTGGTTTTCATTTTTTATGTAGGGTAAGAATGAATACACAAACACATTTAATAGCTTTGTTGTTTTATCAAGTATGTACATACACGCAAGGACAATTGAGCTAAAAATACACATGAACATAGGGTCTGTTGCTTTATTAATTTTCGATATAAATGTGATAGGCCTGCAGATGTGATCATCTTTACCCTGCTGGGGCCGTGCTGGGCAGAGTGTAGCCAGATATATTATCAGATCCTGGAGGCGCCATGTTTCCTCCAACAGAGGGCGCCTGTTCTGAAAAAGTGCAGTTCAACCCACACTGCTGGTCGGAAGTACAGTTTAATTCCACCGTACCTTTGTGGGCTCCGACATATATGGACAGACGTATGTAATACAATGGGTAAGAGAGGGTTTTATTTGACTTACAACGTTGGGAGTTGTAGTCTGAGGCACCAGGGAGAGTCTGTCTGTGGAGTTACGTTTAACGTTAGCGACAGTGAAAGCAGGAAATGTAGCCGCTGAATCAAGACAATGTCCGCTTAAAATGTTTGGTTTTGCTTTAATTGTGAGAGGTGAATTGGTTCATCCATAGTAACTGTGGAAATTGTAGTTTTGTTGTGGTTTGTTTAGAAATATATTTTTTGTCCCATGTGTAATGGCATTGTTTTAGGTTATACTCGTCAGTGTAGACCAGCAGCCCTGACGATAGTCTCAGCATTAATGAACTGTCTCAAAATACTGTTAAAGTAGTAGTTAATTAAATATAAGTTGAAGTTAGTTATTCTTTATATAGTTCTGTATTGACCAATTAGATGCTGTTACGCGGTGACTAGTTCACTGTTTATGTTTAACGGCAGTATGCTCGCAGGTTCCGGTGTGGATGGCTGTAGGCAATCCCATCAGCACTGGGCAAGAGCATAAACCCTGCTGTTGTAAAGTTATGCTTTACAAAGTAAAGTTCCTGCAATGATACATCTCTAAATAACGATACAGACGAGAGCACAACAATACTTAACTGTTACATTGGATTGCTGCTGGGAGTTTCTGTGGCTTTCACAACTCGGACTGGGATATTTAGGTTTATTTCTGGACTTGTGTTGTACCGGGAGCTTGGGAGCAGCAGTTTCCAGTGACTGCTGTGACCCTAATTTCTGTTTTAATTATATAAAGGTTAAGTGGAACAGGCAAATGCTATTCTAATGAATGACACTGAGCCACATACATGTGCTTAGACTATGCTGCATCTGTAAGTAGGCTACTTGAAGTTATAATTTATTTTTCTGACATGCCTATATTACTGATGTTAGGCTGCTGCACTTTTTCTGTGGAGAGAGTCCAAAATAGAGAGACAGATGTATTTGAGAAGATATTATGTTCTGAAGTTTTGCTAACATGGTGTGGATGTACTTTTAAGTGGATACTGTTACATGCATTTCTAGTTACTGTATTTACTAATGACTGATCATCTGAATCAAGTACCTGTAGGCCCAGTCTGGCCTTTGGGTTATCTCACCTATTAGCTCGTTCCCTTTAGACTTCCTTTAGAGTCCAGTCACCAAACTGTGACACAGATCATACATCCCTCTTATTATCTGCTGCGTGTCCTGGCACATCTAGGTCTGCAAAAAATTTGAATCCAGAAATTTCTTGCTATGATGTGACAGGGCTAACCACTGCCCTGCCATACTGCCCAACACATATGCAGTCTATTGGATTGAACATATTAATGTATTGGTTAATGGAAGACTGCACTATCTCTAAGCCAAAGCCATCCTTAAAATTAATTGTTAATCTGTCTCCTATGCGTTCTCCACAGAGACCAGAAATAATGCCACAGCCCAGAATGATGCTGGTAGTGACGGGAGATGATTTTGGCTACTGTCCCAGGAGGAATCAGGGAATTGTGGACTGCTTCCAGGCTGGAGGCATTTCCAATGTCTCATTACTAGTTAATGCGTCTGCTGCCATAGAGGCAGCAGATCTGGCTAAAAGGTAGTGTAAGTGCTAATGAAGGGCTTTACTTTATGTGTGAAGTTCTAATTTGAACGTAGGTAATATTTTGGCCATATAAGACAGCATCTAGAAAATGCTAAATATGATCGTAGACTGAACAGAATTTTGATTTAGCAATGCTGAAACTTTTCCACCTCAGCCTAAAATGTCTTGCAGTGATTTTCAATTTTCAGCATTTCCACTCTGTGTTTTTATGCACAAATTGAAAATGTTATTGAAAAGTTGTTCAGCACTCCTGAGCTGAGATGTTTGGCATTAGTGATGAGTGCTCAGAAGTTTGCATTCTGTAATCTCGTCAGTGGATGCTGCTAAAGCTTTCACATTTTACACACTGACCTTTAAAGTAAGGAGCTTTAAACTTGTCAGACATGTTCAGCCAACAACATATGATTTGAAAGATATGAAAAAAAAAAATCTTTATTTATCAGACACAACATCCCCATTGGCCTCCATGCCAACTTGTCAGAGGGCATTCCAGTATGTCAGAGCCTGCAGCAGGATTCTACACTGATAAACCAGCATGGATTCTTTCATGGGAAGATGGGCTTTCGTGAGGCCCTGGAGAGAGGTCAGCTCAGTATGAAACAGGTACACTGCTTGAATCTGTGGTTATACTGTAAGGCATGTATGTATTTATTAGTTGGTTTAGTTCATTTTTAGTTTGCTCACGTATACAATAGCACAAAACACCAAAGACACACACTAAATTAATGAATTGTAATGACTTGCCAAGTAGGACCAAGAGTGACAATGAACTCAGCGTGTGGCCTCCATAATGGTAAAGAATTCAAGATCTGTTAACATTAGCAAGCAAATAGGAGCATGAAAACTATAATGTATATGAATAAGAGGTGTCTGATTGACTTAGCTGTGTTTCATCCCAAGTCAGTACACTTCATGTACCATTCTTCTCATGACCCTAAACTTGCTGCAGTGAGATTTGCTCCTGCCTCATAAATTCACTCTGATATCAAAAAGTCAAAGGCCAATATCTTCAATTCAATATACAGTGGGTACGGAAAGTATTCAGACCCCTTTAAATTTTTCACTCTTTGTGTCATTGCAGCCATTTGCCAAAATCAAAAAAGTTCATTTTATTTCTCATTAATGTACACTCAGCACCCCATCTTGACAGAAAAAAACAGAAATGTAGAAATTTTTGCAAATTTATTAAAAAAGAAAAACTGAAATATCACATGGTCATAAGTATTCAGACCCTTTGCAGTGACACTCATATTTAACTCACATGCTGTCCATTTCTTCTGATCCTCCTTGAGATGGTTCTGCTCCTTCATTGGAGTCCAGCTGTGTTTAATTAAACTGATTGGACTTGATTAGGAAAGGCACACACCTGTCTATATAAGACCTTACAGCTCACAGTGCATGTCAGAGCAAATGAGAATCATGAGGTCGAAGGAACTGCTCAAGGAGCTCAGAGACAGAATTTTGGCAAGGCACATATCTGGCCAAGATTACAAAAGAATTTTTGCAGCACTCAAGGTTCCTAAGAGTACAGTGGCCTCCATAATCCTCAAATGGAAAAAGTTTGGGACGACCAGAACTCTTCCTAGACCTGGCCGTCCAGCCAAACTGAGCAATCGTGGGAGAAGAGCCTTGGTGAGAGAGGTAAAGAGGAACCCAAAGATCACTGTGGCTGAGCTCCAGAGATGCAGTAGGGAGATGGGAGAAAGTTCCACAAAGTCAACTATCACTGCAGCCCTCCACCAGTCGGGGCTTTATGGCAGAGTGGCCCGACGGAAGCCTCTCCTCAGTGCAAGACATATGAAAACCTGAATAGAGTTTGCCAAAAAACACATGAAGGACTCCCAGACTATGACAAATAAGATTCTCTGGTCTGATGAGACCAAGATTGAACTTTTTGGCGTTAATTCTAAGCGGTATGTGTGGAGAAAACCAGGCACTGCTCATCACCTGCCCAATACAATCCCTAAAGTGAAACATGGTGGTGGGAGCATCATGTTGTGGGGGTGTTTTTCAGCTGCAGGGACAGGATGACTGGTTGCAATTGAAGGAAAGATGAATGTGGCCAAGTACAGAGATGTCCTGGAAGAAAACCTCTTCCAGAGTGCTCAGGACCTCAGACTGGGCCGAAGGTTCACCTTTCAACAGGACAATGACCCTAAGCACACAGCTAAAATAACAAAGGAGTGGCTTCGGAACAACTCTGTGACCCAGCCAGAGCCCTGACCTAAACCCAATTGAGCATCTCTGGAGAGACCTGAAAATGGCTGTCCACCAACGTTCACCATCCAACCTGACAGAACTGGAGAGGATCTGCAAGGAAGAATGGCAGAGGATCCCCAAATCCATGTGATATTTCAGTTTTTCTTTTTTAATAAATTTGCAAAAATTTCTGCATTTGTGGTTTTTTCTGTCAAGATGGGGTGCTGAGTGTACATTAATGAGAAATAAAATGAACTTTTTTGATTTTGGCAAATGGCTGCAATGACACAAAGAGTGAAAAATTTAAAGGGGTCTGAATACTTTCCATACCCACTGTATGCCCCTGGCAGGGGCAAACAGGTCCTGGGTGACGGACCAGACTAAGAGCGATTCATTGACTCCTTATGAAGCGAACATCAAGGACCGTGATGTCACCCGGCATGGCGAAGCCGGGGCCCCACCATGGAGCCAGGCCTGGGGTCGGGGCCGTTGGCGAGCGCCTGGTGGCTGGGTCTCCCCACATGGGGCCCAGCCGGGCAAAGCCCGAAAGAGAAACATGGGGTCGCCCTTCTGTGGACCCACCACCCACAGGAGGATCCATAAGGGGCCGGTGCTTAGTGGATTGGGCAGTGGTCGAAGACGGGGACGTCGGTGACCCAATCCCTGGATGCTGAAACTGGCTCTAGGGACATGGAATGTCACCTCACTTGGGGGGAAGGAGCCTGAGCTTGGGCATGAGGTCGAGCGGTACCGATTAGAGATAGTCGGGCTCGCCTCCACGCACAGCCTGGGCTCTGGAACCCAGCTCCTTGAGAGGGGCTGGACTCTCTTCTACTCTGGAGTTGCTCGCCGTGAGAGGCAGCAAGCTGGTGCTGAGGGAAGCTCCCCAGCTCAGCCGTCACGTGTTGGAGTTTTCCCCCCGGAATGAAAGGCTCGTTTCCCTGCGCCTTCTGGTTGGGGACAGGTCTCTCACTGTTGTTTCGGCTTATGGGCCGAACAACAGCGCAATGAGTCCCTTGGGGTGGTGCTGAAAGGTGCTCCTACTGAGGACTCCATAATTCTGTTGGGGGACTTCAATGCTCACATGGGCAGCGACAGTGAAACCTGGAGGGGCGTGATTGGGAGGAACGGCCTCCCTGATACGAACCCGAGTGGTATTCTGTTGTTGGACTTCTGTGAGATGTTATGCATCGTCACATGCATAGTATGCATAGTCACATGCATAGTCACAGTTTGTCCATAACGAACACCATGTTCAAGCATAAGGGGGACACCCACCAGGACACCTTAGGCTGGAGGTCGATGATCGACTTTGTAGTCGTGCCATCTGACCTTCGGCCGTATGTCTTGGACACTTGGGTGAAGAGAGGGGCAGAGCTGTCAACTGGTCACCACTTGGTGGTGAGTTGGATCCGCTGGCAGAAGAGGAAGCGGGACAGACTTGGCAGGCCCAAACGTACTGTGAGGGTCTGTTGGGAATGTTTGGCCAAACAGTCAGAGGGGTCTTTAACTCCCACCTCCGAGAGAGCTTCAACCAGATCCCGGGAGGCTAGCCATTGTCAACGCGGCGGCTAGGAGCTGTGGCCGCAAGGTCTCTGGTGCCTGTTGTGGCGGCAATCCCCGAATCCGGTGGTGGATACTGGAGGTAAAGGATGCCGTCAAGCTGAAGGAGTCCTACCGAGCATGGTTGGCTTGTGGGACTCCCGAAGCAGCTGACAGGTACTGCTGGGCCAAGCGTACTGCAGCCCAGGCGGTGACGGCGGCAAAAACTTGGGTATGGGAGGAGTTCAGTGAGGCCATGGAGAAGGACTACCTGTCGGCCCTGAAGAGATTCTGGCAAACCGTCCGGCACCTCAGGAGGGGGAAACAGTGCTCTGCCAACACTGTTTACAGTGGAAGTAGGGAGCTGCTGACCTCAACTGGGGATATTGTCAGACGGTGGAAGGAATACTTCGAGGATCTCCTCAATCCCGTCAACACGTCTTCCATAAGGGAAGCAGGGGCTGGGGCATCAGAGGCTGATCCATCCATCACCCAAGCCAAAGTCACTGAGGTAGTTCGGCAGCTTCTCGGTGGCAAAGCAACGGAGGTGGATGAGATCCACCCCGAGTCCCTCAAGTCTCTGGATGTTGTTGGGCTGTCATGGCTGACACGCCTGTGCAACATCGTGTGGCGTTCGGGCACAGTATCCCTGGATTGGCAGACCGGGGTGGTGGTTCCTCTTCTTAAGAAAGGGGACCACAGGGTGTGTTCCAACTATAGAGGGATCACACTCCTCAGCCTCCCGGGGAAGGTCTATGACAGGGTGCTGGAGAGGAGGATCCGGCCGGTGGTCGAACCTCAGATCCAGAAGGAACAATGCAGTTTCCGTCCCGGTCGTGGAACACTGGACCAGCTCTATACCCTCTCAAGGGTGCTCGAGGGCTCATGGGAGTTTGCCCGACCAGTTCACATGTGCTTTGAGGACATGGAGAAGGCATTCGACTGGGTCCCTCATGACATCCTGTGAGTATGGGGTTCGGGGCTCTTTGCTGAGGACTATCCGGTCTCAATGGAGCAGGAGCTTGGTTCGCATTGCCAGTAGTAAGTCAGACCTGTTCCCAGTGCACGTTCCCAGGGGAGAGATCCTGCCTCAGGTGGAGGAGTCTTGTTCACGAGTGATGTAAGGATGGAACGTGAGACTAACAGACTGATCGGGGCATCAGTAGCAGTATGTGTTGCGGTGAAAGAGCTAAGCTGAAAGGCGAAGCTCTCGATTTACTGGTCAATCTACGTTCCTACTCTCACCTATGGTCATGAGCTTTTGGTCATGACTGAAAGGACAAGATCTCGGATACAAGCGGCTGAAATGAGCTTCCTCTGCAGGGTGGCAGGGCGCTTCCTTAGAGATAGGGTGAGGAGCTCGGTCACCTGGGAGGAGCTCGGAGTAGAGCCGCTGCTCCTCCACATCGAGTCAGTTGAGGTGGCTCGGGCATCTGTTTCGGCTGCCTCCTGGGCGCCTCCCTGGGGAGGTGTTCTGGGCATGTCCCACAGGGAGGAAGACCTAGGACACGCTGGAGGGACTATGTCTCCCGGCTGAATGCCTCTGTGTTCCCCCGAAAGAGCTGAGCAAGTGTCCAGGGAGAAGGAAGTTGGGTATCCCTGATTAGGCTACTGCCCCCGCGACCCGGTAAGCAGCGACAGTGGAGAGGAAAAACTCCCTTTAACGGAAGAAAAAACCTCCAGCAGAACCAGGCTCAGTTTGGGCGGCCACCTGCCTCGACTGGCTATGGTGAGTGGATATAGGAGAGAGATAAGAACAGCAACAATAAACAACAAATAGACACTGTGGGTTGGTGAGGCCAGTAACTGCACATCAGCAATAGACAGCTCCAGGACCGGGGACACTGGCAGAAGGTATAGAGAGAGAACGGAGAGAGAGGGAGAGAGCACAAACTAGGGGAGAGAGAGAGCACAAGGTTAGTGACATTCAATGAATAATTGAATATACATGTGAGAGGGGAGGAGAGGAAGAGAGGGGAAGGGAAGGGAGGGGAGGGGTAGGGGAGCTCAGTGCACCGATGGTCCTCAGGCAGTCTAGGCCTATAGCAGCATAACTAAGGGATGGTTAAGGGTTACCTGAAGCCAGCCCTAACTATACGCTTTGTTAAAGAGGAAGGTTTTAAGTCTAGCCTTAAAAGTACAGAGAGTGTCTGCCTCCAGAACCCATATTGGGAGCTGGTTCCACAAGAGAGGAGCTTGATAGCTAAAGGCTCTGCCTCCCGTTCTGCTTTTGGAAACTCTGGGAACCACAAGTAGACCTGCATTCTGAGAGCGAAGTGGTCTATTGGGATAATAGTATGAAGGAGCTTGATCATGAAGGGATTTGTATGTGAGAAGAAGGATTTTAAATCCTATTCCGTATTTTACAGGGAACCAATGAAGAGAAGCTAATATAGGAGAAATATGATCTCGCTTGCTAGTTCCTGTCAGGACACTGGCTGCAGCATTTTGGATTAACTGGAGGATTTTTATGGAGATACTGGGACATCCAGATAGTAATGAGTTACAGTAATCTAGCCTTGAGGTAACAAATGCATGGACTACTTTTTCTGCATAATTTTGAGACAGGATGTTCCTAATTTTGGCAATGTTGTGCAGGTGAAAGAAGGCAGTTCTAGAGATTTGTTTTATGTGAGTTAAAGGACGTGTCCTGTCAAAAATAATGGAATCATTTTCTTAAATTTATTAACAGCATTGTCAGATAAACATCTACTTCTAGTGGAATGCTGCATGATCTTTACAAAAGAAGATTTTGGGGGAAAACTATTAAATGTTCAATTTCGATGCCATAGGTCAGAACAAGATCAAGGGTGTGATTGAACAGTGGGTGGTTTATTAACATTTTGAGTGAAACCAGTTGAATCTGATATTGAATTAAATGCAGTGTTGAGACTTTTATTTTCAGCATCTACATGAATGTTAAAATCTCCCACTATAATGACTTTATCTGAACTAAGCACTGTGAGACTTTATCTATTCCTCTGGCTTGTCCTGTGACTTCTATATCTGGTTCTCAACACTCTTCAGAAGATAAACAAGATCTTAAACCCCTCTCTGGTTCCAGTTACACAGTTATGTGAGAATTCATCCTGTGTGCCACATATCTAAAGCCTGGCTCCTCATGTCCACTCTGTCCCCCAACAAACTCCCCCTCCTGCCCAGCGTTCACTGTACACTGGTTGCTGGATGTGTTACTATGTATGCATCTTTTCTAAGCCTCGGTTTCTGTCTTTGGCACTTTTAAGGTGCAACTTTTCTCCATATTGAATAGTGTTGGTGAACATAAAAACGTATTCTAGGCTGTTCCTTTTTTCATCATGCCTTCCTCAGACTTTCTGCTCTCCTTAGACATTGTTTCCCTTAGGTTAATGGGTCACAGAGGACAGGGCCATTCTCAATTCAATTCACTATCCATTCATCTAGACCCGCATATTCCTAACCAGGGTCACAGGGATCTGTTGGAGCCTATCCCAGCTCTCTTTGGGTGAAAGGCAGGGGTCCACCCTGGACAGGTCACCAGTCCATCACAGGGCCACATAGAGACAAACAACCTCACACACTCACACTGACTCCTATGGGCAATTTAGAGTCACCAGTCAACCTTACATACATGTTTTTGGACTGTGGGAGGAAACCGGAGTACCTGGAGAAAACCCACACAAGCACAGGGAGAACATGCAAACTCCACACAGAAAGGCCCCTGCTAGGTTTCTGAACCAGGAACCTAGTTGCTCTAAGGCAACAGTGCTAACCACCAAGCCACTGTGCTATGAATGCACTTTACATTGTTTTCTTTCCATCTTCAAGTCCAGTTTCACTCTCATCCTGTCTCCTCTAATTTGCTCTGTTGAGTGTGTGCGTGTTGCACCTTCTTTGTGCCTTTCTTTTTAGGGGCCCAGGAGGTTGCGGTGAATGTTAGTGGAAACAATGTTAAATTTGCCAATCTAGATTTCATTTCATTTTGCAGCACATTAATGCCATCTTTCTTGATATCAGTAGTTTTTCTCCACTGCTTTCTAAGCTGTCTCTACTCAAGCAACCCTATTAATATCCTGCTGCTGCATTGACTTTTCTCCCTCCTGTTTCTGCTGCTCCTCTCCTGCTATCACAAATAAAAAGATAAACTTTATTAATCCCTGAAGGACGGAAGTTCAAAATTGTTGTTTCCTTAGCATAACTGCATGCATAGGTTTTTGCTTATTTTGCTGAACATAGTCATGCACAGTATATTGGTGAATCACTGCTAGCTAACAAATGACTGTAGTGTCATGTTAATGTGCAGCTACCCAGGAAAAAAAAAGGAACTCCATTTTATTAACACCCACACTTTTTTTCTTATCAGGTGGAGCTGGAGTTGCGGGCCCAGGTCAGGCTGTTCAGGGATCTGACAGGTCACCTACCACACCATATGGATGGACACCAACATATTCACGTGTTGCCAAGTAATGCAGTAGATCAAAGGGAAAAAAAACTTAAAATATACCTGTTATCAATGCTTGTTACCTACTCAACAAGCTACACATTTTTCATTCAGTAACATTAAATAGCCAGTTACATTAGATATTTAACATGTGATAGGTGCTGTCCCAGCCTGAGAGGTTCATGCTCATTAACAAATTGACACTCATGCTTTTTCCTGCTACAAATTATTGAGTCTGTCTGATTTGCGCAATATACATCATGATGTGTTGCATGTGCATTAACGGAACCTGTTGCACAAGTTCCACAATATATACATACTTCAGTTAGCCTGTACGCTGTACAGCTCTCTTCGTAACCGATTTTAGCATAGGTTTACAAAAACAGAGATACACCAAAGATAAGTACTGCTTGGTATGTTACTGACAAAAGCACTGTAACAAAACAGTGTATTTGTAGATATTTTGGTTGTATACCTAGTGAGACATCCTGCAAAAAGCGAAACCCTAGAGAAAAGGTTTTGAACGTCTCAGTGAATTGCTATAGTATGGATGCACTGCAATATAGCTTTGAAATAATGTGCCCAATTTAGCAACAAGAAGTCTTGAAATAGTACACATTAATGTGCTCTACTAATGCATTGATATTAGTATTACTACATAAAGTATACTTATACTTGAACTTTAATTTTTTTTTAATAAAATAAAGATATGCTTATTTTTGGTTAGTTGGCCTGTAATTATTTTGGCTACAGAAAGGGTGATGTCCTGTTTTCTGTATTTTTTTAATATTGCAGGAATAAAACATTGCAGTCTTTTCCAATATCGTTCAGCCTTAGTACCACTACGTTTTTTTTCAATGCAAGTGTTGCAATACTAGTGTTTCCTTTTTCAATTCAAGGTTTTGTTTTTAATGCCAAATATTATTTTCAGTGGAAAAACTGAAGTCGTTCTGGGTTCATATTTTTGCTGTGCATGAAAGAGTTAATGGAATAGTTGAAGAACAGAACATTATCAACAACTACTTCTGATAATGTATTTATTGTCATTTTTAAATACTCAGAGCAGTAGTGTATGCAGTGTAGTGAAGAAAGCGCCGAACTCTACATTGGAGAAACCAAATAACCACTCCAGCACAGGAGGAGCAGCTCCTCAGGGCCACAGTCAGCTGTGCACCTCCATTTAAAGGAAACAGGAGACTCTTTTGAAGATAAGGATGTACGTAACGTGTTGTTGTAACCTGTGTTGCAGAGGTGCGTGAAGTGTTTGCACAGGTCCTGTCAGAGCTCAGGATTCCATACACTCGTGTTCCTGTGGAACTAGGTCTACACAGCTGTACATGGCTGCCAGCACACCTCTATAGGTTCTACACACAGGTGGAGAAGGATGCTCTGGATTCCATCCCTGTCTTCACACGCTATGGAATTAGGTCTGTTTGTGGGCCTGTGTGGGCATAATAATATTTGCGTTATTTTCTATTACAACCCGTGTGCCTATACACATAAAGTCTTCAATTGAAATGGCACTTGGTTAGTGCCTTCTAAATATTAAACAGGATCTAAACTTTTTCTATGTCCACAGGTGGCCTGATGTATATTTGGGACTGACTACCATGGGCCAGAACATGTCCATCCCCAACCTGCAAAAGGCCCTCAGTCATGCCTTGGTTGCAGAGCCTTCAGGTACTACCTCCAGCAGTGCATCTGGCTCTAATCAGCCCGTAGTCACAGCAGAGCTCATGGTTCATCCAGGTTATCCCAGTCACCCCAAGGATGGAGGCTGTGGAGAGGGCCCTGATGACTTCTCCCAGTCAGCTGACCGACAGCACGAACTAACCGTGCTCAGAGACCCATCCCTGTTGGCCCTTTATAGCCAGGAGGGAGTGCAGCTCTCTGCCTTCAAAGACCTTTGACTGCTGTTGCTTAAAACGTGTGTATACTGTGGAAAGTTAATGTGAGAATACACTTCTAGATGTGTTTTAGTAGTAAAAAAAAAAAAAAAAAAAACTGTCAAACTGATATTGCTAGTAATGGACATTACTATAAATTTGTCCTACAACATAACTATAAAAGCAACAAAACAATGTAATATTGTTTATTTAATCTTTCAGTTTTAATGAAACCCATTTCCCTTAAGACCAAGGCAGTTATAGGTGGCAAGTCAACAACTCAAAGAGACAGAGGCCTATGGAGTGAGAGCTATGGCAAACATGGGTCTAACAAAAGCACTTCCTCTTTTTAAAAGACAGTTCCTAAATTATGTTGACTGCCATTACCATATAAAAATTGAAGGTTGTTCTTTGAATGCTAAATAATAAAATTATTAACTTCGTTAGAATACAAGATGAAGGGACTTTCAATGAGAAATTGTGCTAAATTAGACTAGACTATACAGGAAATTACATCAGGACTTCAGATCTCTACGCAGCCTTGCAGATGAGCACAAAATTAACGTATAAACCTTACAAAAAAAGTACAACAATGTACCAACTGGAGCATATTTTCCTTAAAAGTTTCCCTTATACTGTGTGGAGAAGCATATAGGTGTTTCTGAAGCTGAGGTCATGTTTGACCTTATCTGCATCGTGTTTGTTATATGTAAGCCATACTAGGTGCTGCTGTCCAGTACTCATACAGATCAATGTATTGCAGAATCCACATGTCCTTCTTTGCACATTTATTACAGCATGTTTTTTTTTACTGTAGTTGCCTTTATTCCAAACTGTACTTACTAAGTAATAGCTAGGGTCTGCTGAAGATGGTGACATCATTACATTATCGCAAATACTGTAGGTCCAATAGATGAAGAGATGGTGAGGCTGGAAATACAGTAGCAGCAACTCATTTAGAAAAGAAAATTAGGGAGACCTAGACAATGCTTACCCAAATGTCTGTCATCAGCATCCATAATGGTTTATAGACCTGATTGCTACCTCAGTTTTGACTTAGTATATTAACTGTAGCTGTGTTCAGTTTTCCTGAAGGCTGAGGGACTGTTAATATTTCAGATGTTTTCACCTTTATTTTGACTTCCAGCTAAAGTTCAGATGATCTGCTGCTGTTGGGTTTGCTTGATCATCTGGCATCTCTGTAGTCATGCCGTATTTCCAGATATCAGCTTTATCTTGGAAATAAAATGTTATTTTCACTTATAAATTGACATACAAAAATAAGGCTTTGGAAAACTTTTTTTTCCCCTTTTAACGTTAAAGGTTGGAGGGATCATTTCCAGTTTTCTCAGGTCTGTGTATCACAAAGGGCACCAATAATCTAATCACCTCTCATGTAATCTGGGTATTTGGAATGTTATATTTTGGGTGAATTTCTGTTAAAACTTTTAAATGCATTGCTTTATTTGAATGCTAAGGTTGACTGAAGAGTATGCAAATCAACCAGTATGAGCCAATAAATTATGTCATACTGATATCTGCCGTTTCCTTCTGCAATCTGAAAGCAAGATTCACATCACTTATTAACATTTTAATGTTCAGTGAGCTGTTTCACCAAAAACAGTTTTCTTTGTATATCCATGAGGACTGCATTTTATCCTCTTAGTATGTTCATGTGATTCAGAAAGCAGCAATTCCCCAGCCCTGACTCAAGTGATGACCTTTACCTCTTCCAGGATGCCAGGGCAAAAGGGATCCCTGAGTGATTTCATGAATATGAAAATAGTGTGAATCATACACTGTGGCTTTTCCAGTCAACCCAAGTGAACACTGTTGGGTTGCCCTTTTTACTTAATACACTGACAACTGAGTGCATTATAGGCAAGTGGAAGCATTTTTAAATAACTTTCATTGCACAAAAGGTATTGAAAGTACAACAGCAATTTTACCGTCTTGCACCGTATTGATATAATGAATTAACTACCCAAAGAATGCTTTTTCTTTTTTTTCACCCAGTTCATCTCACCAGTGAGCATGTTATAATCATATATCCTTAGAGAGGGAATATGTCTCCACATGAAGCAATGTTCAGAAGATCAACATGAATTTGTTTTTGTTTTTTCCATTACACTTCTCTACGGAGATCCTAAAATACTTTCAAAGGAGACAAAGACGTGATTTCTAATGGGTGGAATCACTCCTGAGTTGGACAAGAGTGGAGGACAGTGGTGGAAAGTAAATATTTACTCAGGAAAATGGCTTCTTCACTTAACACTTTTATGTAGTGTTATATTTCTACAGATCTACATTTCATACAGAAATATTTGATTCCACCACATTTATGTCTAGTTCCTCCATAAACTCAAATTTTAGTAGAAAACATATAAGCTTTTAAAATATTTTGCAGATATAACCTAACGCTATGCTTACCAGCTACATTAACAAGTCATTGGTAACATGTTTGTTTCTTAATAAAGTCTCTTGAGTTCAGGGCACCAGTCACAATACAGATTTTGCATTAGATCTTAAAACTGGACTAGCCAGCATAATTGCACAGAAAAATAAGGACTTGTACAGTCACATGAGGGTCTGTCAAAAGGATTGGAATACTACTACTACCACTGCAGATTGGCATCAGAATTAAGTCATGCCACATGCTGCTAAAATGTCTCTGGACCGTAACTCAGACAGAAGCAGAACAAGCCTGTGCCTTTAATAATGGGCTTTTAAATTCAGTCCTTTTTGCAGATTTAGCTTGGTACTGAACTCTATTTATGTTATCACTATCTCACACACTGGATGTGCAGTAAATTGTTTAACATTGAAAACGCTAACATGGACTAAAACTAGACAAACAGTTGATCAGGAAAGCTCATTCTTTACCTTGGACAGTGACAAGACATGCTAGCTTTTACAAGGGCTACCAAGTGTATTTCACAATGTAGGAGCCATGCACCTTGGAAGACTGACAACAAAGGAACTGTTTCATCATGACATAGAAGTCAGTTTATACAGTTGACATGACATGCACATCAACTCCTGTTTGCATTAGTTCTGGCCTTGTCTACTCATTACAAGCCAAATGTGTGCAACATCCACTTGACTAACAGGCAGACAGTGGGGCCAAATGGTCAGCCATCTTTATTATGAAACAATATTGGGACCAGCTCAAACAGCTGTTACATGGAGGACTTAATGGCCACTGCAGTCTTTTTCCATGTCTTGACCCATCCCCTAGACAGCCACCTCTCTCCTAGCTGCCTTCAAGGTGCTTGTTACTAAGCCTCCTTCAACAGCTGAGCTCCATTCCAGCTGAGTGCATCGCTTTCCAGGTTCTCCTTCCCCTCTGGATGACGTTAGTCTCTATCAGATGGGGATCTGACAATCTACCACTGGAATATGTCTCAGTGTGATAAAGGGCTGTTTCTAATGTGACAGCTCATTATACTGTCCTGTCCAACAATGGGAGGGGGGGCATGCATGAAAGATTCAAATAAACTCAACAGGCTCTTCCCATTTCCCACCAGTTTTATATATCAAGTGCCAATTAAAACAATTTAAGGTTGAGGAAGCAAATTATTAACAAGAAGAAGTAAATCACAGTAGGCATTTGTGATCAAGGAAACAGTTTTAACAGCATGGTCCTAGAGTGCAACTGATCTCTGCTGCAAAAAAGCCCATTGAAGGACATGTGAGAATTGTGCAGATAGTGCTGCTCAATTTGTCCTTAAGAGTCTGCTGATAACTGCATGCTTGGAGACCAGCTGTTTTACTGCTCAACAATGTTCTGATGCATGTTCAGCAATAACAACTCAATTAAGATAAGGCCTGCCATTGTTTCTGCTCACTGGATTATAAGCTGTACCTTTCGGTCATGTTTTTTAGCTGAAAATATTGAGAGTGGGGCAAAAGAAGAAAGAAGAGTAATTAAACAATTTTCCTGCTCTGATATATATATAATTTTTTTTTTCCCCAGAAAAAACTGTCTAATTGAGGGCTATTAAACACATGTTCTTTATATATGTTAACAGAAAATGAACATATTAGTTGGAGTATTTCCACCTAAATCTCCATCTGACCATCTTGTTTCCTTAGAATTTCTTTTCCTGTTTTTCACTTTAGGAAAACAGTAGAAAGTTAGAAATGATCTGGATGTTTATGGAAGAGGAGGAAGAGGGAGAGGAAGCTGTCTGATCCACAGAAAGTCCTGAATGGGGAGGGAGGTTGAGGCTGCCCAGCTTCAATTAGTGGGGGGGGGGGGGGGCAGATGTAGGGGGGAGTAGAAAGGCAAGAGAAAGATTGGTATTTTGGTCAGGCAGGTGTGGGAGAAGGAGAGGGGGAGAAACAGAGAGGGCTACACGCTTGTCAGGTGGTCAGTCCATTGGCCGTTTTTCGCTGTGTTTCTTTGTAAACTCTTCAGCATTCTTCAAGAATTTTTTACGGTCCTTTGAGTATTCTTCTGCTAGGTCTGCCCTCAGAGGATGCTCCGGCTGGGGGTCATTCACTAGCGCAATGAGGGACTGAATTACTGCAAGACACACAGACATAGAGAAGTCAAGTCAGATACCTACAGTGTTTTTGCCAGCATGGTGAAAACACCCCTGCCATGGTCTTTAAAGTTGCTTCATTTTTATTGGACTAGTTTTAAAATGGAAATGATGGATATCTCCTAGTGGTGCCTTCATGTGAAGGTCACTATTCAGCTGCCAAAATAATATATGAGGTAAGATATAATATATATTATTTATAATATGATTTGCTTCTAACATCATAATAAGCCCAGGCCAGTAAATCACTGGTGTTATGGATAAAAAAAAAAAAACACTGTATTAACAGACACATGAAAAAAAAAAAAAAAAAAAAAAAAAAAAATGACTGAGTCAAAACACTTCCTTGTAGATGAAAGACACTGCAACTTCACCAGCCTTTGAATCCAGCAGGCAGTTGCTATTGGCATGAAATAAGTTATATAAGCATCCTACTCACTTTCAGCAAGGAGGAGGGCTACCCTTATGACCAAGTGTGACATCTGACTGTTTTATGACACAGAGCAGCACAGTAGAAGTTATAGACCTGTACTTTCCCTGATAGTTAAGATGTGTAGTTTCTGGGCCGTGGAAAACCGTAATACCAAAATCAGTACAACTTCAAGTGAAGGCTTTGTATTGGGAAAGAACCGGTATAATACATTATTATGCTTTATACTAACTCTGTCTCTACAGTACATAGACTAAGTTAATTAGAATGCTAGTAGTTCTGCCACTTACCTGTGTGATATTATCCAATCACTTTTTTTTAAATAAATCTCTATAATATAGCTCTGTATCCAGTAGCCTGGCCAGCCAGACCCATTCACTTTCTTAGTCAAAGAAAGTGGGCCTGGACCCCTTGCGAAGGGAGTCTCTTCCTGTGGCTTCAAATGAGTCGGGCCTATCACAGCCATTTATCTGCAATGGGGCAAATTGGCTATCCAGGTGAAACATAATGCTGCCACTTCTCTGTTTTCTCTGACACATTTTTTTATTGTTGATATGCTTTGTTTAGTCATTTGTTTTTAATGCTGTGAAGCACTTTGGTCAACTTAGGTTGTTGTAAGGTGCGATATAAATAAAATTTGATTGACTGATTAAACATGATTGTTTTCAAGTAAGAGTTTCAGTCTGCACTCACAGAGGACCCTTGAGTAACACATACAGTGGTGTGAAAAAGTGTTCCTGATTTCTTTCTCATTTGTTTTTGAATATCTTTGGATCTTGGCATGATGTCTAGCTTTTGAGGATCTTTTGGTATACCTCACTTTGTCAGGCAGGTCCTATTTAAGTGATTTCTTGAAACAGGTGTGGTAGTAATCATACCTGGGTGTGGCTAGAGGAATTGAACTCCGGTATGATAAACCGCAGTTAAACAGACAGACAATTTGCAGCGCAACGCAGCAAATGTGCAGTGTGGAAATATTTGAACTTATAAAAGGAAAACTGTCCAGTAGCCAGATGTAGTGCCAGCAATGTGAGCACACACATTCAATACAACCAATTTGACATGACATCTACAAATAAACACTCTGCTGAATACGGTGAGTTCATTTTACTGTAATGCTACATTAAGCAGTATTTGATTTTTATTTGTTACTTCTGTGAATGTTAAGGTTAAGCTACTATACCTCCTTGTAGCACGCACTCACTATTAAATGACTCAGATCGGTCTCTCTCCAACACCAACACACCCACCTTGGTCAGTTTTGGTGGCAGGCTTCCAGTTCTCTGCGCTGATCACAGGCAAGCACACCTGGCCCTTCTCATCAATGTTGGGGTGATAGATCTTTGTCTTGAACGTGATCTTGGGAGGTTTGAAGGGATACTCAGTAGGGAAAATAATTTCAATCCTGAATGCACCTTTGTCATAAGGAGGGTTGTCCTGAAAAAAGAGGTTAATTAAAAGAAAGTTTAGGCCTACAGACATCACAGCAGACAAACTGGGAATGGCTACTTACAGGAACAATGAGCCCTTGCCATGACAATAGGTTTGATTCCTCAACTTGAATGTTTCTGAAGTTTTTCATTCCAGATGTGCGAATCTCTTCAAGTTCCTGACAAAATAAGCAGACAAATTTTATAACACAACTGAATATTATCAAGACAGGGAAGCGATGATCTGATATTTATATTAAATTCCTGATATTTTTTAAATTCTAACTCTTCACACTGGGAAAAGGAGCTCTGACTGCTTGTCTTTCTCTCACTGCCACACAGACAATAAAGAAAAGGGCGTGCAACGGATCGCAGTTCATCTATGATCCATGTGGGTCACGACCCATGGTTCGGCACACACGTGACCCGCAAATTAATAACTCATTTTTTAAACTTGTAGATTAATCTTAAATTTTTAATGATCGCACAGAAAAAGTTTTTTCGGCCAATATTGCATTTTTAAATAATTAATTAATCAATCAACAACAATGGCTAGCCGAGAAACAGAAGAACTTGAAAAGCCACCCGCATCATTCAAATCGCATGTATGGGAGCATTTCGGCTTCCCTGTGATGTGAAGTATAATAGGTCTACTCTCTCCCCAGAGAATGTAGACCTCATCTTTTTGAAAAAAAAATTGTCATCATTATAAGGTTTTTACAGTTACAATCAGTAAGCGAGGCTTCCAAACTTAAGACCAGGGCAGATGAGAAATCTGTGGCTACCACCAAGCTGCCACGCAACAATTTGCACTGCACTAGTAACTTGGGGCACAATGGGAAATTGAACTGAGGTAATCATGTTAACCCTGTGTAATAGAGGGAGCATGTACTGTACTGTACCTTTCTACACTCTAAAAACAGTTTGAGAGGAAATTATGTCAAAAAAGCAACAACTAAACATGACAAACAAAACGTCATGGCAGCCTAAAGCAGCATAAAACAGTTTTTTCCCCCTCTTTTCTTAAATAGTAAAGCCAAAAATAGGGGCCAGGATCAATGGGATCTAAAACAGTGCAGACCTGAATCAATAGCATCTACTAAGGCTGCAACTAATAATAAAACAACTAAAAATCAATTATAAAATAGTTGAAAACAGTTAATAGATTCTAGTTACTTTGTGTGAGACAGCAATGCAAGACAGCACTGAGTTCATCACTGAGAAAAGTCAAAGCATTTGCAAAATGGCAGACAGAGAATACAGAATGTGCTAAAGCAGATAAAAGTGGCTAATGAAATCCAAGATCATGTTATACTACAGATTGAAAACAACACTATTAGGTGCTAAGGATAATAGTCTGATCTGTTATGGCACGGGAGCATGGCGGTGGTATTAATGCATAAGCATGTGAAGAGACACTGAGCTGCAGATGAAGACAAATGTAAAATTGTGTAGAATACAAAAAGCCACCTCAATTTACAGTATATGGGTATCATTAAGGACGTCACAATATCACAACGTCACGATACCAATATATAATGCCATATACTGCAATACTCAACATCATTTTAAAAATAGTGCTGAAAATATAACTTGCTGTGTACCACTTAGGTAGGGCTTGGCGATATGGCCAAAAAAAAAAAAAAAAAAAAAAAAAAAAAAAAATCCGATTTACAATTTAAATCTTTTTTTTTCCTGGCGGGTGTGCTTGTGCTGCCATGGCCTTATTCATTTCATAGGGCACAACATCTCTCCCACTTGGCAGCATGCTTCTCTCTGAGGTGCTGCAGTAAATTGGTTGTACTGCTACCTTTGCTAGCAATAGACAACACACTGTTTGTTCTGCGTCCAACACCACATAACCGAACCAATTCCAAATTACGTATGAAACTGTGCCTTTCTTGGGAATGAGTTCTTCCCTGTTCGCTGACATGTTTGTTGTTGTTTCAAACAAGTCGCTGTAAACTACACATTTGAGTTGATCGATAAAATCAGTTTATCGCCCAGCTCTACACTTAGGCAAGTAATCAGTAATCTAGTAATAGGAAGGCACATCTCAGTATATTAGTAACTGAGTTAAACTACTTTGATTAAATTTGAAGAGCACATAATTCTTATGCAGTATGAACATGAAAAAGTGTATATGTCAGTATTCTTACATTCATATATGCTATACCAATCAAAAGTGTAAGTTTTTTTTAACATTTTTATATGCATTTTAAGGGTTATATTGATGACCTTGGTGTCATTTGAAGGAAAAGCTTTCCAGTTTATTATTGCACGATGTAAAATATGAAATATGACTCCCCTCCCCACTCTAACTTCGTCCGCTGTGTGCCCACTGTTGTCAAGGCAACTTACTGTAGCGGTGGGGGCTGTTTAAATCCCCCTTACCCTTTGTCGGCTATACAGTGTGATACATTGCTGGAAAGGGCGTTTCATTGACTACAATATACGCCAGTCATCATTGACAAACAATGCAACTGGCTGGTTCTACTGTCATTAGAAGTTCGTCTATCCCACGGGTGGGATTTCGTCTCAGTGGTGATTTCTATTGGTTTTATGCTTAGTTACGCTGTAAAACGTAACAAGCACATTTGATTGAGGGCTCATGTGATTCACAGAAGCTTGCTATGTCAATCTTTATTGAATAAACAGCAAAATCATCTATAAAACGTTTCATGAGGACGACGATGGTTTTATGGATTTACTCAGGGATAATACGTCTTTTGGACTAAAACATGGATGCACTATGTTCCCTGGATTCTAACAAAAAAAAATTATATGCAACACTTGATGTTTCAGTACATGTACGAAGTAACACGACTGAAAAGGTAAGAACAGTGTTTTTTCCAATATTTGGACTGTTGTTAAACATTAAGAAACTGTAGTCGCTGTGATAATTCAATCCTAAATTGCTTTATACCATTTGAATCGTGAGACTTTATGCTTTAATTTGATATATGGTTTGCCGGACTTTATTCAAATTTGTCCGACGATCTTTTGTAATAAATTTGGAAATGCAATTTTATCCCAGGCCTGGGACTGGGGTAACTAGGTGGCCCCAGCTCATGCACAGAAGATTGCAGTCATTTGTGTTCAAATTCAAGTCTTTTCTTACTGAACTAAAATGTAGAGTTTGGTGCTACCAGAAAACAACACAAGGGTGTCCAGTACCTCACTGCTGGACTAAGCAGTCTGACTCACAGCTTACAATTTGGAAAATTCAGCAAATTAATTCCACAGCTCAGGAGAAAAACAAAATTGCATGTATGGGTTATTCATATTCAGTATACACATGAAAAATGTACCTTAAACCTCAGCTCGTGATTCGGTTGTGCATTTTTAACAATGCTACAAGGGTGCAGATCTGGGGAGATTTTTTTTTTTAAAAAAGCACCATCAAATATGTAACCTTCTGTGCACAGCACAAGCTTAGGTAGATGTAAGCTTGTAGATGCCATTTGCCTCAGCTCTACAGGTTGTGTAGAGACTGCTAACTTTTCACCTTGGTGTCTTTGTAGGTGAACCTACAAGTTGGTCGTGCTGCCTTAATGCCATATTGGAACAATAGGCAATAGGCCATCTGCCTTGACCGGTTGGGGTGAGTGGATAGAGTAGAGAGAAAAGAACAGTTAATGCATGCACAGTTAATGCACAAATGTCTGTTATAGTTTTTCTTTCCTAAAATTAAGAAAATCAGCCATGCATATCGCCTCCAAATAATCAGCTGAACTGGATTTTGACAATCGCTATCGGCATCGGCCATAGAAAAACCCACATCGGTCAACCTCCATCATAAACATATATATATATATATCTCTATATGGGGCGAGAGACAGCAGTATCTATATAAATATGTGCATTGTTGTATTCAGTCTTTAATACAGCTTGAATATCTAAAGCAAATGCATTCAGAGTTTTACCATCAAACACAAAGTAATTTCTTCATGCTCATTTTTTAACAATCAATTGATCAATTATATTGATGAAATAAACAATCAACAGATTGAGTATTAAAAAGTTCTTAGTTGCAGGCGTAATCCATACAATACATTCACTTGGTCTGCCTAACAGCTGTAGTTACTTTTTAATTGTATATTTTATTTAATATACAGAACATATGACCAGCTCATCAAAGCTACTGTATTTCTAGAGATCGTTGACAAAGTTTTGAGTTTACTGAGTAGAATGGGTATGTAATAATATGGCTGTTGTTGTAGCAGAATTACAGCCTAACAGTTGGATTGATAATTTTGGTGTGCTGAGAATCTTCCTTAAAGTATGGTGAAGGAAAGTGGGCAGGGTTGAGGGGGAAATCCTGTGCCCCCTTTTCTAACTAGCTTTGAAAGCTAAACATCCCTGTGGGTCATCAGAGTAACACATGCTGCTAGTAAAATCTGATGTCAACAGTACAAAAACAGCTACACCAATATACACACACATTACACATATGATAGAAGGGTGATATGTACTTCCTCGTACAGGACTGTATTAACAAATCAATTCTGCTTACGTTGTCATGGTTTTAAATTGCACATGAAGATATACACTGCGCATGACGTAGATTTACACCGCACATGATGTAGGTTTACACCGCACTTTAGGGCTGGGAGATAAACCGATTTTATCGATTAACTCAAATGTGTAGTTTACATCAACTTGTTTGAATGAAAATCGGTTTTCTCTTTTAACATCTGTCGACGTTCCCCTCTGGGCTCAGCCCCTCCCCCTGCATGTTTGCGATATTAGAGATACACAAACAACATGTCAGCGAGCAGGAAAGAACTCATTCCCAAGAAAGGCACAGTGTCATACATAATTTGGAATTGGTTCGGTTATGTGGCGTCGGACGCAGAACAAATTACACCAGGCTGCAAAGTGTGTTTGAAGTCTGTTGCTAGCCAAGGTAGCAGTACGACCAATTTACTGCAGCACAGAGGCATGCTGCCGAGTGGGAGAGATGTTGAGATCTATGAAATGAATAAGAACGTGGCAACAAAAGCACACCCGCCAGAGGGAAAAAAAAAAGATTTAAACCGTAAATCGGATTTTTTTTTTCGCCCAGCCCTACCGCACATAATATAGAATCATGCAGGCTTACACCGCACATAATGTAGGCTTACACCGCACATGGTGTAGATCTGCATTGCACATCATGATGTAGAATCATGTAGGCTTACGCCGCACATATAGATTTACACCACACATCATGAAGATTTACACTGCACATCAAGTCGATTTACATCTCACCTCGTAGGTTTACATGTATGTAGGTATGTAGGTTTACACCACACGTAGATTTAGCGTTACACCGCACATCACGTAGAATCATGTAGGTTTACACCGCGCACGTAGATATACACCGGACGTAGTTTTACATCACACGTATAATCATGTAGGTTTACACAGCACATGTAGATTTACACGGCACATCATGTTGATTTACATCACACATCGTGTAGGTTTACACCACACGTACATTTACACCGCACATCGTGTAGGTTTAAACGGCACTGATCCTCACCATCCTCTAATAACGGCCTCATAAACGTGGCTAACGCTGAGTTAGCTAGCCAGCTAGCGCAAACGCAGCTAAGACCTGAGAATAGCAACTTAGCCGATTAGCAAACTGCTACTGCTAATTCGGTCTTCCGTTGGCCACATCTAAAACCATTCCTTCAGTCCTACAGCTCACACCGTTAGCTGCATCAAAGTTACTGTTCGCCGTGTTAGTTAGCTCCCTGGTCGTCTTACGAAGCAGATTCTGGACTCGCTGGCCTATCTTGCCGGTGCTGTGACTGCTGCCCCTCGCTAATATTTGGCCGGGTCAGTAATGACCTCTCGTTCTTTTTAAAATCCCGGTAAAACGGCTAAATGCGGCTTTACACAACAACATTACGTAGAGTTTATGAAACACATGCGTTCACTAACGGCCAGCTCATCTTACGTTGAAAACATTATAAAAATAACAAGACCGGAAAATTTACCTTGGCCAACCTCCTGCTCGCCGCCATCTTGAACTTACTGTATGTTCCCAGAATGCACAGCGCGGCGAATATGGGTCGAACATGGATCAGCCGTTAACTCGAGCAGTTATCCATGTTTAAGGGAAATCCTAAATTTCCTTTGACAGCAAGGTCGAGAAGAAAATACTTCTTCCCAGGCTGAGATGGAGAACTGGAAACTTAGTCTTGATATTTCTGAGCGAGCTAGAGAAACTAAAAAAATGCAATTTCTTAAGAGATTGCGTTGGGATTGTTGGCTGCAGAAAAACTTTGAGCTAAACTGCGTTGCTTGCTGCGAAACAGCTGCAGCTGGTTTGAACTGCTGGACACAGTTGGAATAGCCTGAAACTATAAACTGCACTGATATAGTATATATATCTGTCTTACTGAAACCTGGCTACAGCAGGATGAATATGTCAGTCTGAATGAATCAATCCCCCTCAATCATAAAAATTATGTTCCTCGAAGCACAGGTCGAGGTGGAGGAGTAGCTGCAATCTTCCACACAAATGTATTAATAAAAATTTCATTCACAGAACAGTTATAACTCATTTGAGAGCCTCACTCCGAGCCTCTCACATCCAAACTGGAATACACAAAAACCAGTTCTACTTGTCATTGTGTACCGTCCACCTGTCCCTTACTCAGAGTTTTTAACTGAATTTCCAGATTTCCTGTCTGATTTAGTGCTTAGTTCAGATAAAGTCATTATAGTGGGAAATTTTAACATTCATGTAGACGTTGAAAATTGAAAACAGTCTCAGCACTGCATTTAATTCTATATTAGATTCAATTGGTTTCACTCAAAATGTTAATAAACCCAGGCACTGTTTTAATCACGCCCTTGATCTTGTTCTGACCTATGGCATCGAAATTGAACATCTAATAGTTTTTCCCCAAAATCCTGTTTTGTCAGATCATTCTTTAATAACTTTTGAATTTAAGATGATGGATCATGCAGCGTTTGTAAGAAAATTCCATTACAGCAGATGTTTATCTGACTACGCTGTTAATTTTTGACCAGGACATGTCCTTTAACTCACACATAAAACAAATCTCTAGAACTGCATTCTTTCACCTGCACAACATTTCCAAAATCAGGAACATCCTGTCTCAAAATGATGCAGAAAAACTAGTCCATGCATTTGTTACCTCAAGGCTAGATTACTGTAACTCATTACTATCTGGATGCCCCAATATCTCCATAAAAAGCCTCCAATTAATCCAGAATGCCGCAGCCATCAAGCTCAAGTTATCAAGCTCCTGTCCTGTGAAACCAGCTCCCAGCCTGGGTTCAGGAGGCAGACACTCTCTGCACTTTTAAGGCTAGACTTAAAACCTTCCTCTTTGACAAAGCATATAGTTAGGGCTGGCTTCAGGCAACCCTGAACCATCCCTTAGTTATGCTGCTATAGGCCTAGACTGCCCGAGGACCATCGGTGCACTGAGCTCCCCTACCCCAACCCCCCCCCCCCCCCCCTTTCCCCTCCCCTCTCCTCCCACCTCATGTATATTCCACCATTGAATGTCACTAACCTTGTGCTCTCTCTCTCTCCCCTAGTTTGTGCTCTCTCCCTCTCTCTCCGTTCTCTCTGTACCTTCTGCAGGTGTCCCTGGTCCTGGAGCTGTATATCACTGATGTGCAGTTACTGGCCCCACCAACCTGCAGTGTCTATTTGTTGTTTAGTGTTGCTGTTCTTTTTTCTCTCCTCTATCCACTCACCCCAGCCAGTCGAGGCAGGTGGCCGCCCAAACTGAGCCTGGTTCTGCTGGAAGTTTTTTCTTCCGTTAAAGGGAGTTTTTCCTCTCCACTGTCGCCAAGTGCTTGCTCATAAGGGATTTGTTGGGTTTTTCTTTTTTGTAAAGTGCCTTGAGATGATTGTATTGTGATTTAGAGCTATACAAATAATACTTAATTGAAAGTACATGAACTTTATATTTATGTTAACATAGTGGGAAATTTTGTTTTTCTTCTGAGTTGCTATGGTTTAATTTACTTAAGTATCCAACATATTATTCTATATTTTAGTTCAGTAACAAAAGACCTGAAACCAACTGGCTGTAATCTATGCATGAGTTGAGGCTTAAGGCACTTTTTTCATGTTATAGTGACTGAATGTAAGAAAACTGACTTTATTTATACCTTTTTGTCTCTCATTCCCTTCACAACATCCTGATGGAGCAAAGATGCAGAAGCAGAGAAGAATGTGCTGCAGGACCTCTACATTGCATGATCGTAATGTATATAAACTTAGTGGAAATTCAAACTGTTTAGGACAGCAGGGAGAACAAGCACAAGTAATTTGTGACAAGTGACATGACAAGTAGAAGTCATGTATTTTGCTTATTTGTTTGCTTGGATGTTTGAGCTTCACTGCCCAATGGTGTGAGACTATTAGGTGGTTGAAAAGGAAACATTTCTTTGTACTCACCTTGATCGTCAGTTAAGCACGTGGGCATATAAGCAAGATTTGTGGATAAATATCAGATTCCAAAGATCAGGAGTAGGCAGAAGTGGTCTAGGTATGGTCGTGATAAAGCGTAGGCCAATAAAAGACTACTGGATGGGGTAAGGACAAAATTAGGCTAAGGCTAAATTAAGAGGAAACATATGTGGATATGGACGGGCAAACAGACTTCACCTCCCCCATAATCTACTCTCAAGGGTTGGAGTATCTTAATTTGTGAAGCAATGACAGTTCAGTGCTAGACTGCAGCACCCAACTGAGGCGTCACCTGGAAGTAGTTACGCTGGGCGGGATGACCGGAGCAACAAGATGGCGGAGAATGAGGAGCTTCAGGTACGCGACGAGGAAAACATTGATGTGACTTATTAGTGTCAACATTACAACATGCAGCGATAACGTATAACGAATAGTGTAGACGATATGTGACCTCTCAAATCGGTGGGCAAACGGGATAGCTTACTGGTAATCAGAAATGTGCGTTTTCTGATCATCTCCGTTACGTGTCCCTTGTTAGCCTTAATGCTAAGAGTTGAACGAGGAGCTAATAGTTTTTTTGTCAGCTCTCTATAACCAGCTGACACCACACTGACCTGTAGCTGTTTTTGTGCATTTACGCACACTATCGTTATTTTGCATGTGTGTATTAAGTTAAATCTGCTAATTAGAATTAATGATTTATTTAGGGAATTTATGTCATGGAAGTTAGATCAGTTGCATTGTAACGTCACTGTTTTTATTTGCACGAGTTTGTATATAAGGTACTAAACCTGCTTAACGTTAGCTAAATGTTTGTGTTTGCTGCCTTAAACACTAACTTGTTTTCCTTTGTGGAAATGACAACGTCTTCAAATTTAAAAAAGCAATCTGGACAGAAAAACACTTAACGCTAGCAGCATAATTCACTTTTTCCCCAAGGCCAGTTGAAAAGTCTCTGAGTAAAAAAAAAGAAGACAAAAATAACAGTGTCGGTGTATTTAACCAATACTTTTTTCAGTTCTTTGTGTTAGCTAATTTTAAACTGGTTCCAAATCTGTTCATATAGGGAAAAGCAGTTGCTGGATTATACTGTCTGCCAGCCTTCTTTCCGGTGTGTCCACACATACAGATACAAAGTAGTTGGCTGTATCTGGCGTTAACAATGCACCTTGTTATTTTAGATGAGCACACACAAGTAGTCTCAACTAGGTGAAAATAAATGAAACATACAGAACAGTGACTGAATGATTAACTTCATAGGTACAACATAGGTATTGTCTGAATGTGATCCTGAGTATGTCATTATAATTATGTTGTAGTACACAAGATAAGAAATCAATTAAATGCAGATTTTCCACTAGAGACAGTTATTTCCACACATTATTTTGTATGTGCCAGTAACTTTTTAAAGACGTAGAGAACTGTGAAGCCAGAGACAGCTAATGATACAATTTTTTTAGTCATGGCTGGAGTCAGTGCCTCAGCATTTGAATCTGTATGTGTGAATCTACCAGCTATGGTTTGTGGTTGGCAGTGGTCCTCAGCGTGTGTTTTGCGTTTTGATGTATTTATTTGTAATGTATTCAAAAGCATACTATCAAGTTTGAAGTGGATGAGCTCCAAGTGTTACTGAGTGTTTGCTGTCTCAACAAAATTCATTTTAGTGATCTATCTATGACATATCTTTGTTAGCAGGAGTCAGTTCTGTAACACAGACTTCAGCCTGCTAACTGGTGAAACAGCTGTGTGGCACAGCACCAAAACGAGCATGAATCTCCAGCAACCAACCCCTCTCATCCCTCCTGTCCACCCGGATGTGCAGATGAAGTCTCTGCCCTTCTATGATGTGCTGGATGTCCTAATCAAGCCTTCCAGTCTAGGTCTGTGCTTCTGTGGTTGGATAATTGGATAATAATAAGTTGGATAATAATTAATGGGTAACACTTGGCCCAAGCCATGTTTTCAAAGCTGTGCTTACCGGACTACAAACATCTTATGTCATGTAACATTCAAAATCAGATGTCTCAAATATGTTTAATGTTATTAACACAACCAGCCTGGATAACACCACATTAATGTCATGTTGGAGTTATCATAATCAAGTTTCAGTAAATAGCTTTCATATCAGCTTAAAAGTTGTGATTGTCTGGGACACAGTTTTCTGAAAGCTCCGATATATATTCCAACTGGCACTCACTGAGAACAGAACAGCCAGTTTGTTGCATTTAAGCCCAAACTGTCAGTGTTTTAATTATCACACATCCAGTTCTGTAATTGTACACTTGATGACATAAATGATCACAAGTCAGTAACATAATTTATTATATCATAGTTCCATATGTAATCATGAGTTGATTGTGCAGAAAATGAATCAGACTATTATGTTCATCAAGTGCTTTTGTCTTCAGTAAAGTACTTGACCAAATTTTGAACGCAGCACAGTCAAGGCCATTGAAAGTGAGACGTCAGGTGGAACACTAAGTCCATAGGCTGTTACAACACATTTTATCAGGCATTAAATTATAAACCAAATAAGACAGCATGTGCTACCAATGTAGATAAAGTGAAGCTAACAGTGTCAGTAAGCACAATTTATGAGTTCATCCATCCATCTTCTTCCACTTATCCAGGGCCAGGTCGTGTGGGCAGTAGCCTAAGCAGGGATGCCTAAACTTTTCCCTGTACACTTCCTTCAGCTCATCTGGGGGGGACACTGAGGTGTTCCCAGGGCAGTCGAGTGACACAGTCCCTCCAGCGTGTCCTGGGTCTTCCCCAGGTCTCCTCCTCTAAAGGTCCTGGCTCGATGGAGCCAACAGGACAACACCATCTGCAAAAAGCATAGATGAAATCCTGGGGTCCCCGAACTGGAGTCCCTCCATTTAATTAAAAAAAAAAAAAAAAAAGTGAACAGAACCGTTGACAAAGGGCAGCCCTGCCAGAGTCCGACATGCACTGGAAACAGGTCTGACTTATTGCCGACAATGCGAACCAAGCTCCTGGTCTGGTTGTGCAGAGACTGGATAGCCCTTAACAAAGAGCCCTGGACCCCATACTCCCAGAGCACCTTCCCACAGAATGTCATGAGGGACGTGGTCGAATGCCTTCTCCAAGTCCACAAAACACGTGAACTGGTTGGGCAAACTCCCATGAACCCTCAAGCACCCTGAAGAGGGTATAGAGCTAGTCCAATGTTCCACGATCGGGACGAAAATGGCATTGCTTCTCCTGGATCCGAGGTTCTACCATCGGCGGCATCCTCCCAGGGAGGCTGAGAAGTGTGATCCCTCTATATTTGGAACACACCCTCTGGTCCCCTTTTAAAAAAGAGGGACCACCACCCCGTTCTGCCAATCCAGGGGTACTGTCCCCAGTCGCCACACGATGTTGCAGAGGCGTTTCAACCATGACAGCCCAACAGCATCAAGAGACTTGAGATACTCAGGGCGGCTCTTATCCACCCCAGCTGCCTTGCCACCAAGGAGCTGCCAAAATCCCCAGTGACTTCAGCTTGGATGATGGGCGGATCAGCCTCTTTCCCAGCCTCTGCTTCCTCTATGGAAGGCGCGTGCACCTTCCATGCACCTCCAGCGGGGTTGAGGATATTGCCATGACACTTGGCTTGCTGGTACCCGTCAGCTGCTTCAAGAGTCTCACAAGCTAGCCAGACTCGGTAGGACACCTTCTTCAGCTTAATGGCATCCCTTACCCCCAGTGTCCACCACCAGGTTCGGAGATTGCCGCCACAACAGGCACCAGAGACCACAGTTCGAGCTGCTGCGTCGACAATGGAGATGGGGAACACGGTCCATTCGGACTCAATGTCCCCAGCGTTCCTCGGTATCTGGTTGAAGCTCTCTCGGAGGTGGGAGTTGAAGGCCTCTCTGACAGAGGGTTTGGCCAAACATTCCCAGCAGACCCTCACAATACGTTTAGGTCTGCCGAGTCTGTCCCGCTTCCTCCTCCACTAGTGGATCCAACTCACCATCAGGTGGCGATCAGTTGACAGCTCTGCCCCTCTCTTCACTCAAGTGTCCTAGACATACGGCCGAAGGTTACATGACACAACCACAAAATCGATCATTGACCTCCGGCCTAGGGTGTCCTGGTGCCATGTGCACTGGTGGACAGCGTAGATCCTAAAATCATACGGATTATGATTTTAGGAGCTCCGTTGTCCGGGGCTATATGCTCCTAGCAGGGTCTCCCAAGGCAACCAGGTCCTAGGTGACGGACCAGACTAAGAGTGGACCAGTTTATGAGTTCATGATGTGGAGAATATAGGTGAGTCTTGGATTAAAGCTGTGAAATCTGTTGAGACAGAAGTAAATGCAGGTTTACAATCCGAAAACATAGGTTACTAAAATGTTATCTATATGCTTTATAAAAAAATCAGAAATGATACTATGTGTATATTTTTATCCATAGTACTTGTTGTCTGAATAGCAGCTGTTGTATGTTTTCAGGGGCAAGTACTGCACAGAGGTACCACCAAGAAAAATATTTTATCTTTGCCTTGACGCCACAGCAGGTTCGAGAAGTATGCATATCCAGGTATGACTGCTCAGCTATTTCAGGTACTGAGATAGACATGCCCATGCCTGGGATGTAAATGATGAATAAAGTTACATTGTCTGCTTACAGAGACTTTCTGCCAGGTGGGAGAAGGGACTATATGGTTCAAATTCAGTTGAGGTGAGAATGTTTAGAATTTTCTGCCCTGTAAATTATAGATCTCTAAATTCATAGCAACTTAGAATGTCAAAGAAAAATATTGAACAAAGAATCATGCATATATATGAGTAATAAGCAAGCAAATATGGTTTCTATCCAAAATTGGGTTAAATAACATCTCTGGCCATCACAGGTTTACTAAAAAAACACCAAACATCTACTAGGGGAGAGTCTGACTGAGAACATGGCATTACATTTTTGATATATTAGTGAAAAGTGTCTTTAAGTATACGTTCAGGTTATTAGTTATTGTTTTTTTCTGTTGTCAGATTTTGTTTGTCAGAGACAAGTTGCCCTCAAGAGGATAATTACCCCAACAGTCTTTGTATAAAGGTTAATGGAAAACTTTTTCCTTTACCGGTAAGTGCTTACTTTTTGGAGATCAGCTCCAGCAAAAAGTCAAACCAACTTAAGTACTCTGCTACAAAGATGCTGATAAGGCATTTTATTCCTGTAGGGTTATGCACCACCACCCAAAAATGGTGTAGAGCAGAAGAGACCAGGACGACCTCTGAACATTACCTCCCTTGTACGACTTTCGTCTGCAGTACCCAATCAGATTGCAGTAACGTGGGCACCTGAAATTGGAAAAGTGAGAATAAAAACCATCATTGTAACTCTTAAGCTTTTTGTTTTTGCACTTCTTTTACCTGTACTTGAGTTAGATATCATGATTAGAAATAGTAATAGTGTAACCTCTCTGTTAAGGTTGATTATATTATCATTTTTCAGACCTATTCTATGTCTGTGTACCTGGTGAGGCAGCTGACATCACCACTGCTCCTACAAAGGCTGAGGATGAAGGGCATCAGGAACCCAGACCACTCCAGAGCATTAAGTAACTCTATAGTCCACCACTAACACAACACTAGAAGTTATACAGCAGCAGTTACACCTTTTAAATAGTCACAAATAACTAGCAGTTTTTAATACTGGCACAATAAGTCAATTCAGCAATTTTTTTTCATTGACAAAAATGTAATGTACAGCTATGAGAAATTATAATTGTATGTTATCAGCTGCACATTTATTTGGTCTATTGTGACTTAGGTGATGATGAGATCACATTTCATAGCAAATTAATGCAGCAAACCAGTTAATTCCAAGGGTTCACATACTTTTTTGTGCCACTGTATAAACAGCCAAAACAAAATCTAAAGTTTCTAAAGTTTCTTGCACACCTGTAAATGACCATAGGGAAGTTCAGTTATTGCAGAAGCCTGATTGCATGCCAGATTTCCCTCTGGATGAGAGCCTACATCCAGAGTATGAGACTATGGTTGTCAGTTATTAGGTGATAACAGTTGCAATAGTGTTTTTGTTGTTTGATGATGAATGAGCTTGAAATTAATATTTGGTTCTTACACTGCCCTGTGTGTTGCAGTTAAAGAGAAGTTGACAGCAGATCCAGACAGTGAGATTGCTACAACTAGCCTCAGAGTCTCACTTATGTGCCCGGTAAATGAAACACACTCATAGATTGTATATTGTATAATGTTTATGTAATTATAGCAAATGTCAAATTATTCTGACAGTGTAAATTATAGTTTGTAGGAAAAAAAATCACCTCAAAATCAGAGCACTGTTATGTCAGGATATCATTGTGCATTACTTTCTGTCTGTATTCTAAAAAAAGGAAATACAGTAGCCTCGGAAATTATTTAGACTGCTTCTCGCGATTTCATTTTGGTTGTGTTTTGAATGTCATTTTAAATTTCTAAAATGTACTATTTGCCCATCATTCTGTACACAATATCCCACAATGACAATGATGACATTATTTTAGCAACATCTGCAATTTTATGCAAAATTTAAAAAAAAAAAAAATAGAGATCTGTCATTTACCCAAGTATTCAGACCTTTTGCTGTGGCACTCAGGTGCTTTCTGTTTTCATTTGACTTGTGTGTGTAGAAATTTGTATGTAGGATCTAACAATTTATACTGTGTTTGGACAATAACCAGCGACGTGCAAGTGACAGAGGGACTGGGTAAGTGAAGGATGAATGCAGCCAAATACAGAGAAGTCTGTGAAGAAAACTGCCCCAGAGTGCAGAGACCTGAGACTGCACCATCGTTTACCTTCTAGCACAACAGTCACCTGAAGAAAACAGTCACTGGAGTGACTTCAGGACTAGTCTCTAATTGTCGCTGCCCAGACTAAAACATTATGGAGAGACCCAAAGGTGTCAGTTCACCAACACTTCTCATCCAATCAGACAGGGCTTAAGAGGATCTGATTTGAAAAATCTGATAATATGTGCAAATCCAGAGGCCCATTCTTCATATGTGGCCTAACAGATCCAAGATCCATTCTGAAATCTATGGATCAGGAACGAGCTTCAGGTGTGCAAAGCTTGTGGAGATTTGCCCCTGAACCTAACCTCTTAACTGCTGCCAAAAGCGGTTCTGCAAAGTACTGAATTAAGGGTTTAAATACTTCTATAAATGACAGATTTCAAGTTGGCTCAATTTACAAACAAGTAATGTTTTCACTTTTATTGCCATGCCATATACATTCATGCAGTTATTTTGGAAAATTGAATACAATACAGACAATATATAGTTAAGTGTACATATTTGTATCTTGAACTTAACTTAAGTATGTTTTGTCCACTAGCTGGGTAAGATGCGACTGACAGTGCCGTGCCGGGCAGTAACCTGCTCTCACCTGCAGTGTTTTGACGCCGCTCTCTACCTACAGATGAATGAGAAGAAACCAACCTGGATCTGTCCCGTTTGTGACAAGAAGGCTGCATATGAGAGTCTTATTATTGATGGGTTAGTTAATGTAATTAAGCCACATTACACAAAACATCACCCTAGAGTTGGTGGTGCTGAGGCAGCTGTACATTAAGTCCTTGGTTATATTATAGTATTATTCCACATGTGTTATTTTACATCCCTACTATAAACAAAGTGTTTAATGTCAATGTAATTAGTTGGTGCTGAAATTGCAATTTATAATCAGATAATGCATATTCATATGAAAACTTGGAAATGTGACAAAAATTCGAAGCTCGAGTATAATTATTGAATATTGTGTATTTTGTTATTTGTTCAGTTTATTTTTGGAGATCCTGAATGACTGCTCAGATGTGGATGAAATCAAGTTTCAGGAAGATGGAACCTGGTGTCCCATGAGACCAAAAAAAGAAGCTGTCAAAGTCACCTCTCAGTCAGTTCCAAAAATTGAGAGTAAGTACATCATTTGATACCGTTGTTAAAGCTCCAGTGTATCCTCTTAGCAGTATTGTGTGTGTGTATAGCTTGAAAACATCAATGGGCCATTCCATCATTTGTTCCATCAATGTAATTACTGTAGCATATTTTGACTTAGTCCCACATACACTGTTATGTTGCCCCAAATACTCGCTAGAAAGGCAAATGTGGATAAAGCTGTTGCTGGAAGAACCATATTTTGTGGACTATGCTCTAAAAACTGTCTTGTTGAACTGAAAAAACACATTTCCAGTTATACAAATTATAGTTAAAAGTAGTTTAATTATAGTAAATTAGCTTATGTGGCTAGCCATAGCAACAAGCAGAACCGAATTACTGAATTCACTCTTAATTCTCTGTGCCAAGTAAACAACCCCACCCACTTTGGGGGAAGAGGCAGTACAGTATTATGTTCAATTGAGTCAAGAGTTCAAAGAGCACCATCTAACACTATTTGTCAAAATGACTGTAAATTAATTCTTAAAAGTTGTTTCAGTGTATGAATTGCACACCAAACCAGATGACTAAAAAAGGTGCGAATTATAGTTTGTAAAATACAGTAGTCCCCAACAAATGTAGTATATCATCCTATTTGACCAGTTGGTTTAGGGAATTACTGTAGATTGATGTTTTCTGTAGAAACCAATGCAGGGTGTTCACGGATCCTTAAAAAGTCTTAAATTCCATATTATAAAACTAAGGCCTTAATTAGCATTAAAATGTCTTAAATTCGCGTTTCAAAGGTCTTAAAATGAAATCTAACCGATCCCATAAAGAAGATTTTATTTTCATCTTGAAATCAATTTGAAAGCCTTTCGCGTATTTGTTACGCAGAACGAAATAGGCGGAACCAACTAAAATACGCGTTTGAGGGGAGTTTATTTAACACATGCTTTCCGGCAGCTGCGTGAACTGCGGGAAAGTTTCAGCATTAGTCTTTTGCCATGGGTAAATGTAAATTTAGTGACAATTGGTTACAAAACCCTAATTTTGCGCCGTGGTTAAGTCCAGTTAGTGGCAACGTGTTCGAGGTCCGGTGCAGGTTGTGCAAAAAAATTTAAAACTCAGAACAATGGGTATGAAAGCTTTGGAGACCCACATGCGGTGTGAATAAGACAAAGCGGCTGCAGAAACATGTCTGAAAACACCTGGCATTTTATTTTTGTTTTACTCAATAAATCAAACGGTGTGTAAACAGTTTATATCAATAAACAGTGTGTTATGGCAATTGGTTGTATTGTGGGATGTTTTATTTTATTTCTACAAAATTGGTCTTAAATTTCATTCAGCGTGGTATTAAAAAGGTCTTAAAAAGTCTTAAATCTAGCTTAGAAACCTGCAGATACCCTGCAATGGGTTTGGCAGTGCTACAGACATGGTAGGAAATTCAGAAAGCAATAAGAAAAATTAAAGTATTGTTTGTTTTGCTTTTCTTCATGGAATTGATCAGAGGTAGCAAAAGTACTCACATTCTATACTTAAGTAGAAGTACAGATACTTGTTTGAAAAAAGACTGGTAAAAGTAGAAGTACTGACTCAACTGCTTTACTGAAGTAAAAGTAAGAAAGTACAGGGTCTGAAATGTACTTCAGTAAAAAGTTAAAATGTTTTTTGCCATCAATGTTACACAATGCATCTTTTGATAACTCCACAAAACTAAAAACGTATGACACAAAAAAAAGAAATTCTTCTTTTATTAACAACCTGCGCTGGTACAGGGAACAAAACACAACACATTCGCCTTGAATCATTCTTAGAGCCAACAACATCGAACAGTTCTTTTAAATACGGACATGGATAGGGAATGTCTTGCTTTTCCGAATCTGCTGCATCGCCGTCGGACTCTGCAACACTCCCTTTCTTCCTCCATGTCGCATTGCAAGTTTTCTCTCTACCATACTCTGTACACTCACTCGATTTCCCTCTCTAGTTATTTACAACTTTTACGTCGTGTCGTCATCCACAGAGGTTGAAAAAGTAATGAGCCTGTTTTGATAATGTAAGGAGTACAAAGTACAGATATTTGTGTTTAAATGTAGAGAGTAAAAGTAAGAAGTTGTCAAAAATAAATACTCAAGTACAGATACCTAAAAAATCTACTTAAGTATAGTAACGAAGAATTTGTACTTCATTACTTCCCACCTCTGGAATTGATTGACAGTAAGACAAATCTAGAATAACATGAGAGCCATCATCCATCCATCCATTATTTATACCTGCTTATTCCTTAACCAGGGTCACAGGAAAGCCATCATTTTACATTATTTTTTTTTAACCTCAGCTCCTTTGCGCCAGACATCAGTGGTCCCCCATTCAACTGAGCCCAGTTCCATCAAGAAGGCTGATGTAATTGATCTGACTCTGGAAAGCTCCTCTTCTTCTGATGATGAAGAGGATGCAGACCCTCCACTGAAGAAACGTTGTGTGTACATTTCCAAGAATGAGGAGATGCATTCTAAGGGGTAAGCAAGCCTCTCTGAGTTGCTTTAAACAAAACAATTTAAAAACAAAAACCACAGTCACATTTGTTGACACTATTCACAATATTTGTATTGTATTATTGTTGTCATCCAGTAACAGTGACAACGCTGGACAACTGATTTTTTTATATTTGAAATCTTAGCTTTTTACTGTCCTGGAACACACAGTTAAAGTAATTAAAGTAAAGTAAGTAAAGAGTTAAAGTAAGAGCATATCATCAGACTTTGCTGTTTTTGCTTAGAGTGTTGACTTACCAGCCCACTGTGCGTGTGCCAAACGTTCAATCCTTGGACCCATCGTATCTACCCTCATCACTTGCTGACTATGCAGTCCCCTTCCACCCATCCACCCTGGCTACCATCCCCACAGACATGCAAAGTGAGTCAGCTGGATAGGATAACTGTAAGTACTATCAGTAACACTGTGTGGTACTATTAAAAAAACATTTTTTTCTATTTCTTTAACTTTAGGTCTGGATTTGTTTTCTTTAATTCAAGATCCTCAGGTATGTTTATTCTTTTTTTCTGTTATTCCCATTCTAAGCCACAAATCATAGCAACCACAGAGAATCACCTCTATTTGCTACTCTCTGTAAGCTCATTATATTTCAAATAGCTTTCTAGTAAACATGCAACCACGGGGATACCAAATGCATATTGAAAAGTGAATTTCAGTGTCTTCTTCAAAGCATGGATTGAAGTTTTTTATCCCCGTGACCCTGAGCCAGGAAAAGCGGGTATAGAAAATGGATGGATGGATGGATGAAGTTTTTTATAAGAAGGGTGTAATCAGTGGGACAGCTCTAGATTGGTTTAGGTTGTAACTTAAAGACAGGACTTTTATATTGGGTATGGCAAGTACAGGTCCTATATGTTCCTTTTGTGGTTCATCATGGATTCATGCTCAGCACCATTTTATGTTGAATATATGGAATGGCTACTTTTTAAATGGAACTCAGTCACTTGTTTAGTTTCACACTTAAAGCGAGTGACACATTAACCCTAATGAAGCAATATGATTACAGACATGCACTTGAACATTGCTAGATGTTCTCCTGGTGAGTTGCATGTAATAACGCTGTTGTCTGAGGAACATAGACCAGACAGACTTTGCTCCTAAGAGCTCGCCTTAGGGGTAGCTCGGGTAGTGTTGTGGTATGACCCACTGGCGGACAAACCAGGACATTTTCTGGTGGCCTGTGACCGATAACATAGCGGCATGATAAGTTGACCTCTCAAAATCCTCACATCAAGGGTGACTTTCACTCGCCGCAGTGCCAAAAAGAATTCTCAGCAATGCCCATAGCAGCCATAGTGCATAGCAGCCATCCACCAATATCGCTTTCATTTACAGAGTGGCTCAGAATGGAGTCAAATTCACAGCCCGAATCAGCTGGACGCACTGCATGTGTTAAAACAACAACTCTGCACTATCTCTGGATATGACATTGTCACACAACAGTCTGCATTTGTCTGGAGTATTCGTCTGTGTGTGACGTTTTCACTGTCACTGACAGCTTGACAGAAACAGCAGCTTTAAAAAAATAAAATAAACCCCTTTGTCCTGTATAGGCACTATTCAGTTCACAGGGAGAGAGTCCTCGGGCAGTCTAGGCTAGCATAACTAGGGGATGGTTCAGGGTTACCTGAAGACAGCCCTAACTATACGCTTTGTCAAAAAGGGAGGTTTTGTCATGGTTTTAAACTGCACATGTAGATGTACACCGCACATGAAGATATAGACCACACATCATTTAGGTTTACATCGCACATGAAGATATACACTGCGCATGATGTAGATTTACACCGCACATGAAGATACACACCACACATGGTGTAGATTTACACTGCACATGAAGATATACACCACACCAGTAATCCAGAACATTTTACTGGATGATTATCTGATGATGTAACAGAAAAGTTAGAAGAAGAAGCCACCACTGCTATCAATATAAAAATTGTTTAATTATAGAAAATGTAACTTTCACTCTTCTCCACTTCTGCCATTTTCATATCTGCAGCTGCTCACCATGTCACAGCATGCCGCTGCAAACAGCTACGTCACTAGAACTAACTAATCGTTTGTTGCGAGCTATTTAAATAATTAATTTTTACTTATTTTGTTGAGTAGTTATTGCCTTCCTAGATTCAGTATAGATCTGTAAATTCAATTGAATCAGTTTTTAGCCTAATTAATGCACACAAACTGGACTGAGCTGATTAGCATATGTATCTGACACATTAAAATAATATAACTTTATGATTATTACACTTAATCAGAACTTGCAGTAATAAGTAAAGAAAAGTTACCCCAAAATGAAGAAACGTTTTTTAAGATATTAATATAAAGTATGTGTTCATATAGAAAAGTATTTTTAGCATCATAACCAATAAACCACGCAGGCAGCTAATTTAAATTGCACTATTGCATTATTATAAATAATTCACATGTTTTGAATGGTATAGCAATGTGTAGAGAGGGTTTACAATAAAACATAATAGCCCATGTTGGTTTTAGATGGTAGCAAGACATACATGGTAACAAGTCAATTCATGTATAAACCTGTCTGTTCTTGGTGGACTGAAATGGTTAAATATTATTGTCAGAATTTTATGCAAAGGTGATAAAATTTCAGAAGACTGGAAACTCACTTAGTGGGTGTTGCAGTGTCATGTGACTTGTCACAAATAGGATAGAGATTCATTACAGCTATATGAAATGTTTTTCAGTGAGGATGATGTTTCTTGACTTGTTTTTCCTACTCAGCATTACCGGTCTCAGATGTTCCTGGATAACCTGACAAGCAGCATGCAGAGTGCAGCTGCAGCCAGCACCAGCTCAGCCCTAGTTTCCTCTAGCAGCCACTATGACACCAGTACTCATACTGCCAGCTCCATCCATGAAACCCGGGTCATCACAGGTGGAGGGGGGGGCACTGGAGGAGGGGCTGACAGTGTCATATCAGATATCATCTCACTAGATTGAGCCATGCTGCACTGGACCTTGGTCAGGCCTATTTTTGTGGCCTTTTTTAGTCTTGACTACATGTATATAACTTGTTCAATTTTACACAGAAGCACTCAAATTGGTATACATGAGACTTTGATGGTCTGAGCATTTTCTGTGTGTCCTGTTTCTGTCTTGTTATTCAAATGGAAATGATTATTTATCCTATCTGCAATGATAGAATGATAAACTGTTTAGTTTGATAGTTTGATGGCCAAGGATTATGGTAACTGAAGACATTAAAATGTCCCAATTGTGTGTCCCTACACTGCCATTTGTCTTGAAGTTCTCTTGACTTCAGCATTTTTGTGTGTGCTGTCATACCTTTAATTGCATTAAATGAAAGCAAAAGGGTTTTAGCTATTTTATTTCCATATACCCCGATGCTCTAGCATTGGTTTTGATGCTGTTTTAGTCCTTTGTTACTCCTGTTTTCATTTTCAGATATTATACATATACTTTGTTCAGTGTTGGAAATATTGAGAACATTGAATTCTTTTATACCAATTTGATTGCTTGCACGTACATGTAAATCTGACTTCAGTGTATTCTGGCGTGGTTGATCTGGACTGTGTGCGTCATTACTACAGAACAGAGTCAAGATGAATGGAAGAAGATCTTGTTTCACACAGCATCCTTGCATGTGAATAAATTGTTGAAATTAAGAAACCTCTGTTTAAAAAAACAAAAAACTATAAGACTGATAAACAGACTTGACTGTAGAGGTGTCTGACCTCTTCACACACATATTGGACAGGGCTGTTTCTGTCTTACCGTATCTGTGGGCTTTCTAAAACTATTTTGCTTTTCATTCAAAGTAATGGAACTATCAAAGGCAGGACAGTAATTCCCATTTTCATTTGTTTGAACAGCTCTCAATACTCAATGGGTTTTGTTACAAGGCAGCTCTTATGTCATGCCAACATAAAATGTAACTTCCATTGTAATTTAGTCAGCAATAATTTACTAGAGTTTAAATAACAGTGTACATGTAGTACAGATACTCAGTTAATGATTTCCAGCTGATCCTTGTCATTATGCCACTCTGCCTTGCAAATCAAAATTATTTCCTTTACGTGTGGCCAGTTTGCATATATAAATTGCAACTATGACTCTGTTTTGTAAAAGAAAATATACACAAAGGAATAGTTCATATAAAGCAATATGCATTTCTTCAGGTGAGTCAGATGTATAAATTCAAATTGCGTGTTAAAGCACAGAATGGAGGTCAATCACCTTGACTGATTAAAAAAATGGAAACACCTACCAACACTAAGCTTGATAATGAACGTGTTGTGTCTCATTTGCGCTTTACAAGTCAGAACTGTAAAAGTTTTTAGTTTAAGGTGTTCAAACTGCTTTCAGTCAAGACTACACTAACCACATCCTGGCTGCAGTTTTCTGTTAAAGAAACAGACCTCAGATTGATATCCACTTGGACATGTTACTCTTGGAAATAAAGTTAAAATGTATATTGTCCAAAATATCGAACTATTCCTTTAGATTTTCTCACATGCATCGACTTTTACGATGAACTGGTTCACTAGGTTTTGAGATAATATAAAAGTTTATTTAATTTTGAGCAGATGTAAGATTTAAGACAAGTTAATGCTGCCCAGTTCCATCCTCCTCCCTTCAGCTAATATTTAAAAGACCATCTTATATGTCTTTTGAACTCTGATCTCTGCCATTTTGGATTTTGTTATATGTTGATGGGATGGGTAACATGACATTTGCTCAGTGTTAACACCTAGACCTAGATTAAGCTCGCTTTCTCACAGCCGACAGCAAGCAGCAACATAAAGAACAGTAAACGTTATTTTGCTGTGGACTCCCAGCAATCAGGAGCTCAATCTCAGGGACCTACATGCCACTGTTCTAGGCCTGACAGATACATATAAACAGCACTGTCACTATCTGAAACTGAGAGGCAGAAGGTGATGTTTGGCTAATGTATAAAATATTTAGGTTAGTGTATTTTATTCGGAGGCAGCATTATTGGTTAGTCCATTCAAAAAGGCATATATGCTATATATACTTAAACAGGATTATAGATAATCTGTTCCTGACTTGTCAATCTTCATGCAATTTAGTTTGTGTATTGAAAAAAATTTTCTCCAGACTCAATATGTTTGTTGCTCTGGATAATTCAGTGCTGACTAGGACTACTAAACTGTCAGCCAAACAAAATTCCATTAACTGTCACTGTGCTGGGGTGGATGCAGAAAATTAAAAAAAAAACAAAAAACATATCTCAAAATCTGGGCAATAAAACTGTCTACATGGTGGTTGGTGAGAAAATATAATTTTTGTGACCTAATCACTAGTAAGCATCACCAGTTAAAATAAATTGTGCATAAATCAAGATCACATTCTTTTTCCCCACCTACCCACACCATCTTACAGAATAAAAGGAACAGCAGTGGACTGTGTTTTTATAATGGTAACTGTCAGACCTTTACCACTTTTATTTATTATTATTATAATTGGACACTGTGGACTCAGAAAAGTACTTTTGTTTTATATATTTTATGATTGAATGGTTTATTATACATTTTGTTTTCCTGTGAACTTAACTTGCATTTGGGTTACCATATGTGGATGTGTTTTTTATTAAAAGGTTTATTTTTTGCTCACCTAAATCTGCCACATTTGGAAATGGTCTGCCAACTTTTGTTATTCCCAGGAAATAGTGGCATACCATTATGTCAGTGTTGTCCTCAAGGACCAGTAGATGAACATCATTTTCAGTCAAGAGACAATTTAAGATCAAAAGTTTCTTCACTGACATGAAAGATAAGATGCATTTATGAAATAACATATTTTCACAATACTCATAGACTTCCTGGTCCAGGGCTTTTATTTGAGTGGTTATTTTCTGTTTTGCCCTGTCTTTCATGTCCCTGCTTTACTTTATTCCTGATTTTCCCTGATTGTGTTCAGGTGTGTTTGATTTGTTTCCCCTGTGTATTTACACCCTCCTTTGTTCCTGTTCTGTGCTGGACATTATCTCACTACTTTGCCACACTACCTGGGCCTCTTTTGTTTCCCCTCTGTGTATGTTACTCTCCCCATGTCTCTTTGTAGGTTTCGTCCTAGTTATTTTTTCTTAATTTTTCCTCATTATTAGTGGATTTCCTCTGTTCCTCAGTTCTGAATTCCTCTCCCAGGGTTTGGGTGTTTGTTTTGTATTAATTTCCCTTTTTATTCCGTGGACATTTTTCGTTTACCATTTATTTTTCATATATAATGAACTGGCTGTCTCTCTACACGGTTCTGCCTCCTGTGGTCTGTCTGCACTCTTGATCCTTACCTTGACTGTTTGTTCAAAGAAAACGTGACACATATTCCTACTTCTGTTTAGGTGTGGGAGGAATACCTAACAGCTCTCAAGTATGAATAAATCAGATTTAAAATTTAACCATCTACCCCAGTTCTTAAAGATGCTTCCCTTTTCTCTTATTCAGAAACAGATATCAAAGAGATAGCAATATCTTTAGTTACATTTTTTATGTTGCTTTAATGCAACATAGGAGTTCCATACTTGAATATTCATTTTAGGGCTTACACTTTTCTTCCACCAGAGGGCAGTGCAGCCTCAGTCACTGACAGACCACAGCGAACGTGAAACAGGTCTGTGATATAGACAGTGAAACAAACCCACGCAGCCATCAGTGTCGAGATAAACTTATTCATCCCTGAGGGGAAATTCAGAATATTAGTTCAAAAATTCAAACTTTCTAAAACTTTTCTCAGTGACTGGCAGTGCAATAAATGAATATTATCAGCTGACACAAGTGAAGTAAATTGTATGATAGATGATTGGCAGTTCTTCACCTTGACAGATGAACACACCATTCACTGGGACGCTCCACTGGATGGCACTATGACCTGGTCCCTGGTCATAGTACCATATTATCCTAATAGAGCACTCAGAGTGCAGTTCTACTTGTGATTCCCAGAGTTTCCAAAAGCAGAATGGGAGACAGAGCCTTTAGCTATCAAGCTCCTCTCCTGTGGAACCAGCTCAAGGTCTGGGTTCAGGAGGCAGACACTCTCTGTACTTTTAACGCTAGACTTAAAACCTTCCTCTTTGACAAAGCGTATAGTTCAGGTAACCCTGAACCATGCTGCTATAGGCCTAGACTGCCTGAGGACCATCGGTGCACTGAGCTCCCCTCGCTTCCCTTCCCCTCTCTTCCCTTCCCCTCTCTTCCTCTCCTCCCCCCTCACATGTATATTCCACCATTGAATGTCACTAACCTTGTGCTCTCTCTCTCCCCTAGTTTGTGCTCTCTCCCTCTCTCTCTGTTCTCTCTCTGTACCTTCTGCAGGTGTCCCCGGTCCTGGTGCTGTATATCGTTGGTGTGCAGTTACTGGCCCCACCAACCTGCAGTGTCTTTGTTGTTTATTGTTGCTGTTCTTTTCTCTCTGCTCTATCCACTCACCCCAACCGGTCGAGGCAGATGGCCGCCCAAACTGAGCCCGGTTCTGCTACAGGTTTTTTCTTCCGTTAAAGGGAGTTTTTCCTCTCCACTGTCGCCAAGTGCTTGCTCATAAGGGAATTGTTGGGTTTTTGTCTTTGTAAAGTGCCTTGAGATGATTTGTATTGTGATTTGGCGCTATACTAATAAAATTGAATTGAATTGAATTGAATTGAACACTAGTATTTCAGCAAATCGGCCTTTAAATTTCACAACCCGGCCCTCTGCTCCTAATATATACTCTGTGGGAAATATGGCTTTATCGCATCTTTATGCGATAAATATTTCAAATTTTATGCGTTGCTGTGTGTAACAGACACGCAGAGTTGAATTCTTGTTCTATTCTATCCACCATATCATAGTGTCCCACAGGTATAGAGAGCGTGAGATCCTTGCTAGTCTTAGGATCCCATATGAATATTTCTGCATCATCTTGAAAAAAACTGACCCAAGTAGTAGGGTACTGTAGTTCATTGACTCCAACCTCATAGGGTTCATCTGTCTTTATAGGTCCCGCTTATTGTGTTCTCTAATTCCATATTTTATTATTGGGATATAGGCTTGCTGAGGCAACGTGATGTAAAAGTCGGTGCCCCTCTTGTCCATCTTCAAAAATGTTTTTTTTCATCACTTGTGTGATACCCCTGTATAAGTGATAACTAATTAACCATATGGCACCATGGGGGTCGTCTCTCTTTTTGTAACAGACACCCTCAGAGACAATAATGAGGAACATATTTGAGGTCTTTATTTAAGTACTCACAATATTGCAGGAAACGATATTGAATATGGCGCTGGGTTTTTCAGTCTGTGTTTTGTAGAGTGTATTAATACCTCTTTCTCGTTTATTCACTGTTGCAGGCGCCCTCTTTATAGATTTGTGGTATGAGTTATTATAAACGTATAAGGTCATCGATTTTATCAATGTATCTAAGTGAATTGACATATATCCATACATCCATATGCGGATCTTTAATGTCCGGTTGAACCACTCCACTATACTTGCTTTGGTTTCATTTAGTGTAGAGAAATGTGTGATTTTATACTCTTTCATCAGCTGTTTGAACTATTTATTATAAAACTCGCTGCCTGCATCCGTTTGTAGTTTCAGAGGCACGTGCCCCTCACACAGAATATCCTTAAATGCTTTTGTTACAGCGAGACCTGTCTTTGATGTGAGACATCTCACCCATGCATATTTAGAAAATATATCAATATATGTTAAAAGGTACTACACGTTGTCATTCTCTGCAGAATATTAATTTATGTCCACCAAATCAGCCTGAAATAGTTTGTTTATAGCAGAAACTAATACCCTCCGTCTCAGGAAGTTTTTCATAACTGTTGCATGCAATGTGTATGCATCCTGACCCCATAAAAAATGTTTAATAGTGGGTATTGGCGGCTTAACACCTGTGGATTCTTATACAGCTGTATGCAGATTGTTAATACCGCCTAATGCACGGGTCATAATAGATTTTATGAAGCAGCCGTTCCACGGCAGTTCCCTAAAAACAGTCACTGTTTTGAAAAGAAATATGTCACATATTTCTTTTCAAAACTCGTGCTTTTTATTCACAAAAATCCGCAAACATAAATCACTGGGAAACTCACAAGCACACGAATGACACTTAATTAAATGAAAACACTCAGCTTCTTAAGGATGAGCATAAAACCATTAATGTGAATATAGAAAAAAACATTCAACTTCTTGAGTAAGGGTATAAAAAAACATTCAGCTTCTTCAGGACAGGTATAAAACTTTTCTTAATGTTGTACGATTTAATAGCGGGAACACCAAAACGTTTTCTTGTTCTGCATCATGTACAAAATAACATTGTCACTCCTGCCCAGGCATCAATGAATCAATCAGCACGGTTAACAGTTTCAGTTTATCAGTGTTGTCATACCCCCAGATCGGCTGAATGACCGAGCGTTTCTCTGTAGTTTTCAGCATTTGCAAAATCACCTCTGGAGCACCACGGATTCTGCCATCCTCAGTGTCAATCCTGTTTGCATGGAGGAAAGCAGAAACAGCTGGGATGAATCAGTTTGTCCAAAGCTTCTGCAGAACCAGGTCGAAGCGGTTCACAAGGAAATCTGATGGGAAGCCCCACAGACACTCCTCTGATGGACAGTCAACGGCACATGCGGTTTCAGGCATCGTCTAGTGTCTACCCGCACCCCACCATGACATGGCAATGCGCGAGACCTTTCCGAAAATGTATAATATGCGGCTGCCAGGTGGTCGTCGACCCAGAAATTGTTAGGATTATTTTTTTTTTTTTAGGCCCGAGCAAGGACCAAAGGTCCCAGCGCAGGGACTATTATAACCGCTCAATGGGAAAGGGATGAATAAGCATCTAGTGTCTACCCGCACCCCACTATGACTTTACTGGCCGTTAGACCTTTCCGAAAATGGAAATGGATATTGGGACATCCAGATAGTAATGAGTTACAGTAATCTAGCCTTGAGGTAACAAATGCATGGACTAGTTTTTCTGCATCATTTTGAGACAGGATGTTCCTAATTTTGGAAATGTTGCGCAGGTGAAAGAAGGCAGTTCTAGAGAGTTCTTTTATGTGTTGAGTTAAAGGACATGTCCTGGTCAAAAATAACTCCAAGGTTTTTTACAGTAGTGCTGGAGGCCAGGGTTATGCCATCTAGAGTAGCTATAATTTTAGAAAAGTTATGAGATTTTCTGAGGCAAGGGACGAATAAGCGGGGGGGCGGCATCAGGCATCGTCTAGTGTCTACCCGCACCCCGCCCTGACGTGGCAATGCACGAGACCGGGTGCCGGGCGGGCATAGGCCTGGAAATCATTCTGGCTGTGACGAGGTCCCATCATAGCACAAGAGACACAATAATTCAATTCAATTCAATTCAATTCAATTTTATTTGTATAGCGCCAAATCACAATACAAATCATCTCAAGGCACTTTACAAAAACTAAAACTAAAAACCCAACAATTCCCTTATGAGCAAGCACTTGGCGACAGTGGAGAGGAAAAACTCCCTTTAACGGAAGAAAAAACCTGTAGCAGAACCGGGCTCAGTTTGGGCGGCCATCTGCCTCGAGCGGTTGGGGTGAGTGGATAGAGCAGAGAGAAAAGAACAGCAACAATAAACAACAAATAGACACTGCAGGTTGGTGGGACCAGTAACTGCACATCAGCGATATACAGCTCCAGGACCAGGGACACCTGCAGAAGGTACAGAGAGAACAGAGAGAGAGGGAGAGAGCACAAACTAGGGGAGAGAGAGAGCACAAGGTTAGTAACATTCAATGGTGGAATATACATGAGGTGGGAGGAGAGAAGAGAGGGGAGGGGAAGGGAAGGGGTGGGGGGTTAGGGTAGGGAAGCTCAGTACACCAATGGTCCTCGGGCAGTCTAGGCCTATAGCAGCATAACTAAGGGATGGTTCAGGGTTGCCTGAAGCCAGCCCTAACTATATGCTTTGTCAAAGAGGATGCTTTGTAATAATGCTTTGTAAAGTTCAGCTGAGGCTGATATAGAGCTTTAGCAGTCACAAATCAAGTGGAAACAGTGAAAGCTTTACAGGCAATTTAGAATTACTGTGCATGCATTTAATGACAAACTTCAATTCAGTGAGATGAGATAAGATTATTGATTCCTTGCAAAGAAACTGGCACGTCACAGCAGCAACCAACAATGAAAGTATGTAGAAGAACTCAATTGTTATATACATTATGAACAGCTCCCATAGACAATTTAAAGAACTGCAAAGTAAAAATAAAATACCACAAACCATTTGGACACCCCATATAATACATGTAATGCCACTGAAGGATATGCCTGCAAAGAAAGTAATCTAACTACTTTTTGAACAGGCTGCAGTGAAGAAGAGTCAGTTCTCAGTACTCCCTTCATGCTGTGTCAGTCTGGGCGTAACACAGTGTCCACAAGCTTCATTATGTATGGAGCAACTACTAAATTTCTGCAAAAACATTTTTCTTTCTATCTGCTTACAGCTCCATCCAAACCCTGCCCTGCAGATTGATGCTTCACCTTATTTTAGTGTTATTGATTAGCACTGTGCTTGTCAGTGGTGCATAAAATTAACACTGTGTTATAGGGGCATAGATTTCTGTCAGCCCTTGACAAGATAACCCATTATTGGACGACCGCTCCTAATTTGTTTTTGTTTATTCAGAAGTATAAAGTAACATTCAGCCAGCCCCAATAATAAGTCTATTACCTGCAAATCCTCGTCCCTCCATCGATGGCCACTAATCTTTGCTGCTTCTAATTACATCAGGATTCTCTGCCTTAATTAACCAATCTTTACCCCATTTTACCTGCTTAATGCTGCACTCAACTAAATTGCATTAGTTTAACTGCAAGCAGTTGCTGAATAAGAGTTTCCAGTTCTTCACTTGTCACTTCTAAAAGACAACAGATATCAGATGTTTTTTATAAGAATCATTTAAAATAAAAAACCCTTCAACATCAGGTTTTAAAATATCACTGGCTGAGATTTCTTCCTCAATTCAAATACAATAAAGGCTAGCCTCCATAAAATTTTTTAAAATTTTGATTTTACAATTACATTCACCTAAATGGAATTATTTCTTTGAGTACCCCATGTCATATGCAGATAGAGCAGGAGTTCTGCAAGCATATGTTGCTTCCTATCATCAGTATGTTTTGTGCATGGTGTGGTAGTACAGTGGTTTAACCATGAGCTGACTGGGGCCTTCTTGTGAGGAGTTTTCATGTTCTGTCATGTTCTGACACTCCAAATACATGCAGGTTAGGTTGTTTGGTGATGCTAAGTTGCCCATAGATGTGAACTTAAGTGTGAGTATTTGTCTTTATGTGCCAGCCCTGTGAATTGGTGATCTGGGGTGTACTTTGCTTCCCACCCAAAGTGAGCTGGGACACCCCACAACCCTCTATAGGATAAGTGGTATTGGTAAAGAATGGATGAAGGTTTCGTGCCAAACTCTTCTTTCCACGTTTTTGGCATTGAATGCTTGGTTTGACTGAGTTCTGTAAATGGTTGCTGATAGACACAGCATTCATTTGCTGCCAGTCAAGCTCCTGGAGATGTCTAATGGAGACAATGGGGAATGATTAGGAAAATGAGGGAACTGAATTTGAGCAAAATGATTGATCTGAAAGAAACTGTCACGAAGTGGTGGTGGTGTGGGTGAGTGAAGAAATGAGGCGCAGGACCCAAGTGCAGGACAGACAAAGTTCTTAATTTCATCTGGACTTACCAGGCACAGGCAACGTAATCTTGGCGTAAAACAATTATATCTCTGCCACACAGTGTTAAAACAAACCCTCTCTTCCTGTATATACATGAACTGAACATTAACTACAACTCATGCTCCGACAAAGAACAAAGGAACTTGAGAGGTATAAATAGACATCAAACAAAGGATAACTAAACACAGGTGAAACCAATTCTAATAATGAACATAAAGCTATCGCCTAACCACATAGGCGATAAACAGGAAATTATCCAAAATAAAAGTCCAAACTGGAACTACACCTTATGACGTATATGTTTTGAGTCCCACAAAGAAAAAAATGGATTTCAAAATTAACTAAGCTTATTACATATAAATTTTTTAAAAAATCTATCCACTTTTATGTGTTTTGTGTTAAGCTGGAATGTTGTCCTGGTTGCGTCTCCTGCTGGAATCATGTGAACACTGTGTATTTATTATTAAAAAGAAGGAAGAGGGAGCCTACTGTGTCTACTATAGCCACTACCAATGCACATACACATGCATTTGCAGCCTAACTTGCACCAAGTAGTCCTCTGGGCTTTGACTGTGAGGGTTCCAATATGAGTTTGGCATGCCTCCCTTGGGCAATAACAGCTTGGCACTTTACTCCATCATTTGACACTTCATGAAAGGTGTCTGCTGGTTCCAACAGGTGGCTAAACAAATATCCCCTTCATGGGACATATCAGCTGTTTTAGATACCTTATCCCAACTGCCATGAGTCCTTCAATCAGTGGAGCATAACATGCTTTCATTCAACACTGATCTCCCACTGGCACTGAGCTCTGAAGGTTAGTACCATCCAGGCTTGTCATGTGTCTTGCAAGACAAGATGATCTGCAAACCAAACATAAACCACCCACACATACCTATCACATATATTAAAAAGCTATATATTCATTACTATTACAAACTCAGTTTTTTCAGTTTTTTTTTCATCAATCTTTCAAATTTAAATGTGTAAAACAGGTAGGCTACTGGTTGTATATGTCCATTCACTTCACATGCACTATTACTGTTGAGTAAAATAGGCATGTGATGAATAAATGAATGAAACCCACAAAACTAACTGTATCAAACCACTCTTAAGCTCATTGGAAATAAAAAAAGGAAATGCAAAACATGACAGTTCGAGGTAATCTCTGTGGCTGATCTATACACTCCACTAGGGGCATGGCAGTGTCCTAGGCTTTCCAGATATGTTCAGCTGCAGCTTGGCACTTTACTCACACTATCACAAGGTACTGGGGTTTAAATGTTACTGTTTCAAATCCAATGACAGAGAAAAGATTCTGTAGCTGAAATAGTATGTCTGTTTCTTGTTGCTGGGATTCAAAGTTCAGATGACTGCAGAGACGGACTCTACATTTGTGAGATGGACATACTACCATTATTTTCAGTTCTCTCAACATGGAGAAATAGCACGACATCCACTGGATGTATAATGGATGTAAACTATGTATAACTACATTTTAGTAATCTACAATGCCTAATCTTACTTCTGTAGTTATTTTGGTGAAAGTAACACAAAAGAAGCATAACAAGCATACAATTCAGAGACAGTAATATTCTGATGTACCTAATTACTTTCAAATGACACTAACTACTCATATGTGACGTATTACATTTTGGAAGCAACTTGCCCAACACTGGCCATAGTGTGAATGCTTGAAAGAGAAAGGTTACAAATGTAGTTTTAGTCCACCAATAGTGAACTCAATTCAATTCAATTCAATTCAGTTTTATTTGTATAGCGCCAAATCACAGTACAAATCATCTCAAGGCACTTTACAAAAACTTAAACCTAAAAACCCAACAAATCCCTTATGAGCGAGCATTTCGCAACAGTGGAGAGGAAAAACTCCCTTTAACGGAAGAAAAAACCTCTAGCAGAACCCGGCTCAGTTTGGGTGGCCATCTGCCTCGACCGGTTGGGGTGAGTGAATAGAGCAGAGAGAAAAGAACAGCAACAATAAACAACAAATAGACACTGCAGGTTGGTGGGGGCAGTAACTGCACATCAGCGATATACAGCTCCAGGACCGGGGACACCTGCAAGAAGGTACAGAGAGAGAGCGAGAGCATACATGTGAGAGGGGAGGAGAGGAAGAGAGGGGAAGGGAGGGGATGGGCAGGGGTAGGGGAGCTCAGTGCACCGATGGTCCTCGGGCAGTCTAGGCCTATAGCAGCATAACTAAGGGATGGTTCAGGGTCACCTGAAGCCAGCCCTAACTATATGCTTTGTCAAAGAGGAAGGTTTTAAGTCTAGCCTTAAAAGTACAGAGAGTGTCTGCCTCCTGAACCCAGACTGGGAGCTGGTTCCACTGGAGGGGAGCTTGATAGCTAAAGGTTCTGCCTCCCATTCTGCTTTTGGAAACTCTGGGAACCACAAGTAGACCTGCACTCTGAGAGCGAAGTGGTCTATTGGGATAATATGGTACTATGAGGTCTTCAAGGTATGAAGGAGCTTGATCATGAAGGGATTTGTATGTGAGAAGAAGTATTTTAAATCCTATTCCGTATTTTACAGGAAGCCAATGAAGAGAAGCCAATATAGGAGAAATATGATCTCTCTTGCTAGTTCCTGTCAGGACTCTGGCTGCAGCATTCTGGATTAACTGGAGGCTTTTTATGGAGATACTGGGACATCCAGATAGTAATGAGTTACAGTAATCTAGCCTTGAGGTAACAAATGCATGGACTAGTTTTTCTGCATCATTTTGAGACAGGATGTTCCTAATTTTGGAAATGTTGCGCAGGTGAAAGAATGCAGTTCTAGAGAGTTCTTTTATGTGTTGAGTTAAAGGACATGTCCTGGTCAAAAATAACTCCAAGGTTTTTCACAGTAGTGCTAGGGGCCAGGGTTATGCCATCTAAAGTAGCTATAATTTTAGAAAAGTTATTTCTGAGGTTTTTAGGCCCAAATACAATAACCTCTGTTTTCTCTGAATTTAAAAGCAGAGTTTTGTAAATGGATTGTCTTTACCAACATAAACCCTGTTTGATCAGCTGAAGTGCTATGGGGTGTAGCATGCTGCAGTGATTAACATGATGAACAAAATAGAGTGGAGAAAGTGGTATTTTTCTTAGGTGGCAGAGAAGTGTGAGAATGACAAGATTGACACAGAAAACATTTCACTAAAATTAAAATCATGATTTTATTTCTAAATACACTACAAGTCAAATGGCAAAACAATAAAATCTCAATCACCTCTTTTTTTACATTTATAACCCCTGAGCACCACAATCCAGCATTCCCATAATGCACTGGATTCATCCAAAAGGAACAAAAGAGAAATAAGAGAAATATTTATAGCTTCATACACAGCCAATAAAGCAATTAGTGTCTAAAAACTACCAGCATAGCATAGCTAAAATACAAAGTAAACAACATGTTGATTACTTAAGTGAATTAATTTCTTTTCTGGATGCAGAGCTCTTGCTTTCTCTTTGCTTGTCTGCTCTGCTGTTAGATCTGACCTAAAAATCAACTGAGTGTGATTTGAAAATCTTTGGTGAGAAGAATGCCAGTGGCCTCATAGTCATCTTAAATGTGATTGGCATCATTTAACACTATATAAAGGAGGAGGGGCTGTGGAAGGGACAGTCATGAGGAATACACTGTGCTGATGTTGCATTTACAGGCAGAGAATGGACTGGATTGTGGAAATAATCCATTAGTCCATTGTCCTAAAAGAAATCTGATGTAGGGGCACTGTCTCATGGACATTTTAGTCACTTAGATTTTTATGGGCAGAATTCTAAAAACTACAATCTCACCAAACAACTGATAGGCAATCTTCTTATTAACATTTAAGGTAAAAATGAAATCAAGGATGTGTAAGGAAAAAAAAGCTATTTCCCCAGATGAATAAAGGCTTCTTCTGTTAGCAGAAGAAGCCTGTTATAAAGTTATAAAGTCAATACATACAATAGTGCATGTCATATAAATTATTCTTGCTCACACGCTGACTGATCATTTGTCTGGATTGACTCTTTACCTGCTTCCATTTTTTTTAAGGCTTCAGGAAGATTGCCTACCATCGAGGGAGTCTGTATTTTCAGTGCCTGGAAACTGGGAGTGACTGAAATGTCTAGTGTCCTAACACAGCACTGTGATAAAGTGGAGAAGCAGCTCAATTTAGAAGTATTTATAAAACTCTGATTTCTTTTAATGATCTCTGACTCCTCGACAATTTAATATAGTGTTCTGTTGGTACAGTAGGGGTATTTTTGGAAAAATACATTTATGGTCTGAGCTTAAACACTGCAGGGAGGTTTATCAAGTAAAGCTGCTTTAAGAAAGAGTATTCAAGTCCCTTAATACTTAGATCATATCACTGTGTCACAGTGTGTATCACAGTGTTCAAGGATGCACTACCAAGTGTGTGTAACAATGTGATTCATGGTCCTTTGTTGTTTCTACCTGCAGAACTATCTGATTGCTAAAAACATTTCAAGTAAAGAATCATGAAGCACAGCCAACTTCAGCAGTTCAACCAACAGCTGAGAGACAGCTCATCTTATTGGTTGAGGATTGTCCTCTGCTGCACAGTTGTGTTTATACAATTTCAACATCACCATCTATACCTATAGTAACACAATATATCATTACCTTTAATCGGTAATCAGCATGGAGTGTTACACAACAAAAACTAGTCACAGCATTTTAAATCAATCTGTGAACAATCTGCAATAAAAAATTCTGCACAGTGAGGAAATCAGCTATTCCAAAAAAGCACACAATGTGTCTACGGTTACAGCTTTGTCAGTTGTGGAACTACTAGGTTGAGGGTGGCATGACACAAAAGATCATGGGGCAATTAAAATGATAAATATTCATCCCCCAGTGAACACTAATGTGTTCATTCAATTCATACTGAGCTAAAACACAACACTAACATTTTAATAAGGATCTTAAGTGTGTTGTAAAGCAGTGAGCAACATGCAGGAAATTTTCCAGTGTAAAAATCAACCTGCGAGAAATTGCATCTATAATGCAATTGTACGAGTGTTGAGACTTTTGGTTAAGTTTTTTTGCTTAGCTTTTTTAGTTGGGTTATTTTAATGTTTTTATTTCAATGTTTTCTTCTGCTCAGTTGTGTTTTCTGGTGAAATGTACCATAAATACATTTGAATTTCAATTGTAATTTCAATTGAGACTGTGTTTCTAAATGTTTCTAAATTACATGTATCATTTTCTTTTTCTTTACCTGTGCCTATGTGTATGACCACATGTAAATTCTTGTAAATCCAACTTGGAAAGAAACCTCCAACCTTAAGACTAACCAACTGACACTACCATCTTCAGGCTCCATTGTCATTACAGGAAAAATATAAACTCTGTGATTGCCACTCATTGCTGCAAGATGCTGTCTTCCATTATATGTTTATAAATATTCATGGAGTTTGGGTTTTGTTTCGTCACTCAAAAGGCTCTTTTGCTGTGTTGGCACAATACCCAATGTAAAGAGCACTTACTTCCCTTATCTAAATTATTGTTTTTTCTTTGGCTGGACAGCATGTTGTATTCACACAAATACATGGATATGAAACACCATCAATACACTGGCATGCTTGTTGGCACAGTCTATAACACATGAGGTAGATGTGTCTCAATAAAATATTCCCTTTGGTATAATCATACAAAAAATAATGAAAAAAAAAATCCAGTGATCTTTTGTAGTAAAACATAAATTTTCAAGTGGCTGTACAACAACAACTGAAATTTATGAGGTATATCTTGTATTTATACTTATTATGACTATATACAGGTAGACTAATGAGGTTGCTGCATTCAAGGAGAATAAAAAGGGTTTGTAAAGTTGTGGAGTTGAATGAAACCTTTGCTAGACTAAATATTAAGCATAATAAATAAAATCTGCAATTACATGATTTAACAGACAATAAAAATGCATACATCTTCAAACTAGTTGACTTTTCCCTTCACAATAAAGAAAATATTTTCCCTTTATCAAAGCAGAAAAAGAAGGAAGGAATTGAAAGTAGGAGAAGCTTTCTGGTAGATGCAAGTGCATTATTGATAAAAAATCATGGATTCTTTTCACAATAAAAAAAAACAATGTGTGACTGATGTCTTTTATCTAAAGTGGCCCTTAGGTACAAAGCACATACACAAACACAAACATTAAAGAAATGCACTGCATATTCATAAATTCAACAAATGGAAAATCATGTGCAGAAAGAAAAATGTTTCAAAGGGATTTGCTACACCAGAAGTGCTCTGGGATGCTACAGAGAGTGGTGACTTGTCTCTCATACTTGCTTTGTACTTTTGAATTTGAAGTGTGTTTCCTAAATATTTGTGCTACCATATGGGCCCAACATAGTTTTCAACAGACTACATGTCTGAATGTCCTGGTACCACCTATATTTCTGTTCACATGCTGCCCACAGAGTTGAAGGGCACTACCACCCCGAGCTATTTCTTAAAGAATTCAAAGCCATGTCAGGGCTTTGTAGATTTATTCCAGTGAGTCTCTGCCATCATCCCAGCTTTGTGCTTCTTTCTTATTATGTTAATAAACAACACTGATATTTTTTCAAATAACAGTGAAAACTATTTGTGCAGGTCTACCACACTCAGCAGATATTTTGTAAGTATTTTGAACCACAACCACAATTGTGGAGAAATGATGTTGATTGCAATATTTACCCTAATAAATGAGGAAAGCACTGACTGGAACAATGTTTGTTATCACATCAATATAACCTGTCACTGGTACTGTACTGTACTGGAAGGCAGAGAGGACAAGAACATTTTTAAAATGTACTTTTCTTGTCATCATGAGAATAATAGTCTGCATTCTTAGCTATCATGTATGTTTTTAATATTTTGTAATTTCTACTTGATCACTTATTTTGTGATCACAGCAAAGGAAAACACAGAAAAAGTTGAAACTAATGTAAACAGATATCTTCCAAGTGAAGGGCTTCTAAATGATGTAATACTAATTCTAGTACCATGTACCTTATACAGTGGAGCTTCTAGTTTAGACAATGATCATGTATAACTATTATAGTTGTTGATAATACATCTGATCAGGAAATACACATATTATGAGCTTACAACTATGATATAAACTCATCCGAACTCTGTGTTACTTATATCTCAACTTTGCCCAATATTGCTGGTTCATTACAAAATGTGGCTCAAAAAGTGGAAACATAATATGTATAAACCTTCCTTTTTCATGACATTATCTGAAAGTTTCTTATTAAAGAGGTGTCATGTTACTTATAATATAGGTAGAAAGGTGTGAAAGATTTGTTTGAGGATACTGGCAATAAATCTTTGGTAAAACTTTTACCTTTTTTCAATTTCTTGAATATTATGTGCTATCTACATTTATTTTTAGTGTATAATACACAGGGCTCTATTCCAGTTTACTAGTCGTTGGTTTCTGGGGCTCTGGGCCGAAAGTTCTTGTGCAGTATTCATGTATAATGAATGACAAATTGTTACAGCTATGTGCTAACCTTAATAATTATTTGCTTGGTTTCCATTGGTCTGCTGGCTAGTTATCCAGGTAAAACCCAAAACCCCAGTACTGGTTCCAGTTCTGGAATGAGCTGACTGTTTGAAAGAAAAGATGACTAAACTACTGTACACTTCAAAGAAATCTACATATTAGACTCTTCACTTGCACTTCTAATGTGTATGTGTAGATGTACAGATACAGTACATCACTCTTTCTAGCTTTGTTGTGGCTCTGTCTTTTGATGTTATTAAATAACTTATGTCTTACATGTAGTATGACAACATTCTACTAAGCAGTCTAAATGGCCCTTCCAAAAAATATACTGGTGATAAAGCTCACTGTAAATGTTGGACATGTTGAACCAGCATATTTTTTTTTCTTCTTTGGTGTCAGCTGTGCTCTGAGTTTCTGAGATTGGTAAACCCTATATTACTATATTTTCTTGTTATCTATTCATTGAAAATGTGTGAGTCTTCATTTGGCTTTATCCAGGTTGTACCTTATCATTGATGCATCTGAATGTTCCACACTCAGCAGATGTCTTAGAGGACAAAACAGACAATGTTAAAATACAAATGTCCAGAGCAGGATGAGTGGGGATGAGGGGATAGGAAATTTCTTGCCAAAGAATTTAGCCCATAAATACAAATTTTCTGCTTTTCAATCTGTTAGCTGACTTACAATGAATCTGATTGAGAGGATGGAGAGACAACTCCATTCAAAAAAACTTGAGTTGTCTTCAACTGCTTGGTGTCTTTAAGAAAAGAAAGCTATCCTTTCCTCGTGGGCTGAGAGGAGGAGGAGAGGAAGTGAGGAAGTGAGGAGCAACTGGAAACTCAAGGGGAGGAGTTTCTGTGTCCCTGGAGTAAGGAAGAGGAGGAAGACGAAGAAGAGGAGGAGGAAGAGGCCGGCTGGAATTGTGCAGGAGTGGTCTTTGCCTGACTCTGACAGTTGCTGTGTTTCCCATGGTGTCCCATCATCCCTGCTATGGCTGACTGCCGAGCAAACAGGACACCTGAAGGGCAAACATCAAGTCTAAGTCAGACTCTAACTCCACATTGTCCTGGCATCAATTTCTTTAAACTGATGTCAGTGATGTTTGTGATTTAACCTGTTACAATAAATTGAAGACTTAAAATAATTTGTACTTTAAGAGCAACTTCACATATTCAGAAAGAAGAAAGAACACCCTGTGATTACCCCTTAGCCAGTGAGGTTTAGGTCTAATGGTGCCCTCAGAGACTGTAATGTGACCATCAATCTGTCAAAAATGTGTAAATCAGCATTATTACATGTGATGTGAATGTAACGTAAGTATATAGTTCTGCAGAGTCAGAGCCAACATGACAGTGCCTTAATCTCCAGTGGTGTAAAGGCATAACAGACTTTTTTCTACGTTACAGAATTTAAAAAGATCTAAGAACTGACTGCAACCAGAATCAATTAAATGAACAAGAAATTGACTGTAAACAGAATTTAGAAAATCAAAAGAGTGACTTTAATGTCACTCTATGTAAGATAAGAAAATGCCCTATTTTGGTGTCCCCTAGGTATTAAAATAACATACTGTTGCAGACAGTAGGCCATGGAAGCTGACAAGATTTTGAATTCTGCTGCTAAAGAAACCGAATAGTTTTCACAAAAGACTAACAGAACCAGTAATAAATTACAATTAGACATTGTGCCTTTGAATTTAAGGCCTTTTGAGACTTTGTAACGATCTGCAGTATTGTCCTGATTATAAACACTATCAACAATCATCTTCAGCAGCAACCATTATATTTCACCTACTTATCTATAGACACAAACAGAGAGACAGATTAAGTGAGTGTTAGCTTGTGGCAGGATGACCTGGATCAGGTCAGCACTCTGGCTGACACTTAGAGAAAGAGATCAAATATGATGTGACAGCCACCAGGGTTATACCTTGACATGAATGGCCTGTGTTAAAGCAGACAGGTAGTAATTACTTCAATACACAAGCTACTTCCATTTACACACACATACACACATGCACATACCACACAGGGATATAAGACAATAAGCCCCATCGACCTCAAATCCACAGGCCCAATTTTGAGATATTTAACTTTTTTAACTCTATTGGGCTGCCACTTCATTACGATGGATTTTATAGCAAAGACATCAAATTGCATAGAGGACTAAGCATCAGGGTGCTGCTATAACTTATTGAATTTCCTGCCTGCAATTACATCAGCAAACGGCCCCTCTATTTACCTGTGTAGACAACTCCATTTATTTCTATTGACATGTTGATGCTGCTAATGCCGTTGGTAGACAGGTTCAATGCGGTCTCTTGTCTATCATCTGTCAAGAGAGGAGACAGAGAACGAGAGAGAGAAAAACTCAATATGAGCATTTAGAAAGGGAACAGAAGAGCACCCCAGTGGAGTATTGGTGATAATTCAGAGTGTGACAGGATAAGGAAAGATTTATTAAAGAGTTCTGAGGAGAAAGCACTGTCAAAAGATGTTACAGCCATTTGTACATGTCAGTTATATATGGATCCTACAGCAGCACACAGGTTTGAAAACTTAACTGAATAAATGTGGCTGGTTCTGAAATAACAGAAATGTCTTAAAGAAATGGAACAACACTACACAAGCTTTTCTAAGTGTTATAATTGAACTGTTGTGATATCAAGCATCTCTAAATACAAAATGATCATTCTAAGTGCATCTGGGTGGAGATAAATCATAATGTTTGGATGTAATCTTTAAATGACAGTGTTTATATGTGAAGGCCAGAGCCAGATGGCCAGCATGGGAATTAACCTGAGAAAGATTCTCACTCATTTTTCCATCACATATCAAGTGCAAAGCCTGTTATTATGACTAATATGAGAGAGGCAGTGATGCAGACAGAAATGATATCACACTTGAGCAGATAGGGCCCTTATTCTTCCTTTAGCCTCTATCATTAAATCATATGTGACTTATGGCTTGTCGTAAGCCACTCTGGCTGCAGCCAAAACTCAGACACCAGACATTTTTACTCATGACAAGCTGGATTCTTACCGTGGTTTATTTCTTCATATCAGCTGTGGAGCTGAGTTTCAAATTACACATTGTACATGATGGACTAGGTGCATATTAGTGGTTCAGGCATTTCTCAGCAGAATCTTGGACAGCCTCTCTGGCAGGGGTATTACCTGTTTTAGACACCACCACCCACTGACGAATCAAGGTCCCACTGACATACCCTGTCATTCCAAGTCTGATAGAAAGAAGCTAACATGCTCAAAATTATAGTAATTTATACTTGCTGAGTGTATCAGCAAATACTGAATAGGAATATTTCATCATATGGACCACCCTGTTATATTATTCTAAAGGCATTTTTTTTAAAAAAGGATCTTTTAATAAGTTACAAATGAGAAAAAGGTGACATTATTTTAAATTTTAAAACATCAAATTATAAATAAAATTGTGCTAACATGACTCTAAAAAATTTATGGCCCCCCCTTTTTTTCTATGGCACAAAACTCTAAGCCCTTTGGCTCCTACTGTAGAAAATCGTCTTGATTCTTCTTGATTTTTGAAAAAGGCTCATTCTACTACTGCTCTCTATTAAAAGAGCAGCGCACTGTGCCATGAGTCCATGAGTCTATGCACTGCCTGCATAGCTCAGGGACAGGATTGTTCTGCATTCAGAAAGTATTCAGCATTCATTTCATTCTTTCATATTTCAGTGTTGTTATGTTAAAGCTGATACTACAATTGTTTAAATTTTTTCTCATTAATCTACACTCAATGCCACATAATGACAAAGTGAAAATATAATTTTAGGAATGTCTGTAAAGTTATTTAAAAAGGAAAAACTGAAATATCACATTTACATGACCACTGAGCCCACATGGCCACACCTGAGTGTGAGTACCTGCTCCTGTCTGAGCTCAGAAGCTAAGCAGAGTTGTGCTGGGTCAGTACTTGGATGGGAGACCACCTTGGAAGACCAGTGGGTTGTGTCAAGAAGGCTGTTTTGGTGTAAAGCATGTGTCAAATCAATCATGTGGATCAGGTGATCCACTGTGGCGACCATGAATGGGAGTAGCCCAAAGAACAACATGTAAAAATTAGCTCAGGCATCTTACATTTCTCTTGATCTTTGAGATGTTTCTACACCTTGACTGGAGTCCACCTGTGGTGAATTAAACTGATTGGACATGATTTGGAAAGGCACACGCCTTTCTATAGAAGGCCTCACAGCAAAAACCAAGCCATGAGGTCAAAGAAACTGCCTGCAGAGCTCAGAGACAGGATTGTTGATAGGCACAGAGCTGGGGAAAGCTACAAAATATTTCTGCTGCACTGAAGGTTTCCAGGAAATACTGAACAGGCAGGAGCACAGTGGCCTCCATAATACTCAAATGGCAGATGTTTGCCACAACCAGCACCCTTCCAAGGTCTGGTCACCTGGCCAAGCTGAGCAATTGAGGAAGAAGGGCCTTAGTAAGAGAAGTGACCAAGAACCCAATGGTCATTCTGACTGAGCTCCAGAGATCCATTGTGGAGATGGTACAGAGGTCCAGAAGGACAACCATCACTGCAGTCGTCCATCTGGGCTTTATGACTTGCATCAGTGCAAAATGTCAAAGCTGCTTTGAGTTTGCAAAAAAGCACCTAAAGGACTCTCAGACAGCAAGTTCAATCTTAGTGTGCTGAATCCAAGGCTGAACGGTTTGGGCCGAGAAATATCCTCAAGGAAAACCTGTTCCACAGCACCCAGGACCTCAGACTGGGCCGAAAGGTTCACCTTCCAACATGACAACAACCCTAAGCACATAGCCAATACAACACAGGAGTGGCTTAGGGACAACTCTGTGAATGTCCTAGGGTGGCCCAGCCAGAGCCTTGACTTGAACCCTGTCCAACATCTCTGGAGAGAACTGAAAATGTCTGTCTACTGACAGTCCCCATCCAACCTGACTGAGCTTGAGAGGGTTTGCAAAGAAGAACGGCAGAAAATACCCCAATCCTGGTATGCAAAGCTTGTTGTGTCATACCCAAAAAGACTCAAGGCTAATTTCTGCCAAAGGTGCTTCAACTAAGTACTAAGTAAAGGGCCTGAATACTTATGGAAAGTTGATATTTTAGCTTTTTCTTCTTAATAAATTTACAAGCATCAATATTGAACATTTAATAGTTTTTCCCCAAAATCCTATTTTGTCAGATCATTCTTTAATAACTTTCGAATTTAAGATAAAGGATCATGCAGCATTCGGAAGAAAATTCCACTACAGTGGATGATAGTCTGATAGTGTTGTTAATAAATTTAAGAAAATAATTCCATCTTTATTTACATCTATGCCATGTGCCAACACAGGGGAGGGCAGCTGCCTCAATTCTACTCAATACCAAATTGATCATGTTGTTAACAGTGCTGTAGCCTCACTACGTGAAACTCTTTGATACTGTGGCCCCTCTGAAAAAGAAGTTAGTGAATCAGAGGAGATTAGCTCCATGGTACAGTTCACATATTCGTACCTTAAAGCAATTCAATTCAATTTTATTTGTATAGCGCCAAATCACAATACAAATCATCTCAAGGCACTTCACAAAAACTCCCTTTAACAGAATAAAAAACCTCCAGCAGAACCGGGCTCAGTTTGGGCGGCCATCTGCTTCAACCAGTTGGGGTGAGTGGATAGAGGAGAGAGAAATGAACAGCAACAATAAACAACAAATAGACACTGCAGGTTGGTGGGGCCAGTAACTGCACATCAGCAATATACAGCTTCAGGACCAGGGACACCTGCAGAAGATACAGAGAGAGAGAGAGAGAGCACAAACTAGGGGAGAGAGAGAGCACAAGGTTAGTGACATTCATTGGTGGAATATACATGTGAGGGGGGAGTTAGATGGCCACCCAAACTGAACCTGGTTCTGCTGGAGGTTTTTTCTTCTGTTAAAGGGAGTTTTTCCTCTCCCCTGTTGCCAAGTGCTTGCTCATGAGGGAGGGATTTGTTGGGTTTTCTTGTTTTTGTAAAGTACCTTGAGATGATTGTATTTGGCACTTCAGAAGTGGGTTCTTTCAGAATTCACGCTGGCCTTGAGTGAATATTTTCAGCAGTCTATGCAAATTGAATCAAAAATAAACTACACTGTGAGTATTCATGGTAGTGAAGGAATATAGAGAGAGAGAAACTTATATGGCCAAGTATGGTGACCCATACTCAGAATTTGTGCTCTGCATTTAACCCACCCAAGTGCTCACACACAGCAGTGAAAGCACACTCACATCCAGAGCAGTGGGCAGCCAATGCAGCATTGGCAGTCCGGTGCTTTGCTCAAGGGTCTCATCTCAGTCGTGGTATTGAGGGTGGACAGGGCAATGGCTATTCACTCTGTGCCACCGACAATTCCTGCCGGACCTGAGACTCGAGCCTGCAATTTTCAGGTTACAAGTCCGACTCCCTAGCCACGACTGCCCCATTTGAATATGTCACTCAGTGCAACAGTATGTCTCAGTGATGTGTTTTTAATTGTTGTTTGGACAATAATGGAGCTCTGTGGCACAGAGGAAGATGATACATCAGGCTTTGAATACACACACAGTACTTCGTACAAGACACACACTTCGTTTGGGTACTAAAGATATAAAAAATCAGATTTATCTGTTGACTGTATAGAAATAAACTAATCAACTCTTTTTACGTCTTGAGATAAAATGCCATCCACACTGAAAATATTGTATTGGAGTAGTAGTTGAGGTAATACTGTGTCTTAAATGATTTAATTCAGATGCATTGATCTAACTTGGTAACTTGATTTTAAAAAACTCAATTTAAGTCTTTTTTCAGTGCATTTCATTGTACATGTGAACACAGAGAACAATACCAATGCCCTTGAGCCTCCTGTGAGCACCTCACCTCTGTTGTTGAGTTTGATGTTGAGGGGCAGCTGAGTAGCCATTGCCAGGAGATTCTGCTGCAGTGCATGCTGCATGAACTTCTGCTGCTCCTCTGTTACCATCATCTTCTTCTTCTCTGGTGGTTCACTGCTGTCCAGTTTGTCTCTGAGCTGCTTCAGAGCTGCTGCCTGCATGGCTGCTGCTGCCTGAGCCGCTGCTGCAGCCTGAGCAGCCATGGCTGCTGCATGATGGCCACTGTGTGACATGGGGAGGGCCACCCGGCTGGGCAGGCAGCTAGCCATTATGGGTTCCTCTGGAGAGAAGGACACTTTTAAAATCTGATATACAGCAGCAAGAAAAAGTATGTGAACCCCTTGAAATGATCTGATTTTCTGCATTAAATTGCTGTAATATGTGATCTGATCTTCATCTAAGTTACAACAATAGACGAAACGTAATAACACACAAATAATTCTAATCTCTCGTCTTTATTGAACACACCCATTAAACATTCACAGTGGAAAAAGTAAGAGAACCTATAGACTTTTACTTAAATCAAAGCTAAATGGAGTTTGAACACCTGGGCCCGTATCCACAAAGCTCCTATCTTAGCCTAAAAAGTCCTAGCTGGGAGTCCTAGACTAAAAGTGATTTAGGAAACTTCTCAGAGCAACTCTGAGTAGGGAAAGTATACAAACCTTTAGGACCCCATTGCTAGGGATGACGCAGCATTTCAAGGACTGTAACTGGCTGATCAAAAACTATCTGTAAAGGTCTTAAAATGCACTCTTTGTGAAAATAGAATAAATTAATAAAATGTTCATAGTAAGAAATTGTATAATCATGAATATAGGCTACCTTATGCAAAGTTTCTGTTAATTAATCAAAGTTAATTAAAACAGCCAAATATTGAAAACATGTATACCAATTTCCACGCGGTAGTTACTATATTTAAGTGCTTACATTTATTTACCATACTGATTTTATTACTTGTAATCCATTTGAGATTGATGGGAACAAAATGGCTCAGCTTTTACCAATTTACATGACTACAGGACAGTCTGTTTAAGTTGCACTTTTGGATGGCATACAGCCAACAATGCAAGAGAGATGGAAGTAAGTAAAAGAACAAGAAAACCAAACTGGACAGAAGACACTGGGAAACCAGAAGATTTCTGTGTCACTATATGAGGCTGTGAAAGTATTTCAATAGTTTGTACGATCACTCTGCTGATGGAAGGTTGTGACAGACACAAGTCATTACTACTGTTGCATTTTTCCAGTTGCCAAATACCTCAGTGTTGTAATCTTTTTTATTTCTGGTGTTATGGCATTACTACATTGGGTAGGAGATGTAAGCGCATCTCTAATAAGGGCAACCACAAACATCATCCCATCACGATCCAATCTGTAGGGTTTAATTAGCTCTCGATCATTCAGTGTTTGGAGAATATTTCTTCTTTTAGCCATTTTGTCCTGTACTAAAGAAAATTCTTAAGCCTGTTAAAAGTCCTCCTCTCTACCCTTAACAATTTTTACCTTAGTACCTTACCTTTACCATCATTTTTAGGGCTAAGATGTTTCGTGAATCATTTTTATCTTTACTAAGATTTAGTCCTGAATTTAAGGGGAAATTCTAAAAAATTCTAAGAATCACTAGGAGCAACTTTTAGGCTTAGGAAGCTTTGTGAATACGGGCCCTGGAGTCCAGTTAGTGAGAAGAGTTTGGAGGTGTGGTTTAGAACTATTGTGATTGATAATAAAAGTCACTCAAACATTTTAAATTTAGTCTTCATAAGAAGCATCTGCTGATGTGAACCATGCCTCACAAAACGGAGATCTGTGAAGACAGATGAGCAGTAGTAGTTGATCTGCATATGGCTGCAAAGGGATACAAACTCATGTACTCATGAGTACAACTCATGTTTAGGCATCCATCAGTCAGTAGTTAGACAAGTAGTCTATAAATGGAGGCAGTTTGGTACTGTGGCTACTCTACATAGAAGTGGGCACCCAGCCATAATGACTTCAAAGACAAACACAGAATTCTCAATGAGATATGTTTGTCTATTGTTGTGGCTTGGAGGAAGATCAGATCACATTGTATGGCAAATTAATGCAGAAAACTAGTAAAATTCCAAGGGACTCACATACTTTTTCTTGCCACTGGAGATGTAAATGAAATCTGTATTCATTTACATGTGTAAAGTCATGTCTGAAAATGTACAAAAAGCTCTGCACTGTAAAGTCTCATGTTCTTATTTTATATTTGCTCTCGATGTTGCTGTATATACTGAATGAAGTCTCCCATGCGCTTTGTGGTGCATTAGTGTGTGTAATTGGTGGTGCTGATATGAGGATGTCCTGCAAGATGTTTCCTCTTTTGGGGAGAATGACCATACTGCCCACAGGTTAGGTGAGTATGACTGGATGGAAATGGGGCATCTATTGTGAAATCAGTTTCTGTCATGTGAAAACACTGATTTCTCCATATGTGGTTGGATAGTCATGCAACAATTTCTCAAAAAGATTTGATGTGTAATACATTGTGCGCAATTTTTTCTTTGACATAACAATGAAAGTAGGAAAATAATCATCCTTTAGATTGACAGAGCTATAATGTAGAATTTGTATGTTAGGACCTGGCTTACTGATTGCATCCTGAGGGGCTGAACTCACTTTTTTCTCCTTCACCTGACTATATTTTATGAGAGCAACAGTATTATGCACACAGCATTATTCCATTAGCCCAATAGATGTCACACTCACAACTCTGCTGCTTCAATAACTTTTTCCTTCCTTCATTCCTGCAACATCACATTCACATCAAAAGCCTACCAGGAAAATTACATTATACTGGATTTATCAAAACAACTGCTGAAGTGGAGAAAGTGTTTGATTTGTAGAATCAACAGGAAATTAAAAGAGAGTTATTTCTATCTTTATTTTGTCATGTATTAAACCCTTTTGTGTTAAATATTACCTATATTATCTTGTCATATTTTACCTTTCTTTATCACAGGCATCTGGGAGACATCGCCACTGTCGTGAGTGGGCACAGATAGATGGGACATCTGTATCTTTGGTGAGGACAGGAGGGTGGGGGTGCCTACAGGAGAGTAGCTGAAGATAGCAGAGCCATAGCTCTGCCGACGTCCTTCCCGCCGGTTACTGTCAATAGCTGCCTGAAGCTCACCGGGGGAGCTCAGTCCCCGCTTTTCACATTCATATGGGTAGAGGTATTTCATATACCTGCAAAGAAGAATTCAGAGGCTTTGATGGCTGCAATCAGTTGAATTAATGAATTTAATTACCTAGTTTAGAGCAAATTTTTTTACACTGAAGTGGTTTCTTAAATGCCATCTGACCATATCTGGGGGAAGGAGTTAGAGAAACTTAATTTTCCCAATGAGCTTTATCCTGGAGAATGAAGTCATGTATATGGGTAACTAATAAGCTTTGTACAACAGAAGACAGCAGACAAATGTAAACCTCTATAGCTAAAAAAAACTGGATTGTCTACTATCATTAAGTTAGTTAAATCAGTAAACCAAACTTTTAAATAAAGTAGAGATGTCTAAGATGCTGCATGTACAGTTTATGTGAGATTTTTAGTAACAGGTGTCATGATCCGCAACTTGATTTCCTGTTCTACGCTTTTGTTTTGAAGGATCATACAGGATCTGGTTTTCTCACTCATTTTCTCCCTTGACGAATCAAGTAATTGTTTTCACCTTTGTTTTCTCATTAGTTCACAGTCATATACCCACTTGCAGCCACAGACAAATCGCCAGGTTGTCTGTTGATCCTCCGCCTTGACCTCCTCCTCGTCAGAACCTGCCTGTTCCAAGATTATTCCTGCCTTTGGGGTTACTGCTGGACACTTTTGATCACGGACCTCCCTCCTCTCCAAGCAAGCTAAGTAACCTGTCCAAGGATTGGTTTTGAAGAAGGATTTTTCTGTTCCTGCAAAAGGAACTTGCTGTGTTTTTCTTTACGGCAGTCGAGGAAGCTCACCGAGACTGTCCGTTTTTAGTTTAAACCTTCTAATTACGGTTCAGCCCAGAGGAGCTTTGTTTGTGTTTTTGCGCAAGAGGAAGTTTTATGTTTTACTTTTTTTTTGTTGTTCCTGTTACCTCAGTGAGCGCATGCATGTCCCCCCGTTTGCATAGGCACGGATGATTGTTTTGTTTTTTGCACAAGAAGAATATTTATATATCTGTCTATGGAACTTTGGCTCCTACACTCTGTTGTGAGAGAGAGAATTGTGTTTTCGACTCCCTGTCCAGTTTTTCTGAACCACCGATTAGAGAAGAATTGTATTCGGGCCAGTGAAAAGTAATTGCAAATTAATTCCTGTTTTCGTTTCTCTCTCTGTGCTGCCAAGTCAAAATTCCGGACCCTCTGACCAAGGACACCTGCTCCGCCAGATCCCGCTCTGTGGAAACCACCCGGCTCTCCATTATCCCATCCGTCTCGACTACCCCGGCATTACCGAGTCTGGACCCGGCAGCAACCACCTCAGCAATAATCTGTACCCGGCTTCTTTCCACATCACGGGTCATTCATTCCCTGCATTAAACCTGTTATTCTGTTCAAATGAAGTCCAATCTTGATACCTGAGTACCAGAGTGGGCGAATCATTGGTCCTCAATCAGAATAATGTAATGTAGGTATATTTTTATTTAGAAGACATTTTGACATAGATTTAACTCAGGCATTAACAACACATCAAATAACAAGTCTGTCACCAGAGCTTCACAAGTTGTCACTGGAATCCTCTTCCACTCCTCCATGATGACATCACGGTGGCTGTTAGAGACCTTGCGCTCCTCCACCTTCCGTTTGACGATGCCCCACAGATGCTCAATAGGGTTTAGGTCTGGAGACATGCTTCGCCAGTCCATCACTATTACCCTCAGCTTCTTTAGCAAGGCAGTGGTCATCTTGGAGGTGTGTTTGGGGTCATTATCATGTTGGAATACTGCCCTGCGGCCCAGTCTCCGAAGGGAGAGGATCATGTTCCGCCTCAGTATATCACAGTACATGTTGGCATTCATAGTTCCCTCAATGAATTGTAGCTCTCCACTCCCACCACAATGCGGTAGACATGTTGTGAGTATCTTTGTACTCCTCACCTGGTTGCCACCACACACACTTGACACCATCTGAGCCAAATCTCATCAGACCGCAGGACATGGCTCCAGTAATCCATGTCCTTAGTCTGCTTATCTTCAGCAAACTGCAGGCTGTCTTGTGCATCATCTTTAGAAGAAGCTTCCTTCTGGGACGACAGCCATGCAGACCAATCTGATGCAGTGTGCGGCGTATGGTCTGAACACTGACAGCCTGTCAGTGACCCCCCCACCCCTTCAACCTCTACAGCAATGCTGGCAACACTCGTACAGCTATTTCCCAAAGACCACCTCTGGATAGGACACTGAGAACATGCACTCAACTTCTTTGGTCGACCATGATGAGGCCTGTTCTGAGTGGAACCTGTCCTGTTAAACCGCTGTATGGTCTTGGCCACCATGCTGCAGCTCAGTTTCTGGGTCTTGGCAACATTCTTATAGCCTAGGCCATCTTTATGTAGAGCAACGATTCTTTTTTTTTGATCCTCAGAGTTCTTTGCCATGAGGTGCCATGTTAAACTTCCAGTGACCAGTATGCCAGAGTGAGAGCGATAACACCAAATTTAACACACCTGCTCCCCATTCACACCTGAGACCTTGTAACACTAACAAGTCACATGACACCGGGGAAGGAAAATGGGTAATGGGGCCCAATTTGGACATTTTCATTTAGGGGTGTACTCACTTTTGTTGCCAGCGGTTTAGACATTAATGGCTGTGTGTTGAGTTATTTTGAGGGGACAGCACATTTACACTGTTATACAAGCTGTACACTCACTACATTGTAGCAAAGTGTCATTTCTTCAGTGTTGTCACATGAAAAGGTATAATAAACTATTTACAAAAATGTCAGGGGTGTACTCACTTCTGAGACACTGTATCTTGTCTGAATTTTGGTGCACTTACAAATATCCATAGGTGATCAGAAGTGTTTCATAATGTGTATTTTACTTATACTTAAGTATATATATTTTTAAGTATTGTACATCAGTACACTTCAAATCACATCTGTTACCGAGTAAAAAAGAAATAATTAAACCGTAGTGTTTCCGGAGCATATTTAAGAGCGACGCTAAATTAACACAGAGATGGAGTCGATCAGCTGATTTGACTGTTGTCTTACTATTGAATAGGTGTTATCAGTGTACATCAGTCATATTTATATAGGTCAGTAGGAGCCTACTACACCTACTGTAGACAATGAGTGGTGATTACAAAAGCATTAGTAACTGATGCTGCTAATGCTAATGCTGTACGTTTTTGTTCGTTTTATTTTCTACAGCTAACCGAGACGTTTTTATTCCATAAACCTAACAAATATGTTTTATTTCCAAAAATCTAATTAAGATGTTTTATTGCCCAAACATGTTTTAATGCCTAAATATAACTAGTAGAGTAGTTGTCCTGCTTAAACTTAAGGATGTAACTTAAATTATGTATATAATGACGACAATGAAGATCTGTAGGATAAAAACGACCTACTGAACCTACCAGTAAGTTCCAGTAGGTACACTGATAACGCCTATTCAATAGTAAGACAACAGAAGAGTTTGGTTTTATTTGAGTCAGAATGACCAGTTTATTTGCACAATTGCCATATTAGTGTTGATGAAAAGAAGGATGTTGCATAAAAATATATGACATGACATTACCAATATATTTAAAATATGTTATTTTTATTTATTTATTTTGAATGTTTGCTAAACAGAGCAGTAAAATAAATTAAATGTAGTTTCCTAAATGTCACATTTAGACATGCCTTATTTTATATGCACTGCAAAGTAACTAAGTAACTTTCACTTTGAGTAAATTTTAAGAGGGCTACTTTTTACTTTTACCTGAGTAGATTTTTACAATGATAATTTTACTTGTACTTAAGTAAAACTGCATCAAAGTAACAGTACTTTTACTTGAGTGGAATATTTTTGTACTCTTTCCACCTCTGGTTAATTGATTATTAGTTTTTAGTTTGGTTCCCTTTACTGCCCTTTGGATGAAGTTAACTGATAAAAGAAAAGCTATTTATGTCATTTATAATAAAAACATCCCCTGTGTATTTTTACTGCCTAAAATTTTTGCACAGTCCTGTATGTTCTGGTTAAAAACATGCCACCTTAACTTATTAGCAATTATCTTCCTTTTAAATCATCTCAAGTAACAGCTACTATGCTGAGGTAACAATTGTTCCTGTATTTGTCTAAATCCTATTGTCAGATATTGCCAATAGTGCATTATCTAACAAACCTTTCTTTTTTCGTTTTTTTTTTTATATCACTGACAAGATTCAAGGTTAAAACGTTTCAGTTTATTGACAACCATTTTATTAAATATGATTTATAACAATCTTTTCCACTGTATTGTTAAAAGGCTGGACTGTGAGGCAAGAATACCTGTGGAAACAGGTTGTCCATGTAAAGAAATGTCACATTGTAATAATAACAGATTAATTAAAGTCACAGAAATAAGACTTAAAAATACTCTAGTGGTTACACTACAAATAAAGTATTGTATTCATCTTGGACACAACACATACTTGTGGTATGCCTGCTCATGGGACAACAGGTTAACAGTCCTCTGGATTTATCAACTGTACTCACTGTGTTCGTAGAGTGAAAGCTGCACTAGTTATGGAGGTAGGAAGGTTAAGGCCTTTGGTGATCTCACGCCATATTTTCTTATTGATGACTTCCACTAAGCCGCCTTTTTCTGTGACGAGCTTGTAGAGCATGTAGAGATCCAACACCTGCTTGGCCATGATAGGAATCCGATTCACTGGAGTCCCTACAGAAAGCAAACACAATATCTACAATCAATTCCATTAACTTTGGTTCCTCCCATCAATAGGATTCTGCACCTTCTTATAAGGCCAATTTATCTCAAGCCAGTCAAATGTCTGACAGTTCTGTTAACAGCAGGAAATATAACTTTCAAAAGAAGCTTCTAATTATCTGTGCATCTGCTGGAAACTTTTTAATTAATTACAAATCTATTATTTCTATGACATGATGAGCTACTCTCTTAAGGTAAACTGTGAACACATATTTAGTGAAAACGCACTTCAACTATAGAGGCATCAAATTTAAAATGTGCTTCTACTGCAGTGTTACTGCAGTGTTAAGAAAATATATATAATAGGCCGGAAATAAAGCTAACTAGCCTTGACTTGTTTAAAACTTCACAAACACAATCTATGGAAACTGGGAAGTCGTCTTTTAATAATGGCAGCCAACCTGCCCCCTTATTAGCAAAATAAAGGGAGTAAGTTAATAATTTGTATCTGCAATTTAATGTTAGGCAATAAAAAGAGAACGACTGGCTCTTTGTGAAAATTCCAAAGTGGTTGACCCTGAGATAATTAACCTGCATTTTGCTGATAGAGTTCCATTGTGCCCATCGGATTTACCATAATAGCGATCAATAGCTGCAGAAATATAGTGCAAACAACAGCAGTGGGGTCTATGTAGTGAGGGGGGAGCAGTGCTCTGAAGTATTGTCTGAGGTGGTAAAACCACATCAATTAAGGCCAGTAATTACGGCTGCATGTGAATGAATGAAACACTGTTAAAACAAAAGACTAATGTTCCCCTCTCATCATAAGATAAGACCAGCAGTAAGTCTAAAGACACAGAGCCCCACATTGGTCTGTGGAGAAGGCTTGATTTAGACAGAAATGACATGAGATTTGTGAACTGGTGTAAAGAAGTACATGCATAAAAATAAATGTGGATGTTTAACTTTAACCTGCAATAATGTAATTTATTTTGAGATTTAACCAAAGTTTAATCAGACCATCCATCCATCTATACCCGCTTATTCCTATTTAAGGTCACAGGGATCTGCCAGAGCCTATCCCAGCTCTCTTTAGGTGAAAGGCATGGGTACCCGCTGGACAGGTCACCAGTCCATCACAGGGCCTTTAATCAGACCATTTTAATTAATCCTTAACTTAGTTCTTAGTTAGTTCTTTATTCAGTCACACAGAAGACAATTAACACAATAACAACAGAAAAACAGTCCTCAGTCTATTGTGACTGAAAAGGCTCAGGCAGAAACCTGATATTTGTTTTATTTGTTTGTAAAATTTAGACATTTGAGGGACATTTGAGTTCTACAGTATAAGTGTATGATACAATACAAATCCAGTCTCAGAGCTCTCTAGCCTCCACCTGTCTCCTACATCTTATCTTTATTACCACATATTATGTGTATCCATTCTGATCTTTAAAATTGTTATTTTGTGGAAAACACAATAGCCAGCCCAACAAGGATTGAGGTAATAAATAAAAGTCTCAGCCTTTGTCTGACAGAATCTGAAGAGATACAAAGCTCTTAAAACAAGATTTATGTGCTTTCAATACTGAGGGTGATGTATTTTTCTGTTTGAGTCTTTGAAAGAGATATAAGAAATAAAAGGCTGAGAATAGAGGCCTTTTGTCAGCAGAAACTGTCTTAACAGCTCATGTATCATTATGACAATGAGTAATGGTGGGCGAGGTGGAAGAAATCTAACAGTCATCTTCAGTTAATCTCTCAGCTGCTAAGAGAAGAAGAGTTTGTAATTGGAACAATGTGGAGAACCAGTGGCTCTAGTAGCACAATAATCATGTTTATGCTTGGCTTCATTACTGACATGTTCACTTTGCAGTGAGCCAATAATGGGATGAGAATTTCTCCTCCTCATTGACTTTGCTCTTTTAACCCATGAAATGTACAATTAATCCAGCATCACTGGGGAAACCAACTGTTTATCTACTTCTGTTCAACTCCCTAAATGAAGACAAGGAGGTGGGTGTGACATATGGACAGTCGAACATCTATAGGACAAGAGGGCTTCGGGGCTAGAACAGGACCTAAGCAAAATTTCATTGTAGGTCTGATGATAGTCTATATTTATTTCATGGTTACAAAATCCCATGAAATGACCCACTCCAATAATGAACTGAGTATTGTATATATCCAAAGCCTGATACATCTTCTTCCTGTGTGCCACAGATTTCCATTATTGTCAAAACACTATTTAAAATACTTCAGGGACTTACACTGCTGCAGTTTATTTAAATTCAGTTCCACACACACTTGAGCACCAAATGCCAAATGTGGATGTACTATTTCCTCCTGTTCTGTAGTAACGTTGATAAAAATTAGTGGTCAGTAGGAAACTACACAGATGTTACAGATCACTTTAAAGATTCTTCAGTAGGAACCAGATGGCTTAAGACTGACAGTCACGGACAGAGGTAGGGAAGTTTTTGTTGTCAAAACAATTGGTTGAGAGTTTAAAGGGTGAGTGCAATGACAAAATGTGTGTCACATTAAGCAATAAGAAATATTTTAAATTAGAAAAGAAAAATAGCTCTGTGCTGCTGCCTGTTTCCAAAACAATACAGTGGAATCAGTTCTGTTACTAGTGCATTGCCTAATAGCATGTAACCATGTTTATCCATCTACCAAACTGTTAACTGTTATCTGAATACAAGCAGAAGTATTGTAATTATGATTATGCAACAGCAGAATCTAAACAACTTTGCGTCCCTGTGCTAGCTGTGTGAAGACTACCTGGAACAACAAAGAAAAACAGAAAAATTAGTGAAGGCAACTGAGAGGTGAAAACAGAATGAAGCTGCAGAGTAAAGAGGAATATTTAGTGTCACAGCAATCGAACATGAAGCCATTTTTTAAGGTAATTCTCAAGTTGCCTTTTCTTCTGCCACATAGTATTCTTAAGCAATTATGTGGGGACAAAAGTTGACTTATTTGAAAAAAAGTGCTGATGGTGGCCCTGAGAGATAATAATCAATTAATAACCACAGGACTGGGGCAACTTTAAATCACCCTGGTTATTTATCAACACACAAAGGAGGCCATCACAGCTATTGTCTGCTCTGCTTTTGATGGAATCTCTCGACTCCACTGCTAGCAGTAGACTGAAAAGCGAACACAAAGATGTTCTGACCATCTGCTGCATAACAGGAGAGGTTTGAGATTTTTCAATCTGGTCTTAAAACAATACAGACATGCCCATATGTACAGGAGAAAATGCCTTATTTGCTCTAACTCCTACTCTCAACAGTGACCCTCAGCCCTTTCAATCCAATGCAACAGTGCTGTAAAAAATAAAATGAAGGCCAAAATGCACAGGCCTCATTACATGCAAAAATGCACTCCAAAGTTCACCTGGAGCTTCATCATTCTAATTATTAAAACTGCCATACAAACACTGCACACTGAGCACCACCACTGCACACTACAAACACTGGCTGATTCAAGGAAACATTATAGTGACCGTTTACCTGGCAGCATGCAGCTGAATTTAGACTGTGCTGTGGCCAGAAGATCAAATAAGTTTAGAACAGTGGCATGATTTGTTTCACTGTTAGGATGATGTGCATGTGATGTCATCATGCATAGATGTAGGCAGAGTAACTACCATCATGGATTCACACACAAAAAACATTTGTATCTTACTTTTTTTTCTTTTTTTTAACCAAGAATTCTCAAATTCTCAACTGCAGATATTTGAACAAAAGATACTGATAACTGTTGACATATAAAACATCATATTTCTTCTACAGGGAGAAATGCTGTTAGTGAACACCAATTTGTCAATGCAAATGTGTTGTGTATTAAAGGAAGGGGCTGTATGCAAACTAAGGTTTTCTCATTATGGAATGATGTAAATTTACATGACTTCTGGATGATTTTACAGAAATAAAGGGCTTTCAGTCAGGGTGTGGTTAGCATCTGTGGCAACAAGATTGGCTATTCCAATCCTACAAGTCTGCACATCCCAGCCAGATACTATCCATTGGGTCTATTTTCTAATAATGACACAACTAAAGGGAGTGGATTGGAGCAAACATGGCGGAAATAGTTAATATGACACAAATAAATTACAAATGTTGCACTGTCAACTCTAGCCATCCTAGGTCTGACACTAATACAAATGACAATTCTACTTATTTTGTAAATAGCTCCTTAAAGATGGCATTCCTCAATGTTGCATCCCTTATTTATAAAACCTTTATTGTTAACGACAGGCTTGTATCTAAGATTGTAGATATTTGTCTGTAATCATCCTAGTGAGGCTTGATGAAACTGACAGTAAAGAACTGATTTTATTAAAACCAGCATCAGTTTCTCATTTTTACACTGTACCAGGTTTAACAAGAAAGTTGGTGTTGTGATTTTTTTTCTAACATTTTATTATGTAAAAGTGTATTTTGTTAAATAAGATTAGATTAGATAATTTAATGATTATTTAATTGAATTAAATTCAAGTTTGTCTTATCACCCCAAAGCACATTACATAGAAACCCAACAAATCCCTTATGAGCAGCACTTGGTGACAGTGGAGAGGAAAAACTCCCTTTAACAGAAGAAACCTCCAGCAGAACCAGGCTCAGTTTGGGCGGCCATCTGCCTCGACCGGTTGGGGTGAGTGGATAGAGCAGAGAGAAAAGAAGAGCAACGATAAACAGCAAATAGACACTGCAGGTTGGTGGGGCCAGTAACTGCACATCAGCAATATACAGCTCCAGGACCAGGTACACCTGCAGAAGATACAGAGAGAGAGAGAACAGAGAACAGAGAGAGGGAGAGAGGACAAACTAGGGGAGAGAGACAGCACAAAGTCAGTGATAGTGACATTCAGTGGCGGAATATACAGGTGCGGGGGGAGGGGAAGGAGCACGGTGCATGATAGAAAGTCCTCAGACAGTTGACGTCTATAACAGCATAACCAAGGGATGGTTTAGGGTCACCTGTTGGCTATTTTTTTGCATTTTTTGGACTTGCTGATGTGTTTCAGATCATTGTCCTGCTGCATAACCTAAGTGTGCTTGAGCTTGAGGTCAGAAACTGATGGTTGGATGTTCTCCCTCAGGATTTTCTGTTAGAGTGCAGAATTCATGGTTCCATCAATAATGGCAGGTCGTCCAGGTCTTCTAGTTGCAAAGCAGCCCCAGATCCACCAAGTTTGACTGTTGGGATGATGTTTTTTTAATGAAATGCTTCATTAGTTTTACATCACATGTAACGGAACAAACACCTTCCAAAAATTTCAACCAAATTCAATAACTTGTTTTCTCTGAGTTTAAAAGTAGAAAGTTACTGGTCATCCAAGCCTTTATGTCCTTTAGACATGCTTGAAGTCTGGTTAACTGGTTTGTGTTATCAGGTTTCATAGATAGATACAGCTGAATGTCATCTGCATAGCAGTGGTAATTAATAGAGTGCTTATACATGCCTAAAGGAAGCATGTATAAGACAGAATCGGTCCTAGCCAGAACCTTGTGGAACTCCATAACTGTCTTTTGTGGAAGGTTCATCATGAACATGAACAAATTGGAATCTGTCTGATAAATAAGACTGGAACCATCTTAACCCTGTTCATTTGATCCCAATCACATGCTCCAGTCTCTGTATTAAGAGATAACATATTACTTGATCCCCTGGCAGTGAAATTCAGGTCTTACAGCATTAAGGAAAAAATTACAGTAACAGTAGTAAAATAGAGTATGGAAAAAGTAACCTATTATTATTAGTAGTAGTAATAGTAGTAGTAGAAGTAATAGTAGTAGTAGCAGTGGTAGTAGTAGTATGTGAAATAAAAATAGTAAGTCAGTTAGATATTACTGTCAGATGGTGGCAGTCTGTATACACATGAATACAGACAGAGTCAAACAATGACAAATTCAGTGACAGTTGTAGAGTCTCATGGTGGCAGGGACAAAGGACCTGGAGTAGCATTCCTTCACACACCAATGGTGTAGCAGCCTGGTTATCAGGATGAAGGTGCACTCAGGGTGCCCTGCATGGGGGTGGGAGGTGTTGTTCATGATGGTAACAGTTTGATCTTTATTTTTTTATTTCCAGCCTCCTCCACTGAGTCTCCATGTATTGCATGTTTCAAAGAATCTTTGTGTCCATATATAGAATCAGAATCAGAATCAGAATGGGCTTTATTGCCAAGTGAGTGTGCACACACACACACACACAAGGAATTTGTTTAGGTACAGGGGGGGTACTCCAGTGCAAACAGACATAAATACAAATGCTACAAAGGGTCAAACAGTAAACATAAATGCTACAGAAATGCTACAAAAAACTAAAAGAAAAATGCACAGATAACCTGAAAAAAAAGGATGAAAGGGGAACTAATTGGTGTGCAAAGAGCAAAAAGGTGCCAGTGTCATACTGCAGGTGGTGGAAGGGAATGGTGGAGAGCTATGAGTTTAAGAGTTGGATGGCCTGAGGGAAGAAGCTTCCTTTGTGCCGGGCTGTCTTGATGTTTGGAGCTCTGAAGGGCCGGCCAGAGGGTAAGAGCTGGAAGAGGTGGTGGCTCGGGTGGGTGGCATCCAGAGTGATTTTCTGAGCTCTTTTTCTCACTCTGGGGGTGAACAGGTCTTGGAGGGTGGGTAGGGGAACATCGATGACCTTCTCAGCGGTCCGAACTGTCCTCTGGAGTCTTCGGATGTCTGATTTAGAGGCAAAGCTAAACCAGACAGTGATGGAGGAGCACAGGACAGACTCGATGATCGCTGAGTAGAACTGGGTCTGTGGAAGGTTGAACTTCTTCAGCTGGCGCAGGAAGTACAACCTCTGCTGGGCCTTTTTCACATTGGAGTCGATGTGCAGGCTCCACTTCAGGTCCTGAGAGATGGTGGTGCCCAGGAACCTGAATGACTCCACTGATGCTACAGTGCTGTTCATAATGGTGAGAGGGGGGTGGGTGGGGGCATTTCTCCTGAAGTCCACAACCATCTCCACTGTTTTGAGCGTGTTTAGCTCCAGGTTGTTGTGACTGCACCAGAAAGCCAGCTGCTCCACCTCCTGTCTGTATGCAGACTTTTCATCGTCCTGGATGAGACCAATGACAGTCTGCAAACTTCAGGAGTTTCACAGAGGAGTCACGGGAGGTGCAGTCATTTGCGTAGAGGGAGAAGAGCAGTGGGGAGAGAACACACCCCTGGGGGGCGCCGGTGCTGGTGATGCGGGAGCCAGAAGTAAATTTCCCCATCCTCACTAGCTGTTGCCTATCTGTCAGGAAGCTTGTAATCCACTGACAGGTAGAGTCAGGAACGAGAGCTGGGAGGGTTTATTCTGGAGGAGTGATGGAATGATGGTGTTGAACGCCGAGCTGAAGTCCACAAACAGAATCTTCACATAAGTCCCTGGTTTGTCCAGATGTTGCAGGATGTAGTGCAGCCCCATATTGACTGCATCATCCACGGACCGATTGGATCGGTAGGCAAACTGCAGGGGGTCCAGGAAGGGTCCAGTGGTGTTCTTCAGGTGGGCCAGCACCAGTCTTTCAAAGGACTTCATGACCACAGATGTCAGAGCCACCAGTCTGTAGTCATTGAGTCCTGTGATTTTTGACTTCTTGGGGATGGGAATGATGGTGGAACGTTTGAAGCGTGCAGGGACTTCACACAGCTCCAGTGATCTGTTGAAGATCAGAGAGAAGATGGGAGCCAGCTGGTCAGCACAGGTTGTGAGGCATGTTGGTGAAACCCCATCTGGTCCTGGTGCTTTCCTTCTCTTCTGCTTCCTGAAGAGCCGACACACATCGTCCACACTGGTCTGAAGTATAGGAGTGGGGGAGAGGGGGTTAATGGTTGGAGGTGTTAAAGGTGTTAAAGGTTGCTCTGAAAGACAATCAGAGCAAGTGAGGGGTGATACAAATCTGCAATAGAACTCATTCAGATCGTTCACCAGGGTTTGATTGCCTATTGAGGAGGGGGATGAAGTCCTGTAGTTGGTTATTGTCCTCAGGCCCCTCCACACTGAAGCAGAGTCATTAGCTGTAAACTGGTTTTCCAGCTTTTTGGAGTAGCTCCTCTGATCTCCTTGTTCAGTGTGTTCCTGGTCTGATTGTACAAGACACGATCACCACTTCTGTAGGCATCTCCTTTGGCTTGACAAAGCTGTCTGAGTTTTCCAGAGAACCACGGTTTGTCGTTGTTGTATGTTAAAAAAGTCCGGGTGAGAATGCACATATCCTCACAGAAACTGATGTAAGATGTAACAGAGTCTGTGAGTTCATCCAGGTTTGTGGCAGCAGCTTCAAAAACACTCCAGTCAGTGCATTCAAAGCAGGCTTGTAGCTCCTGCTCTGTTTCACTGGTCCATCTCTTGATAGTTCTCACTACAGGCTTAGCAGATTTGAACTTTTGCCTGTATGTTGGTATGAGGTGGACTAGACAGTGGTCAGAGAGTCCTAAAGCTGCTCTGGGGACGGCGTGATATGCATCCTTTATTGTGGTGTAGCAGTGGGCCAGAATATTCCCCTCTCTGGTGGGGCACTTGATGTGCTGCTTGAATTTAGGCAGTTCGTGGCTCAAGTGTGTTTTATTAAAATCTCCGAGGATGATAAAAACAGAGTCCGGGTGCTGCTGTTCCGTGTTTGCGATCTCCTCAGCCAGCTGATGCAGCGCGTCGCACAGATGCAAACGCACGAGGAAAACTCCCGCGGCAAGTAGAAAAGTTTACAGTTAATGAAAAGCGCTTCCAGGTCAGGACAGCAGATCTTCTTCAACACTGTTACATCTGTACACCACCTCTCATTGATGTAAAAGCATGTCCCACCACCGCGCGATTTCCCCGTTGCGTCTGAGTTGCGGTCTGCTCTGATCAGCTGGAATCTGGGCAGATGGTATGGCTGGTAAGCCAGGTCTCCGTGAAACACAGAGCAGCAGAGTTTGAAAAGTCCTTGTTTATCTGGGTAAGCGGGTGTATTTCGTCCATCTTGTTGGGTAGAAGCGGAGGTTCGCCAGATGTATGCTGGGCAGCGCTGTCCTGAGGCCGTGCTGACGAAGTTTCACCAGCGCTTCACCAACGCTTCCCGCGTTTGCGCTTTCTGAGAAGCGCGTCCGCTCCGCCAACTAAAACGCTCCACAAAACGTCCGAATGTACAAAACTTGAAGGAAAAATACCCTGGGAGTGCTGCCGAATGCTTAGCAGTTCAACCCGAGTGAAACTTAATAAGTTACAGAAACAAAGTGCAGGACAAACTAACAAAAATAACAAAACAATTGGAGAGCTCCAGTCCGAGGCAGCCATCCGCGGCGCCATCTTGAATTCCAGTTAGTTATAGTTAACTATCCATTTTATACATGGCAGTGATGTTCTGTCCAGTCCATTTATTAGGAATGGACTGAATTTATTATTCAGGAATACAGCTAGGTATTTATAGGTCAGGTATTTTTATTCGTGTAAAAATCCAGCACCAACAAGAATGTTCTGGGTTCAAATCACATTCAAACCTGGGGGTCTTTCTGTGTGGATTTTACATGTTGTCCCTGATATTTTCACAGGGTATTCTGGCTTCAACCACATTCCAATGACATGCAGGTTGAGGTTAATTTAATTGGTGACTCGAAATTGCCCAGGGGTGCAATGTGAGAATGAGAGTAAGTGTATGTCTGTCTCTATGTGTCAGCCCTGTGATAGACTGGTGATCTGTCCAGGGTGTAGCCTGCCTCTCACTCAACGCCTGATGGAATAAGCCCCCAGCAAGCCTGGATAGCTGGAATAAGTGGTAGACATTGGATAGATGGATGCATATTGACAACATTGCAGACTGTTTTGTTAACCAGTTTACTGATTTAATACATGGATGGTCACACTCTTGACTTCATGTTTGTGAAGAGAGATCTGATTGTTTACGCTTATCACTAGAAATACTAACCCTGACAGATGTTCTGTACCTGTTCACTTGAAAATTTGCTCAGTTATTTCAATTTCTCAGTGACAAAAATTACGCATGATATTGCACCTATAAAAGCTTGTTAGTAAATTTCCGGTAAAACAAAATAGCCTTGAGGAATGTGGAAAGGGCAAGGGCACAAAAATCTGGTAATTCGACCACAGGTGCAGGTCGAAGGTTAGTATATGTTATAAAGAAATTTAAAAATTAGATTATTACTCATTAGCAAAATGTAATTAAGATTGGCCTTAGTGCAATTTTGTGCCTTCTCCCTGCCCAAATGTAAGTGCACACATACACACACTCCAGACAAATGCAGACAGTTGGAAAGGAGCAATTCCACCATGCAATTCTTATTCTGCAATCATTTTATTAGCATCACTCATTGCAGCCAATGTTCTATTTTTATGAAAAGTGAGGTGCCGTAACAAACCCAAAGGCCAATAACACATAGAAGCTCAAGGAGGGACAAGAGAAACTAAACCTAGCCTCCTGGATGGTACACTTGAAATCTATGCTGATTACAGAGAGAGCAAATGTAGATTTGCATGTCAGTTGTAAGTATGACAGGATACATGTTTTCCTAGGAGAATGTGTTGTTTTAAGTGAGTTTACAGGCTCTTTCATAATCTTTCTGAGCTACATGTTAACTACAGTCTCTGATCTAATATACTCACCGTTCACTATCTATAATACAGTGTAGCTAAGCTATCAACAACCTAAACACTAGTACAGCAGTGTAGCAGTGGAATACAAAATGTATGTGTCCAAATCTAAATATTACTCATCATCTTAATCCTTAAGCAACAAGAAAATAACAGATCAGTACCTGCAAATATATGTCTGGAGAGAGGGTTATAATAGTCTTTCAAGTGATTTTTCTCTAAACTTTACATTTTGGATGTTCAGATGCAAATGATATATTTTTCAACTTTTATTAAACAGGGTTTTATGAAGGGAATGCTAGGTAAATATCCAAACGGTCTACACGTTGTTAGTATAACTAAGAAGATCCTGGTTTTTCCTGGCGTCTACCTGTACCCTGCCATGACGTGGCGATGCGCGAGACCTTTCTGAAAATGTATAATATGCGGGTGCCGGGCGGGCGTGGGCCCAGAAATCGTTAGAAATATTCTTACTTGGCCCGAGCAAGGACCAAAGGTCCAAGCGCAGGGACTATTGTTATTGCTCAACGTGCAAGGGACAACTTCGCAGGGGGGCGGCTTCAAGCATCGTCTAGCATCTACCCGCACCCCACCATGACGTTACTGGGCGTTAGACCTTTCCGAAAATTTATAATATGTGGGTGTCGGGTGGGCGTGGGCCTGGAAATCGTTAGGATTATTTTTTTGTTCCCTATTCTTCTTCTTATTTTTCAGTGAAAGAACCTCAAATTTGACCGCCTGAACGTGTGTGAAAACTCACCAAAATTTGCATGCCACTCAGAATCGCATGAAAATTTGATATTTTATGGGTTTCATAAACGACCTCAAAAGAATGGCTCTTCAGCGCCCCGAACAAAAATCAAAATATGGGAGCTCCTCTGACATTTTTTTCATCGCACAGTCACCAAACCTGGCACATCTCTTCTTCATGTCAGGCCAAGCAAAAAAGCTTATCGTGTCGAGGTCATGTGACCAACAGGAAGTCCACCAGCTGGGAGTTTATCTTGAGGTCATTGAGTTCGTTGATTTTGCTCACCTTGAACTTGAACGAACTCCTCCTTGGGCTTTTGACCGATTGAGCTAATTTTTGGCCAGCACCACCTAGACCCATGGGGCTGCAAAAAGTTATCTAAATTTTTTTGAATAAGTATTACGGTTTTCCTTTGGCGGGTGCGGCAATTTGGTGTAGGTTTTTGCCACCTTTGAGGTGTCGCATATCGCGCACGCATGGTCGGATTGGAATTGGACCAATTGATGAATTGTAGACCCCAGGGGCCTGAATCCAGGGGATTGAGCAAAATCACTGTAGGTGCTATAGCGCTCCCTGTATAACAATTTGAAAATTTGCAAAAATTTGAATGGAGAGCCAAAATTTAGTTTGTCAGAATTGTACCAAATTTGGCACAGACATCCTTTAGGGTCATAAAAGCCAATTGGACCCATGCCTTATTTTCAATGCTGTTGCCTTGGCGATGACCAAATCTCGCCATTCCTTTCCAATGGGAATTTTGTAAAATGTCCAGGTTTTGTCAGAAATGTACCAAATTTGGCACAGACCTCCGTGAGGGTCCACTGAAGGATGTGGTCTACTTGGGGAGGTGTGGGGGGGTACGGATGGCGCCCCCTATGTATTTGCACTTACTTTGTCAGAACTGTACCAAATTTGGCACAGACCGACGTGGGGGTCCACTGAAAGAAGGTGGTCTACTTGGGGGGGTGTGGGGGGGTGCGGATGGCGCCCCCTATGTACTTGCACTTACTTTGTCAGAATTGTACCAAATTTGGTACAGACCTCCGTGGGGGTCCACTGAATGACGTGGTCTACTTCAGGGAGGTGCGGATAGCGCCCCCTATGTACTTGCACTTACTTTGTCAGAACTGTACCAAAATTGGCACAGACCGACCTGGGGGTCCACTGAAGTACGTGGTCTACTTCAGTGAGGTGTGGATAGCGCCCCCTATGTACTTGCACTTACTTTGTCAGAACTGTACCAAATTTGGCACAGACCTCCGCGGGGATCCACTCAAAGACGTGGTCTACTTGGGGAGGTGCGGTCTCCTCGGGAGAGGGGATTTGGGGGGGCGGCCGATTTTTGGGGGATGGTCAATTCAGAGGGCGGGGGCGCTTGGGGAAGCAGTTCGTTCGTGAACGCGATGGGGGACGCTGTTTGCTCGCGGGGGCGGTGCACCGGGGGAGGCAGTTTGCTCGAGGCGAGGGCCACTTATCGCCGCCAGCGGCTATATTTATTATTATATTGTTTTTTTTTTTGTTCGTTATTATTCTTCACATTCCGCAACAACCTCAAATTTGACCTCCTGAACGTGTGTGAAAACTCACCAAAATTTGCATGCCACTCAGAATTGTGTGAAAATTTGATATTTTATGGGTTTCATAAACGACCTCAAAAGAATGGCTCTTCAGCGACCCCAACAAAAATCAAAATACATTGCGCCTATGGGAGCTCCTCTGACATTTTTTTCATCGCACAGTCACCAAACCTGGCACATCTCTTCTTCATGTCAGGCCAAGCAAAAAAGCTTATTGTGTTGAGGTCGTGCAACCAACAGGAAGTCCACCAGCTGGGAGTTTGTCTTGAGGTCATTGAGTTCGTTGATTTTGCGCACCTCGAACTTGAACAAACTCCTCTTTGGGCTTTTCACCAAATTAGCTCATTTTTGGCCAGCACCACCTAGACCCATGGGGCTGCAAAAGTTATCCAAATTTCGTAATTCATTTTTACGGTTTTCCTTTGGCGGGTGTGGCAAGTTGACGCAGGTTCTTGGCTCGCCACCATTTCTTCAACTTGTAATAACTCTCCTAATATAGCTCCTCGGTGGCAAAGCACCGGGGGTGGATGAGACCCGTCCCGAGTACCTCAAGTCTCTGGATGTTGTTGGGCTGTCATGGCTGACACGCCTGTGCAACATCGTGTGGCTGGATTGGCAGACCGGGGTGGTGGTTCCTCTTTTTAAGAAGGGGGACCGGAGGGTGTGTTCCAACTACAGAGGGATCACACTCCTCAGCCTCCTGGGGAAGGTCTATGCCAGGGTGCTGGAGAGGAGGATCCGGCCGGTGGTTGAACCTCGGATCCAGGAGGAACAATGCGGTTTCCATCCTGGGCGTGGAACACTGGACCAGCTCTACACACTCTCGAGGGTGCTCGAGGGTTCATGGGAGTTTGCCCAACCAGTCCACATGTGTTTTGTGGACTTGGAGAAGGCATTCGACCGGGTCCCTCGTGACATCCTGTGGGAGGTGCTCCAGGAGTATGTGGTGCAGGGCCCTTTGCTGGGGGCTATCCGGTCTCTGTACAAACAGAGCAGGAGCCTGGTTCGCATTGCCGGTAGTAAGTCAGACCTGTTCCCAGTACACGTTGGACTCCAGCAGGGCTGCCCTTTGTCACCGGTTCTGTTCATTACTTTCATGGACAGAATTTCTAGGCGCAGCCAGGGGCCGGAGGGAGTCCAGTTCGGGGACCACAGGATTTCATCTCTGCTTTTTGCAGATGATGTTGTCCTGTTGGCTCCATCGAGCCAGGATCTCCAGCGTGCGCTGGGGCGGTTTGCAACTGAGTGTGAAGCAGCTGGGATGAGAATCAGCACCTCCAAGTCCGAGGCCATGGTACTCAACCGGAAAAAGGTGGTTTGCCATCTCCAGGCCAGGGGAGAGATCCTGCCTCAAGTGGAGGAGTTTAAGTATCTCGGGGTCTTGTTCATGAGTGAGGGAAGGACGGAACGTGAGATTGACAGACGGATTGGGGCATCGGCAGCAGTAATGCGGTCGGTGTACCGGTCCGTTATGGTGAAGAAGGAGCTGAGCTGGAAGGCGAAGCTCTCGATTTACCGGTCAATCTACGTTCCTACTCTCACCTATGGTCATGAGCTCTGGGTCATGACCGAAAGAACGAGATCGCGGATACAAGCGGCTGAAATGAGCTTCCTCCGCAGGGTGGCCGGGCGCTCCCTTAGAGATAGGGTGAGGAGCTCGGTCACCCGGGAGGAGCTCGGAGTAGAGCCGCTGCTCCTCCACATCGAGAGGAGTCAGTTGAGGTGGCTCGGGCATCTGTTTCGGATGCCTCCTGGGCGCCTTCCTGGGGAGGTGTTCCAGGCATGTCCCACTGGGAGGCGGCCCCGGGGAAGACCCAGGATACGCTGGAGGGACTATGTCTCCCAGCTGGCCTGGGAACGCCTCGGTGTCCCCCCGGAAGAGCTGGAGGAAGTGTCCAGGGAGAAGAAAGTCTGGGTATCCCTGATTCGGCTACTGCCCCCGCGACCCGGCCCCGGATAAGCGGTAGAAGATGGATGGATGGATGTAATAACTCTCACACGCATTGTCGTATTTAAATCAGACCAATTGATGAATTGTAGTCCCTGCCGCCCTGAACCCATTTGATTAAACGAAATCAAAATAGGCCCAATAGCGCCCCCTGTATAATGATTTGAAAATTGCCATTCAAACCAAAACATTTACTTTGTCAGAATTGTACCAAATTTGGCACAGACATCTTTTAGGGCATCCTGATCATAAAAGCCAACCGGACCCATGCCCTATTTTCAAGGCTGTTGCCTTGGCGATGACCAAATCTCGCCATTCATTTCCAATGGGAGATTTATACCACTACTTGCAACTGCTGTATTAAGTGCCCACTGTTGCTCAGGGCAGCGGCCCACTCAAGGAGGTGGTCCACTGTGGGCGGGTGGGGTCTCCACGGGTGGCGGGGTATTGGGGGGAATTCAGGGGGGTGATCTTGCACACATGGTAGGATTTCAATCGGACCAATTGATGAATTGTAGACCCCACTGGCCTGAACCCATGTGACTTAACAAAATCACAATAGATGCAATGGCGCCCCCTATGTACTTGCACTTTGTCAGAACTGTACCAAATTTGGCACAAGCATCCTTCAGGGTATCCTCATCAAAAAGCCAATTGGGCCACGCCCTGGGGGGGGATGTGGGGGGTATGGGGACAATTCGGGGGACCACTGAAGCACATGGTCTACATGGGGGGGTGTGGTCTCCTTGGGGCGGCGGGGAGGGGGAATTGGGGGGGCAGCAAATTTTTGGGTGGTAGTCAGTTTGGGGGGGGCGCTCGGGGAGGCTGTCTAATTCAGGGGGACGCACAGGGGGGCACTCAGGGGGAGGTGCTCTCCTCAGGGGGAGAGGTTGGGGAGGTGGTTCGTTTGGGGAGGCGGTTTGCTGGGGGATGCGGTTCGCTTGCGGGGGCGGTGCACCAGGGAACGCGGTGCGCTCGAGGCGAGGGCCGCTTATTGCCGCTTGCAGCTATATTTCTAATTGTAACCCACATGCCCTGGTTGGATATCCATATTGTAAATCAGGCGACATATTTAAGGGGTTCAGATCATAACTTCAGTTGCAGTAATCTCCAGAGCTAATTACGGTCATGTGCTGAGCATGCTTCCATTATCAGTACCAACCAGCTTTATATGTATATTTTCTAATTTTGTTAGTAAAATAAGTTGCATTGAACTACTTAAGTTTCACTTAATAACGAGGAAGCTGCACTATAAATCTGCTTTATTACATTAGGAACATATTTTCATGTCTTATTGGGTACTTTTGCGTACCAAAATAGTACACTACTATTAAAATATACTTGAAACATTTCATCTATACTTGCTGCAAATGTAAAAACTATACACACAGTGTATTACCAACACACTTTGAGCCAAAGTAAATGTACTTGAAATAGTTATTCATGTAGAAGGATCTATTAGCAGAAATGCAATAAAGTATTCAGAAATATGTTGTCATTAATGTCTAATCACTAGAAAATATCAACCGTTGAATTTTATTAATCTTAGAAAGCACCTTTTAAATCTGAAGAGAGGGTCTCCTTTCAAAGAGGCAGCTATGTTATACTGCCATGTTTCTACATTAGTCCAGAATGAAAAAAAAAAAAACACTGTCTCTAAATAGGGAAATTGTGTTTCATTTTAAAGGTGATGGCCACTGCAGCATCACTTGGACATGGAAACAGATGATGGTGTGGGATGTGAGTTCAGTAGGTTGTCTTTTGCAATCTGACCACTAGAAGCTGCTACAAGTTTCATATTTTACACATTACACTTTTATGGTGATTGGACAAGAAAAGTAACTCATAACACACAAAAGTAGCTCCCCTCTATGGGAAGGACTAATTACTTTCTTCCCAAGACTGTTCCTCAGGATACTGATAAGTGGTCCCACTTCCTACATATCAAACTTCTCTCAAAGTCCAATGGCGCATTCGTCTTGTACACCACCCACCTGATGAAAGACTTTCTCCTAAATACATATGTCATCTACATCCTAAACACTTGTCCTGTAGGATTTGTCTGCATATACTTTGAACATTAAATCTTTTGTGATCTGATTCCTAATTCTGTTTCTACTTTTCTCCATCCCACACACAGGGGTGGAAGCAGAGGTGGGAAGTAATGAAGTAGAAGAAGAATAAGAAAAAGAAGTACTTTATTAATCCCCAAAGGGAAATTCAGTTGTTACAGCAGTTATTAAATTTGAGATTATTTAAATTATATTGATTAATAGTAATTCATAAAGTAATTAATAAAGTAATAAAGTAATTAGCTAATTATTTATTTGGGGGGGTTTGTGTGTGTGTATGCGTACATACATGTGTGTGTGTGTGTGTGTGTGTGTGAGTGTGTGTGTGTGCGTTATTGTTTATATTGAGGAATTATAGAGTCTTATGGCTGTGGACACAAAACACTTCCTGAATCTTTCAGTCTTGGCTTTAGGGGGAATTAGTCTGTGGCTGAATGAACTTCCCATTCGCCACAGTTCCTCATGAAGTGGGTGGGCAGGATTGTCCAGTATGGAGTTTATTTTGTCCACCATCCTCCTCTCTGCCACAGCCTCCAGACTGTCCAGTTCCAGTCCAACAACAGATTTTGCCTTCCTGATCAACTTATTTAGTCTGTTGGCCTCACCAGCCTTGATGCCACCTCCCCAGCACACAACTGCAAAGAACAGTGCACTCGCTACTACAGACTGATAGAACATCTTCAGTAGCTTGTTGCACACACCAAAAGAACAGAGTCTCCTGAGGAAGAACAGTCTGCTCTGTCCTTTCTTGAAGAGTGCATCTGTATTGTTTGACCAGTCCAGTTTGTTGTTAATGTGGACTCCAAGGTATTTCTAGGAGTTCACAATCTCTACTTCATCTCCAAGGATGGAGACAGGGACTGGGGTCTTCCTGTTCCTCCTAAAGTCCACCACCAGTTCTCTGGTTTTATTGATATTGAGCTTTAGACAGTTGTTGTTACACTAATCAACAAAGCTTTTTATCAAGTGTCTGTATTCCTCATCGTTATTATTGTTGATGCATCCAATGATTGAAGAGTCATCAGAGAACTTTTGGAGGTGACAAGTTCCTGAGTTGTAGCGGAAGCCTGAGGTGTAGATTGTAAACAGGAATGGTGCTAGTACAGTTCCTTGAAGTGCACCGGTGCTGCTCATCACCACATCAGATATGCAGCCATCTAAGCGAACAAACTGTGGCCGCCCAGTGAGGTAGTCTTTGATCCACTCCACCATGTCTGCGGGAACTTCCATATCTTGCATCTTTGCACTTAGCGGGTGGGGCTGAATAGTGTTGAAAGCACTTGAAAAGTCAAAAAACATGACTCTCACAATGTTGCCATGCTTCTCCAGATGGGAGTATGCTCTGTGCATTAATCTTCCACTCTGATGTGTTCTTGACATACAAACTGCAGGGGGTCCAGAAATTCAGACACTTGGGACCTCAGGCGTTGCAGGACCAGTCTCTCAAACACTTTCATGACATGTGATGTTAGCGCTACTGGTCTGACGTCACTAAGGGTACTGGGACAAGTTCTTTTTGGTAATGGGACAATACAGGAAGTTTGCCATAACTTGGGCACCTTTTTGAGCCTCAGAGAGAGTTTGAAGAGTTTCTGAAAAACCTCTGCAAGCTGTCCAGCACACACTAAGTACTCTGGGACTGATCTTATCTGGTCCTTTTGCTTTGTTGGCCTTTAGTTTAGCTAGTTCCTTCCTCACCTGTTCTGTGGCAAAGGCTGGGCCTGTGTATTGTGTTGATGAGGAGTCAGATGATGAGGGCAGGGGAGGAGTTATTGGAGGTGAGGTATACTTCAATGTTGTATGGCTGCTGATAGAGGAGATGGCATCAGTGGGCAATGGGGAGGCAGCATTGGCAGAGATGTTGGATGGGGGGATGTGAAGAGACCCCAAGGCATCAGCTAAGGTGGTGTAGGGAGGAGGGATGGTGTGTGAGAACAATGGATCAGAGTAAGAAGCAGAGGTGGTGTCAAATCTATTAAAGAACAGGTTAAGTTCATTAGCAAACTTTGAGTCTCCTTCCACAGCAGTGTGTGACTTCTTATAGCCAGTCATTATTTTCATGCCATTCCACACCTCTTTGATATCGTTCTGTCTCAACTTGTGTTCTACTCTGTCTCTATAGAGCTGCTTTGCCTCCCTCAGCTTCCTCTTGAGTTCCTTCTGTGCAGCTCGGAGTTCCTCCTTGTCTCTTGCCATGAACGCCCCCTTCTTCTTGTTGAGGAGGCCTTTAATGTCCTTATTTATCCATGGCTTATTATTGGGGAAACAACGAACTTTTTTGGATGGAACAATATTGTCCTCACAGAAGTGGATGTAATCTGTGATGCAGTGAGAGATGCCTTCGATGTCCTCACCATGAGCGTCCATGAAAAGGTCCCAGTTTGTAACCCTGAAGCACTCCTGCAGGGCCTCCTCAGCATCCTTTGACCAAACTTTCACATACCTCTTGGTAGCAGACTGCTGTCTTACTACAGGCTTGTATGTTGGTACTAAATATATTAAGTTGTGGTCTGATCCACCAAGTGGGGGTAGGGCTGAAGAGCTGTATGCCTCCTTCACATTGGCATAAAGGAGATCAAGAATCTTATTTTCTCGTGTTGCACAGTCCACATACTGTTTGAAGTTGGTCAGAGTTCCCGAAATACTGACATGGTTAAAATCCCCATTAATTAGTGGGCACGCCAGTGCCCTTATATGGGGCACTGGGGTGTTTTGTCTGGAGACCAGCGACAACTGTGTGGATGATGTCACATGCACTCTGTGCTGCAGCTGATGGAGGAATGTAAACAGTCACAACAATGGCATGTGAAAACTCACGGGCAGGTAGTATGGCCTCAGTCCAACCACCAACAGCTCAATGTCTGGAGTACAGATACAGTCTTTCACTGTTACATGTCCAGGGTTGCACCATTTAGAGTTAACAAAAACTGCGAGACCACCTCCTCTTTTCTTGCCGCTCTGTTTACCTCTGTCCGCTCGCACTAGTGAGAACCCAGGCAGTTCAAGCGAGCTGTCTGGTATATTTTATTCTGCCAGGTCTCGGTGAAGCAAAGCAAGCTACACTCTCTGTACTCTCGCTGGCTGCTAGCTAAAGCTGTAAGTTCATCCACTTTGTTGCAGAGTGACCTCACATTGCCCATAATAATTTTTGGGAGAAATGGTTTAAATCTCCTACATTTTTCTCGATGCTTCACTCCTGCTCTGCAGCCCCTCCTACGCCTCCTCAGGTCTTGGGGGATTTCAGGTTTTATACCAAGAAGCAGATGCCGTTGCCACAGAAACGTATATTTTCTGATGCAGTTTCCATCTGACACATATGTCTCTCCACAGGAATTAGAAGATCTCAACTCATCAACTTTCATCCGTTATCAGAGAGAAAGCATAGATCTTGATTTGACTTGGCAATTCAGTAAAAAACTTGCAAAAAACAAAAAACAAACAGAGGAGCTGCTGTAACAGGCTGCCACCTAACAGGCGCCATTTAAGTACAAATACTTCCTTACTATACTTAAGTAGATTTTTCAGGTATCTGTACTTTACTTACTTTTCCAACCTGCAAAAAACGTAACTAACTAGAGAAGGAAATCGAGTGAGTATACAGGTTATGATAGAGAGAAAACTTGCAGTGCGACGTGGGGGAAGAAAGGGATCCAGGAAGTGTTGCAGCAGATTCAGAAAAGCAAGACATTCCCCTTCCATGTCCGTATTTAAAAGAACTGTTCAATGTTGTTGGCTCCAAGAATGATTCATGGTGAATGTGTTGTGTTTTGTTCTCTGTACCAGCACTGTGCAGGTTGTTAATAAAAGAAGAATTTCCTTTATTTGTGTCGAACATTTTTAGTTTTGTGGAGTTATCAAAAGATGTATTGTTTATCATTGACGGCAAAAAAACATTTTTACTTTTTACTTAAGTACATTTCAGACACTGTACCTTCTTACTTTTACTTGAGTAAAGGAGTTAAGTCGGTACTTCCAGTTTTACCAATCTTTTTTCACACAATCCTCATCTGTACTTCTACTTAAACACAGATCACAGTGAGATGTGTGGGCTTTCTTGTCTTTCATTAGATATATTTTTATTGTAATTCAGCAACAAACAACAAATATGAAAGAAAAATAACAGTAGCCAAAAATGCCTGATACCTCATTAAAATCCCTGCCCCAGCCATGGCCTTCCCTTCATCCACCCTTCCACCTAGTGGTACTCACATTCTATACTTAACAAGCCTACTTGGCTGATATTTCGTTGTCAGTGCAAAATGACAGCAATGGGTTTGGGAAACACTGATTAGGATATCTGGAGCGGTCCACTCTGATCACAGTTGTCAGAGGTGAGCAGCAGAGATAGGCTGTTGCTGATCTGCTTCAAACTGACAATGTCTCCCTACACTAAGTCCAAAATCAATTTCTAATTGAACGCTCCAACAACAATCCATACTGTCTTGAAAACCCAAGTGACCACCCAACTACATCATTACTCTATCAACGTGTACTTTTCTACCGCTGTCAGAGCGAACACCTGAACTGTGGTCAAACGGGACTTTTTGGGATATCTCACAACTTTCATGAATAACAGCACTGTGTCAAAGTTAAAACATCCATTTATATGTCAGATTTTTTTTTCTGAAATACACAACTGTCATATTCTCATGACATTTGTTTTCTGTGAGCAAAAAGTTTTAAAATTTTAAATTAATTATAATTTAAATTTTATTTCCATTGTGAACTCATCTTATTGAAATAGGAACGTTTTTTCTTATTGGCTTGTAGTTAAATATAGAAATAATGATTTGACACTTAAAATAATCCAAAATAACAGCACTTATCTTTATTTTCATTTTTCAGATGGTGAAACATAAAATCAGTTAAGTCAAGGACAGGCAGGTGTGGACAAAATAAATGCAAATGTGAAAAACCTCTCTACAGGACACAGATTTCAAAATGACAAAAACATGGCTACAACCTTGTACTCCTAAAATAGACTGCCATTGTAGCTAGCAGTGCCTTTTATTCTCTGCTGGGTGTTTTAACTTCCTCTTATTATACAAGGGTCTAAACACAGATCTATTTCCTCAATAAAACTAGTGCAGAATCCTGACTTTGGGAAAACACATGACAATGCAAGCGACCAATAAACAGAGAATTCATTACATTGTGGGGAGGTCTGGGAATGCCTGTGGCTGAAACCTGCATCGCTTGTATGTGCTCTAAGAAGATCACAAGTAATCAGGCCTTCCTATGTATAAATAAAGGAAAAATATGTTTTTGTAGCAGGGCAAATATTTGTTCTAATTATATTCTGGCAGATCATAGAGATTTAAACTTTCACTGATACTGATACTAGATGTGTTAAAATGCATATTTATCTAGAACTCTATAACTCAATTGAATAGTGCAGGGAAAGGTATTTCTTAATATAAAATATTTTTGTCACAAAGGTGTTAAATTATTACAACTAAACCATCTGTATTAATAAAGACTTTTTTATTGTTGGCTTTGTTAAGTACTGGAGGTGCATTTAGAGCTTTTGGTAATTACAAAAATGTGTGTAGTAATGGTCTAGTGACAATGATAAATGTGTTAATCTTACTTACCCCGTTTCTGCATGAAACTGAAGAGGTCATCAAGAAACTCTTTGCGCTTTTCATCATCATCCAGTTCATACAACTGCAAAAGAAAAAAATCATTTTTGTATTTATTAAACAAAGAAACAGCATGCTTGATCAGTTGTAGGTGGGGCAGCTGATGAAGACAATGACTTCCTTCATGACGGCTTTTGTGTAAAGAATAATGAGTGTCTATGGCAGTAGTACACAGAGCCATGCATACCTTGAACACAAAGACTTGTAGTGACACACTTGTGCTAGAACAATAGTCATTTCAATTCAATTTTATTTGTATAGTGCCAAATCACAATACAATTATCTCAAGGCACTTTACAACAAAATAAAAAAACCCAACAAATCCCTTTATGAGCAAGCAGTTGGCGACAGTGGAGAGGAAAAACTCCCTTTAACGGAAGAAAAAAGCAGAACCGGGCTCAGTTTGGTTGGTCACCTGCCTCAACCAGTTGGGGTAATAGACAGGAAGAATAGATAGGAAAAGGCTTTTTCACATCTGGGAGGCTTAAAGAGCTATGCTTTTATCAGCTCTACACAAATGACCATCATGTAAATGCTTCATATTTAACCCTTTTAAGAAGTTGCACAGACACTGAGAACAAACACACAAATTCCCTGACTCAAAGCCATGTGCAACGTATTCTAAATATTTTGTCCACCTTCTTCATACACAGGTGGGATAAAATATAATGAACTCAAGGCTACATGTTTTTCTCAAACTCAAGCACAAACGCATCTAATGATGGATGATGACCCCACAGACTGGTATGTTATTTTTAAAGGACCTCACAAAAGATGGCAAAATGTTCAGTGTTTTTGACATTTCTTTTCATTTCTATTAATATTAGTGATGATAGCAGCAGTACATAAATCTAGCAGATGTATAAATTATACATTGCATTATGTTGGATGTTGCTGTAGTGTGACTATCATAGCCTTAGAAATTAAAGATTTGTGGTGTGCTGTAAGTGGACAGAAAGGAGACATCAATATGAGTGAACAAGTAAGGAATTAATGTAATAATTACAGTGTCTGTATAGCCCGTCCATAAATATGTAGGATAACAACATATGTCCAAGGTAATTTGATCTTGTACAGTCAAATAGTTCTACAGTTAGCGTTCAGTTTTAGAGACATACTGATACAGCTGCATTGATCATTGTGAGGCTTACCTGGATTAGGTGGACAACATGGATTTAAGAACCCCAAATGTACAGTAATGAAGATACTTTTGTATTCATGTTTTGACAACTATTTAAATTGTGGATTTTTTTCTACTGTTTCTGACTTTATTATTGGTAAGTATTTGGCCTATTTTGTTGATTAAAGACTGAGAATACAATCCTATATAATATGTCAGTAATATATGTCCTCTTGTCTGTCTTGCCTGTGGCCCTCAGCATATTTTAGTAGCACAAGTTGCCTTATTGGCATATCCATTATGCTCCTCATCCTGTCCTATTCACTGGGGCAGCGACAGAGTCGAAGAGGCTTTTAAATGGGCCTCTCCAGCCAGATACAGCTGATGGAAATATGTTAGTGACAATGTTCACTTTCAGTAAGGCCCAGAGCAACGTTAACAGGCCCACTTAATCAATATTGGAAGACAGAGAAATGACCTTTGGAATCAGTGGGGCCCTGTGGATGAGGCCCCTGAGATAATAACTGATCATTTCGAAGTGTATTAGCTGTCACCAATATTAAAGGACCAGTGCAGGTCAGCACTCAGGAGGAAACCTGGAAGGGGGAGCAGGCAGGGGTCTGTAAATGTGTGTGTGTGTTGGGGGAGGGGAAGCTGTGAGTGCATTGTGAATGCTGCACTGCAGGCGGTCAGTAGTGGAGGGAATATCGAAAGGTAAAGGAACAGCAAGCGACTGCAAAAACGTTAAGTGCACAAATGCACTAGCAGATGACAATGCCGCAGGATCAATTGTGAGGCCCTCAGAGCACAAAGAGGCAATGATAAGCATGTTATCTATCATAAATTCAATTACATAAGATATACAATAAATTAAAACAAATTCATATATATGTATATATATATATATGATTTTTTATTTTGAAATCCTTGATTCTTGAAAAGATGGGCTCATGTATTAATTTGTGCCTACCTAAAAACTGTGACACCCAACAGTTAAAACTTTTATCTGTTGGGTGTCACAATTTTTACATTGTGACTATGAATTTTGTATCATTTAAAAGCACAATTATGACAATTATTAGGATGTAAAGTGAAATATTCCATGCATATTTTACATTTCATATTTAACAGCTTTGCTGAAACAGACAAAACCCGAATTGAGTTTTTCCTATAAGCCGCTCAATGCTGGAGTTGTTACACCAGTGTTTATCATGTATGATACAAAGTTAAAAGTGAAAACAGCTGCTGTTTTGATGTTTACATATGCTCATAGCTGCTACTAGGGGCTCCTATAGGTGTGTATAGTATATATATATATATATATGTCGCATTCAAATTTAGGCTAAATATGTTTTTACATAATACGGAGGGATTAAAAAAGGAGATTTACCAAAATGACAGATTAAACCTGTTGTAAACCTGTTGTGTACCCAGTGTGCTCAGTACTTCAGTATGTTATTCAAAGACTTCCTGCATAGACTGAACTCAGAATTAGCAGTGAAGTTTTTAAATAACATTTAACCTTTTAGCTGTGATCATTCCTATACAGTTTCCCTGCACAATGCAATTTGTTAGCTTTTTTTTTTTCATTTGACTTATAAGCAAAGAGAAATGGAATTGAATGGGAGAATGGCCACGCTCCTATCTGTTTGAATAATAGCCTGTTTGTTTCTGTGCAAACTGAATGAACAGACAGAGAGGCTGCAGCAGACTGAAGGACACTGGGTTTGGCTGAACCTGGAGGCGCTCAGGCTCTCGCAGTCTGTCACTCACTAGGGTCAGCAGAGGGAAGCCTGCTTATATTCAACTTGAGAAATGCCTTTTGGTCGTTTTCTTCCTACTGTAGTCTATATACATACACTAAAAGACACAGCGACCACTTCATGGGGACCACTGTTGCCTTCCCCTTCCACGTCTTTTCTAGCTCTTCTTTCATCATCTACCACTACGGCTTTCTTCTGCTGTTTGTCCATCACTACTATGTCCGGTCGGTTAGCCATCACCTGTATCTGGAAGTCCCACAGGATCTTAGCTCGGTCATTCTCCACCACCTTTGACCTCGAGACCTCCAGCCCATACTTGCCACAGATGTTCCTGTACACTATGCGAGCCTGCTAGCATCTTACAACCTACTATAAGTGCCTTAGAATCCTGTGGGATTCTTTTTTTGCTCCCCTGGTGTTCTTGACCATTCCTTTCTGGGCTCCGCTTATGTATTGAGCCATGTGCTTACTCATCTTAGCTGCTATGGTGCCTGACAGGAGGAGGAAGGAAATAACATCATTCCCACCCAAGATTGGGTACCAAGCCCCAATAACAACAACCTGAGATTGAAGATCAAGAGTAAGCTGGACACATGAAACCCCCGCAGCCAGTTACCAAGACTAAGTGAAGTACCCTCTGAAAGTCTATTAGAAGATGTGAATGCATTGGTGTTATGTGATGCCTCCCTCTCCCATGCTTTTCCCAGTAGTGTTCAGTCTCCAGCTTGGTGCGTCTGCTCTCATGTTACTACCCTGCCACTGAGAGTACACTTTGGATGGTTTGGTGGAGAAAACCCTGTTTATTCTCCTTGCTTCTATTTCTCTGGGGTACCTCTTCAGGCGTGTGGCCAGGACTGTGAGTTGTTGCTTGGCAGTTTCTAGGCCCTCGGGTAGGGACAGCTTGTTGTACATCTTACCCAGCCTTTTCTTCATCCCACCTCTGTGCAGTTCTGATAGTTGGCTAATTTCTCTCCATGTTGCCCTTATTTTTGTCTCCAGCCTCCTCCATGCAGGATACCGCTCCTTGGTGGTGATGTTTATCTTGTGACCAAGCATCTCAAGGATCACTGTTGCCATGGTGTATATCAGCTTGCTGGTCTCAGTCACGATTATTTCTAATTGACATCTTCTAGCTTGCTGGTCTCAGTCAGGATTGTTTCTAATTGACATCTTCTAGCTTGCTGGTCTCAGTCAGGATTGTTTCTAATTGACATCTTCTAGCAGACTTTCACCTCCTCTGGCTGCGGAGGGTCCAGGTGTCCAGCGTACTGATGATCTTCTATCTCAGGTCAGCTGCTCTTGTTATTGGGGCTTGGTACCCACTCTTGGGTGGGGATGACATTATATCCACGCCTGACCTCTCTTCCCCTCCCTCTTGCCATAGCATTTGTGTCGTATCTCTTCAATCTCTAGTTGTGATAGCATTTGCTGTTTGTGGATGTTGGAACACTGAACTACTAGTTGTTTCAGAGCTAGTCTAGATGATGGCTTTTGTTACTCATGCTGTAGTATTCCAACAGTTCTCTATTCTGAGCCCTCATCCATGAATGTTGTGTTCCAGTAGCCCACTTCTCATCAGGTTGCCCTGGTTCCCCAGCACCCGATGTCCAAGCTGGTATGACTCCCCTTTTCCTAGCGCTCATTAGTAATGAGGTAGGCCAGTAGGGTTAACCTTCAAGGATCGACAAATGCCCCAGCGCGTTGTTGTGGCATCTTCTCCTGACAATGCCGAAACGAACTTAAATTACTAGTCAGTTTGGATTGTACAAATAAGAGCAATATATCATTTGAATCTGTAAAGGGTCTAATTTTATTTGTATACACTCATAATAACAACAAAACACTGGGCTTTTGTAAAATAAAGAAAGCAGACGGGGTGCGCTATCTGTCTTCTATGTCTCTGTCACCTCTCTTAACTGACACGTAAATAAAACAACCTGAATCTCAGTGAATACTTGCCTCAAAGACATGAGAAATATATGCATAGAAAGCTTGAGATGTCTTCGTTTAAATGAAACAAATCGTCTCTTCTTACATAATCCATATGAAAGTAAGGAGTGGCATGATTTCTCCTGTCTCATCTAATTATAGCTAATGTGATCCCACCTCGCACTGAGTGCACTGTTCATATGGAAATAATCTGTGGTGAGCCAGGTAATTATGTACATGCCCCTGAGAAATTACATAAAACGTCAAGCTTCATCATAGAATTTACTCACTTTTTCTGTGTTTGGATGATGACACACTATGCGGATGAAGAAGCACTTCAGATGGTTCTGAACAGTGACGAAGTCCTCAGACAAAAAACACAATTCAGATGACAAACATTTGCATCTGCATTGCATTGCTGTTATTCCCTCACAGCCACATTCCTGACAAAAGGCTCATTATGCAGCTCATTGTGTGGTCTTTGTCTTTTCCAATGGAGCAGCAACACCAATGCATTCACATGCTTCCTTTAGGCAATGTCATTAGGAAGCACTCTATTAATCACCACTGCTATGCAGATGAGCTGTATCTATCTATGAAACTGACATAAAGGCCTGCATGAGAGGTAACTTTCTACTTTTAAATTCAGAAAAAACAGAAGTTATTGTAATTGGGCCTAAAAACCTCAGAAATAGCTATTCTAAAATTATAGCTACTTAAGATGTAGGCCTAACTGTAACTGTAACTGTAACTTTATTTATATAGCACTTTAAAAACAACTAAATTTGACCAAAGTGCTTTACAAAACAAAAGCACAAAAACAAAAAACAGGAGTAAACAACAATCACCAAACACCAAAAAAGCACCACCACAAAAAACACAATCAAAATAAATAAGAAAATAAATGACACATAATGCCAACAACTCGGACTGTGTCAAATGCCATTGAAATCAAGTGAGTTTTGAGTGATTTAAAGGTCAATAATGAAGAGGCCTGTCTAACGGGGACAGGCAATTCATTCCACAATTTTGGTGTTACCACCGCAAAAGCTCGGTCCCCTCTGAGCTTATGCTTGGTTTTCGGTACCCTCAGTAACAGCTGGTCAGCTGACCTGAGCGGCCGAGTAGGAACGTAGGCATGCAGAAGCTCAGAGAGGTACAGCGGGGCAGCACCATTTAAACATTTCAAAACAAATAAAAGGAGTTTAAAATTGACCCTAAAGTGCACAGGCAGCAAGCGAAGTGAGTATAAAACTGGGGAGATATGTTTATATTTGAGTGTGCCACTTAAAAGACGTGCGGCAGCGTTTTGTACATTTGCAGTCAAGAAATAGAGGATTGTCTGACACCAAAATACAGTGCGTTACAGTAAGCAATAGCCTGCTAGCCTGGTGGTAACAAAGGCGTGGATTACTGTTTCAAAATGCTGCCAACTGAGAAACAGTTTAACTTTGGCTAATTGCCTCAGATGAAATAAACTGGATATAACCAGGGATTGGATCTGGCTGTCAAGCTTATGGTCGAAGTCCATTTTGAACCCTAGATTTAAAACTTCGGGTTTGGCGTATTCTGCCAAAGGTCCCAGGTCTACCAGCGTGACCCCTGTGGGGGTTTTACACCAGGTCAAGGGTCACTTGGATATTGACTTAAACCATTTGTTGTATGTTGTATTGTCTGTTTTATTGGGTTAGTGTTTTAGGGTAGAGGGTTGTAAATAACTGCCAACAATTTGTTTTCTTTGATGGTAAGAAGGCTGAAGATAGATACCTGGGGTCTGTTCAAGATTAGTCCACCCCTTTCTTGTAAAACATATATAAATCTGAGTACTGTAACACAAAGTCAGAGAATGCTTAGAAAAGTCTGTTTGTTCCTAAGAATTAGCAACTCTCAACTTACAGAAATTTCTATGACAATTTGGCGACGAGGATGGGATGGACAGGCCACTGACAGGCGCTTGTTCCAGACCGAAGGAAACCACTGGTGGTAAAAGTTAAAACACAGGGAAAGTTCCACTCCGAACTTGTGTGAACAGTGTGAATGAGAACTTATTGTGTGTGTATGTTATAAGCCCAATGAAAGTGTAAGCACCAGTCCCAGTGAGTCTAGGAACATGGGGAATAATCCAGGAAAATTAGAAATCGTATCTGACCCTCTGACAGGCCCTGCTAAAATAATGGCAGAGAAATGGGGTAAATGTGCGGTTGAGGAGATTCCACTATGGCACATCATCACTGAAGGAGTGTTTCCTTTGCAAGGCACACTTAGCACAGATTGTTTGAATTGTTGTGGGATATTGTTGCAAGAAAGAGAAGCGGAAGTGAAAAAGAAAAGAAAAGGGAAGAAAATAAATTGGCACTCTTTCCATAAATGGGAAAGGGAGGCAGAGGTGAAAGAAAAGAAATCCACTGCAGGATTAATGGTAAAATTAGAGAAGTCTGATGTTGAGGAAGTTAAGAAGGGAAAACAGAAACATAGGGTAAGAAATGGTAACCCCCCTAACCATGGGGGGTCCAGCAGCAGTGCAGCCTATCAGAGCCCAGGTGGCTGCAGCAGCAAGTGCCCAGTCACAGGGAAGTTCAAACGAAAAACAAGAAAGTGAAGCTGAGCAACTCTATCCTGACCTGTCTTCTCTTTACATAACACCTAAACCCAGACTGAGAAAAAAACTCAAAATTCACCTGATCCTTTGAGCAGAACAAAGTCTCTGCTAGCAGTTACTTTTGACTACTGGCTGAGGAGCCAGACCAACAAGGGTGAAATACACCAGATGCCCATGATGATGTTCCCTAACCCTCAGCCTATGCCACAAGACGCACAGGCACAGGCCAACTGGAATCCAGAATTGCTCGTCTACGGACCATAGCAGCCAGATGAACTGAAGGAGGTTGCAGATGAACTACTGGACCCCCAAAAAACTGGCGGTGAGAAATGGGTAACAGCAATGCAGCAATTACTCACTATGTATAACCCTACGTTACAGGAAGTAAAAGCTGTGTGCCGCAGGTTCTTCAAACTCCGGTGGGCAAACATCAGACCCACAACATGGTCAACCACGGCAACAGTGGGGTCCCAACAATTCACTGCCATGATGATGGACACCCTGTATGACGCTGTGCGGAGTCAGCAGCTGATTATCGCACCCGCATGGAAACGGTATTCGCTGTGCACTCAGAAATCGACCCAGGTAATGCGGCATAAACCCACCTGTTGAAACCTGCATTAGTAAATGGTCTTCATCCTGGCTTAAGGAGCTGCGTGATAACATCATGTGTAGGCTGGGAAACAGAGACTTTGCCAAATGTATGGACACGTCTTACACGCAGAGAGAAACCGAGTGGAGGCTAACTTGAACCAGGTAAAGACTCTCCAAACTGCTCAGTTGATGTATTACCAACAGGGAATGCAAACCCTCAGAAGGGGCCTGAGGTCGCGACAACACACTCCAAGAGGCCGAAGATTTCTGCAGAATCAGCGTCAAAAAGGACAGCCTAACACAGAAGTACAGTGTTTCCACCTGTGACGGATATGGACACATATCCCGTAACTGTCCCACAAACAGGAGGAGGACTCCACAGGAGACACAGGTGCAAGAGAGATCCTGGCCACATGCTCCGCCCCAGGGACTTGCTGCACATTCACCAGGGTTCGAGGCTCCTCAAGCATAGGAGACAGGGGAGGCAGGCTAAGGGTTGATGTTAAATGTGAGCCCACAGGCATTAACATAACATGTGCAACAGCCGGTCTATATCCCTTCTCTTTGTCACAAACTACCTATTATTACTCATGGGATCTCATACAGTACATACATACATAGATTGTATTCAATGGTGCCACAGAAAACACAGGCACCTGCAATCCTACAATGTATTTCTCATGTTTCGGCAGAAAACAGAGATATCACATATGAAGAAGCTTGGACTACAACTGACAAAGACACACTGGAAATAACCTCAGCATTAATTGGACACAACTGTGCAGCAGCTGTAGTAAGCCTCTCTAAGTCACAATTAGCTGTGTTTACAGAAAGGGGTTTTGTCCCACACATTGCATTACAAAGCAACCATATCAGTCCTGGCAAGATATAGGTTCGTGGGTTAAAACAGCCCTAGAGGTTACAGAGTGGCAACCACAGTCGATTATAGATTATACTCTTATAGGTAGATTATATTGCAAATCATTGAACATTACATCCTGCTCCTTACATATCCGATTACCAGTTATACAATCTATTCATAGGTTGTATTCACAGCATGAAGAAACGTTACTCCTTATGCCTCTGACGGCTGACGAGGAAGCATTACTTTCCACAGTGCCTAGCAAATTGTGGGCTACAAGTAAATTTGATTTTGGGGAAATAAAAGGTGCAACTCCTGTTGTTGTACAGCCAAAATCTGATTTTAGGCCTTGTAAAAAACAGTATACACTAAGTCCTGAAGCTGTTGAAGGTATTACTCCTGTCATTCAGTCACTAATAGATAAAGGTGCTATTGTGGAATGTCCTCAGTCACCCTGCAACACCCCCATCTTGCCTGTAAAAAAACCAAATGCTACATGGACTCTTTGTGCCACTTCCCTCAGGCAGGAGGTTACGGTCCACTCGGACTAGAACCTCACGCCATAAAAACAGCTTCTTCCCATCTGCCATCAGACTCATTAACTCCAAACAACACTGCTCTGCTCTTTGACTTTAGCACAGTCAACGTACTTTGTTCCTGTCATCCACCTGATGACTTTTGCACTGTTTATTGCACTGCACTACTTAAAGTCACATTGTGTTGCTCTTTCTGTAAATTCACCTTGTAAATAAGAAAAGTATACATACAGTATTTTTTATTTCACTGCACCTTACTTATTTTATTTTATCTATGCTGCTTATTTAGGACACTTATTATATGTTATATGTAACTCGTCATGTCTATGCACCATCTCACCAAAACAAATTCCTTATAATGTGAACCCCTCACTTATTTGGCAATAAACCTGTTTCTGATTCTGAATATGTTCCCCAACAAAGCTAGCATGCCAAAAAGCCACAGTGTTTCTACTAAGTTTTCTGGCAGAAAACGGTCACAAGGTTTCAAAAGACAAATTACAACTTGTCTCACAATCTGTGTGCTATCTTGCCCATATTCTAACTCCGGAAGGTCGCAAATTTGGTCCTGAAAGCATCCAAGCAATTCTGGATGTACCAAAACCGGGAAATAAAAAACAAACTATGTCATTTTTAGGATTAGCAGGCTATTGCTGTCCATGGATTCGTAACTATGCGGAGATCTCCCAACCCCTTAATGACATCACACATGGGGCAAAACATCTGGCCATGACTGACAATTTGACTTGGACTGCGACTGCAGAGACTGCTTTCACAGAACTAAAACAGGCCTTGTCAAGCACACCCTGTTTAGGACTTCCAGACCACACTAAACCATTTAATTTATTTGTATCTGAACGAAATGGCTTCATGTCTGCTGTCCTCACCCAACTCCATGGTGACAAACAACGACCCATAGGTTATTATTCAAAATATCTTTCTATAACAGAGAGAGGTATGGTGCCATGTTTGAGAGCAGTAGCAGCTACTACTGAAGCTGTCTTAGCTACAACAGATATTGTTGCCATGAGTCCTCTTACAGTACATGTCCCCCATGCAGTCCACTCTCTCATTCTGCAAGCAAAAACAGCTCATCTTATGCCGGCTAGACAGATGCACTGGCAGAATATTATATTGACAATGTCACATGTTACTCTCAAACGCTGCACTGTTCTTAACCCTTCAACCTTGCTCCCTACAGCTGAAGATGGAGAGCCTCATTCATGCTTAGAGCTCATGGGAGCTACAGCTCATCCACGTGATGATTTATCTGACACACCTTTGGTTAATGCTGAAGCTATATTCTTTGTTGATGGATCTTCAATGAAGAACCCATCAAATGGGTCACCATGTGTTGCTTATGCAGTCTGTACTGAATATGATATAATTGAAAGTGCTAGATTGCCTTCTCACCTATCAGCTCAGGCAGCAAAGTTGTTTGCCCTAACCAGAGCTTTCATTTTGGGAACCGGAAAATGCATCACAGTATACACTGACTCTCTATATGCATTTAATGTTTGTCACGACTTCCATGTTTCATGGAAAAACAGGGGTTTCCTCACCTCAACAGGCAAACCTATTGCTCACAGAATTCTCATTATTAATCTTCTAAATGCCTTATTGCTCCCTACTTCAGTAGCAGTGTGCAAATACCAGGCACACAATGGTGCTACTGATCACGTCTCACAGGGGAATGCAACTGCGGATGGAGCAGTTAAGGCAGTGGCAAACTCACCTGTCTCCCCAATTCTACAAATGCACCTGTCTATTCAGGAAAATATTTTCTCCGTTAAAGGGAGTTTTTCCTCTCCACTGTCACCAAGTGCTTGCTCATAAGGGATTTGTTGGGTTTTTTCTTTTTTGTAAAGTGCCTTGAGATGATTGAATTGTGATTTGGTGCTATGCAAAGAAACCAAACTGGTGTCTGTCTTATTCAGGTGTCAGGGGTGTGTGTCACTGTGTGTGTGTTTGGCAAATGCAGTGGTTCCTAAATTTTTTCTGTTTTGTCCTGTTCATGTTCTGCATGATTTCTGGACTCTTCCATCATAATCAACCGGTGTGAGTTTCCTAGTGTGTTTTCCCTGCTTGCACTTAATTATTATTACTACATTATTATTTTATATGTTCTGGCCTTGCTAATATCTGCAGCAACTAAACTACAAAAGATGAGGGCTATATATACAAAAACAGGAGACACTAACAAGGTGCATGAGAAAACAATCAAACTCATTACAGAGGTAAGACAGACAGAAATAGGGACACACTAGGAACAGGAAATAAACGGGGACTGTGGCAGAGGGCGATAAGTACTTCATTCTTTTCCCTTGTCTTTGCTTTGGAAACTGAACATTTCATTCCACTGAAGACTCAACCTTTGCTGTAACATCATGTTTAGCCCTCTCACAAACTTATCCATTCATACCACCAGTAGGAACTGAAGTGACATAAACCAGCTAATGGCTGGTTGCTGCGTTGTTGATGTCACTTCGGCATGACATACAACAACGCTAGCTGCCTGAAGGTGGACATCTGCCCATTTTTTTCATGTGAAAATTGTTGCTTAGACTAATAAATAAACTTTTAAAAACGCTGGTTGCTGCATTGGCTTACTGTTTGACGAATCAACATAAACATACGTCATTGGTGGTCCCTATTGTAAGTTGCTAAAAAAGTCCTCCAAAATAGTGTTCTAAGAAGTGTTATAGTTTGCATGTATAGTTAAAGGTTAAAGGTTCTAAGAACCTAACTGTGCAGCCTCAGGTGCTAATTTTGAGTCTGCCATGCACCAACCCCCACCCTGGGAACCACACCTACACAACCAGACGAAAAGGCTAACACTCAAATCCTCTGTTGCTTTAATGAGTTGCACAAACTTGCCTCACATGCCTGGTTACCCATTACTGACATTTCATAGTGCTCACAGGAGGATAACCTACTGTCTAACCAATGCTTTCCATCAAATAAACATTTTATTTTGCCTCTACCACCCCCTTATAATGTGCCATTTAATACAGTTAAAAACTAGTTAACCTATCAAATCAAACAAGGACAACTAATAAAGGGTTACTCCATTTGTGCCTCTCTGCAGTATTGATACAGCTCATCTACAAACATTCAAAATTCAAATTCAAAATTTATTTTATTTAAATTCTGTTTCAGAGCAGTATGTTTAACCTCATTATGTTTTGAGGGTAACACAAATTGTGTAAATTCAGTATGTTTTGAGATTAGCTTTAAATAATACGACAGAACCAGGGAAGAGAATTTCACAGAACATGATGCATGGTGCATGACAAGAGAAGGCTAAGTGGTCCACAGATTTCTTCAGTCCAGTGTATTGTGAATCATGAGTTCAACTCATATGTCCCATACACACTCAACTGAGTCTTATGCAATTCTACAATGTTCTTAAGACCTGGTAGGCTTTATATATTTCACTTAATATTGTGCTATAGTATTACATATTTCTCATTTTGGAAAGCAATTACCATCAACCTTGACCAACTGCTAATCCACCCGTGTAAAATAACAATCTTTTCCATCAAAAGGAATTTTAAAAACCCTGTCATTTATGTTACAAGTCAGTATGTGTTGTGTTCAGCACAGTTTGGTTTTCTTTTTGTGCTCAGAAAAGATGACAAAAATCTGAACAGGCTTCGGTAAACATTTAACTCAATCAACTGCACTGAATTTAATACACAACCATTCTCAACAATCCTTCTAATTCCTTCCTTCCAATTCCCAATCCTTCCAACATGTCCTCACTGTCTCCAGACTCCTGTCTGCTAGCAAGCCCCAACATGCTTCTGCTCTGTGCCATTTAAACACATTAACTTTAAGTTAATTAAGTTAAGCACATTAAGTTTAGACCTAGTGGAGTGTCATGTGATTTGATCACGCTGGCGTGACGACAGACTCCTAAATGTTAAGGCACTGAATGAAAAGGAGACATTCAAGATGACAAAGATGCCTCAACTTCATCATGATATGAAGGGAAGATAGCAGAGGCCTCACTCGTTCTCCACCAGTAGCCCAACCCTGACCGGAATGATTTATGATTTCTGTTTTAGACTTTTAGCAAGTCTTTGCATCCTGTTTTGTGGGGTTCTGTCAAACGAGTAAGAAGAGTAAGTTGTAAGTTATTCAGATGCTTCAGTCTTTCACCATGTCCTCTGCAAATCATTATATTCAAACAAATGAATAAATGGAAAAAGGAAAAACGTAACCCAGAAAGTCTAAAAGGAACAAAGTGGTACTCAAAACCATGCACACAGACACACAAACATGCTAATAACACACACATAAGCATGTTCAAAAGGAGTGTGTGCCTAGAAACAAACATAGAAACAAATTCCCCCCAATTTTCAGGATTCTCCCAGATAGATGCAGGCCACTGAATGCTCTGGGAAAGAAGAGCCAAGCAAAATGTGTGGTGACATTAACATTGACAGATATATGGAGCTGGAGGATGCAAAGGCGAGAGTACAATAAAGAGAGTACAGCATGGCATGGGGACTGATGTTACTGCTTCCCGTCCCCAAGGAGCTATGGCGCTTTGTCACTGTCTCCAAACAGATTCTACAGCACACAGCTAAAGCTGCTGTACAGTACAGACACATACATATATACATACATACGTGAGGCCTGGGGACAAAATAGACTGTAATATCTTTCAAACAGGCAAAAAGGATTGACTATGGGCATGCTTTAAATATGAGTGAAGACCAGAGAGAGGACAGCTGCTGTAAAAGTGTATCATACTGAAACAGAAGCATTCATTTCTCCAGAAAAAAAGACTAAAGGTTAAAACCTCTGCAAGTGGTTTCTACAGTCAATATAAATGTGTAGGAATGAAGGTGATATTTTGAGGTGAGGTGTGAGAAGAAAATTTGGTTGAGAATGATTTATTCTGAATGCTTTCAGTAAATTTCAGGGAAAATATATCCCTCTACTGAGCATCACACAGTAAGGGATGTACGTTTACTGTATTTATACCTATTAACCCTCTAGGGTTTACAAAAAAAGCGCCGGCACGTTTTGTGGCATCTTCACCTGATAACGCTGAAAGGAACTTAAATTACTCTGTCGATTTTGATCGTACAGATAAAAGCAATATATCATTTGAATCTGTAAAGGGTCTAGTTTTATTTGTATACACTCATAATAACAATACAATAATGCTGTGCTTTTGTAAAATAAAGAAAGCAGACAGGGTGCACTCTCTGTCTTCTCTGTCTCTGTCACCTCTCTTCACAGACGTAAATAAAACATCCTGAATCTAAGTGAATACTTGCCTCACAGACATGAGAAATATATGTATAGAAAGCTTGAAATGTCTTCTTTTAAATGAAACAATTCAAGTTGAAAACAAATCATCTCTTTCTATGGAATACGTATTAAAGTAAGGAGTGGTACGGTTTCTCCTCTCTCACCTCATTATAGCTAATGTGATCCCGCCTCGCACTGAGTGCACTGTTCATATGGAAATAATCGGAGGTGAGCCAGGTAATTATATGCACGCCCCTGAGAAATGTGTGTCTTGTCTATTAAAAAAGTGTCTTAGAAAATTTAAATCAGTGTATTGTTTTCTGTGAATGAGTGAACAAGATGACTTTCATATCATTTTGAAGCAAACACTTTTGGCTACAAGATCCAGTTCTCAAAGTCTTGTGAACCAATGTTCTGTATGTGTTTTATGGTCTTATTTCAGTGAGTAAAAAATTGTAGTTTTTCACTAGCCATGCATAAACACTTTTTTCTCAAAAACACAATAATGTATAAACTTGAAGCTCACATATTATTGTAGCCAATTTTGTGCTGATTACAGTGTTATTAGACTTTAGACATTAATATGTTTAAAAAACACTGAAAAAAGCACAAATGTCAGGACATGTCAAAATTTGTCCAGGCCCCAAAAACCCCCTCAGACCCCAGAGGGTTAATATGTTTAAAAGCAACTGAAAAAAACCAGGGCACAAATGTCAGGCCATGTCAAAACTTGTCCAGTGCCCCAAAACACTCTTAGACCCCAGAGGGCTAAAACTCTAGCACAGCATTACAATTTGTAAAATTACATAATTAATGAGAAATAATTAAGTATAATCCAACTCTTTGAAGGCTTAGATTCTGTAGCCCACAATTCTTCATCCCACGGACCACGGACATCCCTGTGCTAATGCAAAATTTGACCTGAGAGTAGTTTAGAGATAGCTTGAAATGAACATTCTTTATCTGGACCAAAGTGTTAGATTGATAGAAACCAAATTGATGGACATATAACATACAGAATAGTCTCAATTGCAGCCTGCTACTTCCAAAGTAACCCCTCGTTCATGCTGTGTAGAGCATCTTTGGTATCACGTCTGCTTAGAACAATGCGGCCTGGCACCTTGATTTTCTGTATTAATTTTATAATGTTCTAGCATGAATACAAAACTGTATTTCAAACCCTTATACATCATTATGTGCATACACTTCTCAAATAGAATTTATATTTTGTATTTTAAAGCTATTAAAATCCAGTGTACTTAGCATTAAACTTTAGATTTACATTTGGATAATGGTTGCTGAAGAGGAAATCTTGGGTGTTCAACAAAAACATTAAGATTTATCCTCAGGGGATCAAAGTTATGCACAAAAAATACAAATGAATTAGAATATTTCCATGAACAAGGGGATTGGTGAAAGGAAATTTTTTGACCTGATGATGAAGGTGTTACATTGAAAGTAAGGGAGTAAAAATATTACAATAAATTAGCCTCTAGAGACTGTCAATATGAATATTTAATTTCACGGTATATCTTAGTTTAGATAAAAGTTTTGGACAGATGGACAAAAGTAAATACTGTTGTCTTTGAAGTCTGCCACAAGTTAGACATAGAAATTTTTAATAATCATTTGTCAATCATTTTCTGACTGCTGATGTAAGAAAGGGGAGGACACTCTTCTTTATACAGGAGCAGCTAAAACTCTGCCCTCAGCTAGCCCTGTGTGTTCACTCATATTGACCAAATGCTCTTTGGATGGATGTGTGTGTGCGTGTGTGTGTGTGTGTGTGTCTGTGTGTGTGTGTGTGTGTGTGTGTGTGTGTGTGTGTGTGTGTGTGTGTGTGTGTGTGTGTGTGTGTGTGTGTCTGTGTGTGTCTGTGTGCACGGGAACATATGTGTGTCTTATTAACATTAGCAGTAGAGATGGGGAGCTTTGCTGACAACAGTCACACACAGTCGTCCGTGCGCAGATCCACATTATGATCTTTCCTTAACTGTAACTAAGTGTTGTGAAGGTCTAACAATACAACACCTTAATAATGATATACAAGATGAGTCACTACTACAAGATCAGAGTTCTGCTTCACTTCAGTTGGCAAAACTGTGCTTGTGTGTTGCACAGAATATATTTTATCTTGGCCATCTGCTTATGCAGTGCTGACCTGAACTGCCTGGAGCCCTGGCAGGAAATACCAGGACTATATATTTTCAATATATGGAGCATAAAAAATATCTCTATATGGCTGTATAGAACCAGGATGTTTTCATAAATACCTATCCTGCAACAGCTTATGTATGAATGTCCTTTGTTTTTTTTGTAATCAAAGGGAGGAAAGGCTCACCCCAGCATTTTACTGCCATGTAGCTCTTGTTTTGTGTCACTTGATTTATTGTCTGATTTGCATCCATGAACTAGATTAATTACATTATGGTAATCTAATTAAAGTCTCACCCGCAGAAGAGTAGCTGCACAGCACATCAAATGGGTATGAAGACACACTGTTTGTGATGAGACTGTGTCACTCATGTATTGAGATGAACTTGTTCTTTTTGCATTACAGTAGACAGAGTTGAATTTGAAATTCTGATAAAAACCAACTAACATTTGATAATAACACACGTGCATAAATTAACACTTTTTCCATATTATGTAACAGCTGCTTGTCATATATCGAACCATATTTTAAGTAAAGGTGGTATACATAAAATTAAATATGTTGATTGCTGTCAGTATGCAGGTGAGTATCACTGCATTTTTAAGTTGAGTTAAATGCTCAGCCTGGTTCTGCTGGAGGTTTCTTCTGTTAAGGGACTCTCCCTCTCCACAGTTGCCAAGCACTCATTCATTTGGTTTCTATGTGAGGTGCCTTAATGAATGAGCACTTGGGTTTTAATGGAGCCATTCTTTAAAGGGAATATCTCAGGAAATGAAAGACTAATTTTTTAGTAAACAAGATCCAACTGTGAGCACCTTTCTTATTGCTATTATAAGAGACAATTTAGTTAAATTCAGTTCAGTGTATTTATATAGTGGCAAATCACATTAAAATCATCTTTTTATATATTATGAAATCCTCTTACATGTTGACACTGTCATGTTCCCGGTCATGGACTTCCTGTTATGAGATTGATTTTGATTATGTTTCCTAACTGCCTGGGCTTGTCCTAGGTAGCTTTATGTTTAGTTATGATGATTATTTTCTCCTGCGTCTGATCTGTCTTGTGTGTCTATACCCTCGTTCTCTCTCTCTCCATGTGTGTGCGTGTAACCTCGGTCAACAAGGTGATGAGCCTCACCTAATTCTAATTAGTAATCAGCGACCGACATACCTGTCAGCTGCCTCACCTTGTTGCCAGATTATTCTTGCATGTTCTGTCACGGTCATTGCTATCATCCCTGTCATGTTAAGGTTTTTGGTTAAGGTTAAGGTTTTACTGCTTTCTGTTCAATGAATTTATGAGTTTCTTTACAAATAAAATCACAACTATTAGAGATAAAATTCAGCAGATGCTTCCTATACCTGCAATAAATGAATCTTTTACTACAGTAGCTCTTGAATCATCTGTAGGACCTCAGTTATGTTTAGACTGCTTCTCTCCTATAGATCTCTCTGAATTTACATCAGTAGTTGCTTCATCGAAATCATCAACGTGTCTCTTGGACCCCATCCCGACTAGACTGCTTAAAGGCACCCTGCCATTAATGAACTCATCTTTATTGGACTTGGTAAATTTATCTCTAGTATCAGGCTACGTACCACAGGCCTTTAAGACTGCAGTAATCAAACCTTTACTCAAAAAGCCTAGTCTTGATCCAGGAGTCTTGGCTAATTATAGACCAATATCCAACCTGCCATTTATTTCTAAAATCCTAGAAAAGGCTGTTGCTAAGCAGCTATCAGACCACTTACACAGGAATGAACTATTTGAAGATTTCCAATCAGGATTTAGAGCACATCATAGTACAGAAACAGCACTGTTGAAAGTTACCAACGATCTTCTCTTAGCCTCAGATAATGGACTTGTTTCGATACTTGTCCTCCTAGACCTTAGTGCAGCATTCGACACCATTGACCACAACATCTTATTACAGAGACTGGAGCATGTGATTGGTATCAGAGGAACAGCGTTAAAGTGGTTCCAATCCTATTTATCGGACAGATTCCAGTTTGTTCATGTCCATGATGAACCTTCCACACGAACAAAAGTTAGTTATGGAGTTCCACAAGGTTCTGTGCTAGGACCGATTCTGTTCACCCTGTACATGCTTCCTTTAGGATATATCATTAGGAAGCACTCTATTAATTACCACTGCTATGCGGATGACACTCAGTTATATCTATCTATTAAACCTGTTAACACAAACCAGTTAACCAGACTTCAAGCCTGTCTAACTGACATAAAGGCCTGGATGACCAGTAACTTTTTACTTTTAAACTCGGAGAAAACAGAAGTCATTATATTTGGGCCTAAAAATCTCAGAAATAACTTTTCTAAAATTATAGCTACTCTAGATGGCATAGCCCTGGCCTCCAGCACTACTGTAAAAAACCTTGGAGTTATTTTTGACCAGGACATGTCCTTTAACTCACACATAAAACAAATTTCTAGAACTGCATTCTTTCACCTGCGCAACATTTCCAAAATTAGGAACATCCTGTCTCAAAATGATGCAGAAAAACTAGTCCATGCATTTGTTTCCTCAAGGCTAGATTACTATAACTCATTACTATCTGGATGTCCTAATATCTTAATAAAAAGCCTCCAATTAATCCAGAATGCCGCAGCCAGAGTCCTGACAGGAACTAGCAAGAGAGATCATATTTCTCCTATATTGGCTTCTCTTCATTGGCTCCCTGTAAAATATAGAATAGAATTTAAAATCCTTCTTCTCACATACAAATCCCTTCATAATCAAGCTCCTTCATACCTTAAAGACCTCATAGTACCATATTATCCCAATAGACCACTTCGCTCTCAGAGTGCAGGCCTACTTGTGGTTCCCAGAGTTCTGAAAAGCAGAATGGGAGGCAGAGCCTTTAGCTATCAAGCTCCTCTCCTGTGGAACCAGCTCTCAGCCTGGGTTCAGGAGGCAGACACTCTCTGTACTTTTAAGGCTAGACTTAAAACCTTCCTCTTTGACAAAGCATATAGTTAGGGCTGGCTTTAGGCAACCCTGAACCATCCCTTAGTTAGTTATGCTGCTATAGGCCTAGACTGCCCGAGGACCATCAGTGCACTGAGCTCCCCTACCCTTACCCTAACCCCCCCCCCTTCTCTCCCACCTCATGTATATTCCACCATTGAATGTTACTAACCTTGTGCTCTCTCTCTCCCCTAGTTTGTGCTCTCTCCCTCCCTTTCTCTCTCTCTCTCTCTCTCTGTACCTTCTGCAGGTGTCCCTGGTCCTGGAGCTGTTTATCGCTGATGTGCAGTTACTGGCCCCACCAACTTGCAGTGTCTATTTGTTGTTTATTGTTGCTGTTCTTTTCTCTCTGCTCTATCCACTCACCCCAACCGGTCGAGGCAGATGGCCGCCCAAACTGAGCCCGGTTCTGCTGGAGGTTTTTTTCTTCCGTTAAAGGGAGTTTTTTCCTCTCCACTGTCGCCAAGTGCTTGCTCATAAGGGAATTGTTGGGTTTTTAGTTTTAGTTTTTGTAAAGTGCCTTGAGATGATTTGTATTGTGATTTGGCGCTATACAAATAAAATTGAATTGAATTGAATTGAATTGGACACTATCGCCTTTAATAAAGGTATAAATTATACTCATCTGTCTAGTTTGCCTGTCTGGTTTGCCTGTCACAGCAGAGTTGTCTGACAGACACTTTTAGTTGAAATTACAGTGACTTCGGATTATTCAGTGACTGAATTTCAGCAGAATCTTCACAACAGATTTTTTTTAACTTTAAGATGAACTGTATGATGGCCCAAATATATATTTTATATATATGTGTGTTCAGCACACCTTCCTGTGCTTTCTGGTAAATATTCTCAGGGTACCCCTAGCAGGTAAAGTAAGTGTACAGATGATTGGGAGTATACAAATTATAACCTTACTTTCTTTTTTCCAGTGAAATACACTAATTTTAATATTACATGTAATGTACTATTAGTTTGATAATGGTACACAATTAATGCTTAAGTGATTAGTTAACCAATTTATTATTCAATGAGTATTCAAAAGAGATATAATTATAACAATTTCAGTTCAATTAATAATTTATTGAGTATATTTCATATATTTGGATTTTGAATAGTTAGACAAAATAATAAAAAAATAATGCAGCCCTAGACAATTGCAAAATGTAAAAAGAATTCAGATCAGTGCTGTACATGTAATGTAAATGTAAATATAAACATTTGAAATTCAGTGCATGATGAAGTTGACCACATGGTGTACATTGTCCTGTAAATAACACACAGACAGAGACTGCACTTCAACATAAAACTCTGTAAGCTCCTCTTGAGCTGAAAGTGGAAACATTATGTCACTCCATATAAAGCTAACTTATGGGGTCTTGGCACCATTGAAATGCAATGTTGGATTAGTGTAGTTTCATACACACTTCCACTGGAAACTTTTTTCATTAAGACTGGAGCTACGTCCTTCTGAAAGATTTGCTGTTTAGTTTTATTTGATTTCAAAATGTTGAGTAGCAACAACGGTCCACCACACCCTTTAGACAACAGCTAATCTGTTGTTTTAGTCTGACTGTGATCCCTTCAGTGATCATTGACCAACTTAGTTGTACACAGGACACCAAGCAGTATTCTGATGCCCAACAGGTAGCAAGTAGTTCAGAGGCAGTCAAACTGTGCTTATTCCAAACAGAAACAAAGTGTCAGCAAGCTCATGTTAGATTTTACAACAGTACACACCACACATTGCATGAGAATCACATTGCATGGGAGGACACATGCCTACAGAGCACATTTAATTCTGATCTGTTATTAATACATTGAAATAAAAGATCAGCTCTTCTTTCAACAAACAAACTGTCAAAATAACAGTCACAAAGTCATTTGGATGCATTGACCTTAAAAACATCATATACTGAGGAAAATCAGCATCATCAAACAATTTAAATCACCATTTCACATAGTGACTTTAAACAGTGGAAAATAGTAAAGCTTCACCATAATATTTGTGTTTGTTATTACTAAGGCCTGCCTATTACAGGGGGCTCCCTGTAGAAGGTCTGTACACTAAGATCCTTCTCTCACACAGTTATAACAGGTCTGTTTGTGTCATGATTCCCCTTTGGAACTTCCTGCCGGGACCTTTACACTGAAAAGACTTCCTTTTTCCCCTGCACTGGTCCCCGGCAGCTTCACACACTAATTTAACTTAATTTCTTTCAACTTTGGTCAATTGCCTTTTTGTTTCTCCTCTCTATTTAGGTGCCCTGCTTCCCTTTGTGTTTGTGGAAGCATTGCAAATGTTTTGCATACCTAGGTAGTGTGAATGTGTAGTGTGTGCTACCGTTTCATTCGGTTCTCTGTTTCTCTTTTTCTGTACCCTGGTGATCCCAGGAGGTAAAGAATTAAACTTGTGTTCTGCATTTGGGTCCTACCTCTCCTCCTTCTCTCACCACCAACTCTTAACAGTTTGACTCCAACAAAACACTTTTGCCTTCTGCTGATACAATCACAAATAATATAGGTCTCTCTTGGCTTTTTCCAACAAGGTCGATATTGATTTTTGTTCTCACATGGACAACACTAAATAATCTTTTCCATGTTAGTTTTTTAGTATGCTGAGATATTTGTCAGAAGCTTGGAGAGGAGGGGAAATAAAACTGGAGGGGCAAATAAATTCATTAGAACTTCTTTTTAACTTTTATAGCTCACCCTGGAGAAAATAGGGATAATGTCATTTCTATTGGCTGTGTTTTAGGGGTTGTAGGGGAATCAAAGTGATTAGTTGATTTCCTCATGGTGCCCCACTAGTCTTGACATTAATTAACCTTCTCTGACAGCACTGAAAGCATTTGTCTTAAATAACATTTTTTGCCCTTAAATCTAAGTCAAAATGCTGGATTGGTGTTTTAAAAGTGTATGGGGTAAATGGAGCTCTACGCCAACTCGCTGGGGATCGGGATCTGTGTGGTAGTAAAGTCACCTCTACTCTACTGTTTATCATGATAATTTATTCTTAATGCCAGCATAACCAAACACAGCATTTGTCCACAACCTGCATTCATAGTGATTAAGTAGGTAAACAGCACAGAGGACAAAACTGATGTCACATAGGTGTGGGTTAGTAGGTTCATACATCATTATGGTTACAATAATAAAGAGCGTAGGAGGTTTAAGCACAAAAAATACGTGGATAGGTAAGCTTGTGGGTTAGGTGAAAATGATCACTTAAGTACCATGCTGACTATTGGTTTGAAATAGAACATTAACAGCTCTCTTCTGTTTTAAAGTCCAGTGTTTTGTTGTTACACCCATCCACTCCAATCTCCTCCCTACACAAACAATGGTGACTGTTACTACTATCATAATTATTGTTAAAGGTTGTGTACATTTTTCAAGAAAGAACTTCTGAATTATCGGTCGTTCTGAGCAGCACCCCAAGGAACTGTACTGGCACCACTGTTGGACTGCAACTGGACAGTCTGGAGGCTGTGGCAGAGAGGAGGGTGGTGGACAAAATCAACTCCATACTGTAGCTTGCTTTGCTTCACTGAGACCTGGGTGCATGAAAATATGCCAGACAGCTCGCTTGAACTGCCTGGGTTCTCACTAGTGTGAGCGGACAGAGGGAAACAGAGAGGCAAGAAAAGAGGGGGTGGTCTCTCTGTTTTTGTTAACTCCAAATGGTGCAACCCTGGACATGTAACAGTGAAAGACTGCATCTGCACTCCAGACATTGAGCTGTTGGTGGTTGGACTGAGGCCATACTACCTGCCCGTGAGTTTTCACACGCCATTGTTGTGACTGTTTACATTCCTCCATCAGCTGCAGCACAGAGTGCATGTGACATCATCCACACAGTTGTCGCTGGTCTCCAGACAAAACACCCCAGTGCCCCATATAAGGGCACTGGCGTGCCCACTAATTAATGGGGATTTTAACCATGTCAGTATTTCGGGAACTCTGACCAACTTCAAACAGTATGTGGACTGTGCAACACGAGAAAATAAGATTCTTGATCTCCTTTATGCCAATGTGAAGGAGGCATACAGCTCTTCAGCCCTACCCCCACTTGGTGGATCAGACCACAACTTAATATATTTAGTACCAACATACAAGCCTGTAGTAAGACAGCAGTCTGCTACCAAGAGGTATGTGAAAGTTTGGTCAAAGGATGCTGAGGAGGCCCTGCAGGAGTGCTTCAGGGTTACAAACTGGGACCTTTTCATGGACGCTCATGGTGAGGACATCGAAGGCATCTCTCACTGCATCACAGATTACATCCACTTCTGTGAGGACAATATTGTTCCATCCAAAAAAGTTCGTTGTTTCCCCAATAATAAGCCATGGATAAATAAGGACATTAAAGGCCTCCTCAACAAGAAGAAGGGGGCGTTCATGGCAAGAGACAAGGAGGAACTCCGAGCTGCACAGAAGGAACTCAAGAGGAAGCTGAGGGAGGCAAAGCAGCTCTATAGAGACAGAGTAGAACACAAGTTGAGACAGAACGATATCAAAGAGGTGTGGAATGGTCCCAAAGTACTTAAGATGTGTGCTGGACAGCTTGCAGAGGTTTTTCAGAGACTCTTCAACCTCTCTCTGAGGCTCAAAAAGGTGCCCAAGTTATGGAAAACTTCCTGTATTGTCCCATTACCAAAAAGAGGCCGTCCCAGTACCCTTAGTGACTTCAAACCAGTAGCGCTAACATCACATGTCATGAAAGTGTTTGAAAGAGTGGTCCTGCAACACCTGAGGTCTCAGGTGTCTGAATTTCTGGACCCCCTGCAGTTTGGATATCAAGAACACATCGGAGTGGAAGATGCCATCATCTTCTTAATGCACAGATCATACTCCCATCTGGAGAAGCACGGCAACATTGTGAGAGTCATGTTTTTTTTACTTTTCAAGTGCTTTCAACACTATTCAGCCCCACCCGCTAAGTGCAAAGATGCAGGATATGGAAGATCCCGCAGACATGGTGGAGTGGATCAAAGACTACCTCACTGGATGGCCACAGTTTGTTCGCTTAGATGCCTACATATCTGATGTGGTGATGAGCAGCACCAGTGCACCCCAAGAAACTGTACTGGCACCATTCCTGTTTACACTCTACACCTCAGACATCCGCTACAACTCAGGAACCTGTCGCCTCCAGAAGTTCTCTGATGACTCTTCAATCATTGGATGCATCAATAATGATAACGATGAGGAATACAGACACTTGATAAAAAGCTTTGTTGATTGGTGTAACAACAACTGCTCAAAATTAAGAAAACCAGAGAACTGGTGGTGGACTTTAGGAGGAACAGGAAGACCCCAGTCCCTGTATCCATCCTTGGAGACGAAGTAGAGATTGTGGACTCCTACAAATACCTTGGAGTCCACCTTAACAATAAACTGGACTGGTCAAACAATACAGATGCACTCTTCAAGAAAGGACAAAGCAGACTGTTCTTCCTCAGGAGACTCTGTTCTTTGAAGTTGTGTGCTGGGGAGGTGGCATCAAGGCTGGTGAGGCCAACAGACTAAACAAGTTGATCAGGTTGGACTGCAACTGGACAGTCTGGAGGCTGTGGCAGAGAGGAGGATGGTGGACAAAATCAACTCCATACTGGACAATCCTGCCCACGCACTTCATGAGGAACTGTGGCGAATGGGAAGTTCATTCAGCCACAGACTAATTCCTCCTAAAGCCAAGTCTGAGAGATTCAAGAAGTCTTTTGTGTCCACAGACATAAGACTCTATAATTGCATAATATAAACAATAACACACACACACCACATACACACGCATGCATGCACGCACACACATATATACACACACAAACCCCCCCAAAATAAATAATTACTTTACTTTTCTACATATAAATTAATTCCTTTATTCCTTTATTAATTACTATTAATTTATATAATTTAAACAATATTAAATTTAATAACTTTAAATGAGAATAACTGCTGTAACTGATTTAATAATAATAATTTAATTTCCCCTTGGGGATTAATAAAGTACTTCTTCTTCTTCTTCTTCTTCTTCTTCTTCTTCTTCTTCTTCTTCTTCTTCTACTACAGCTTATTCCTGGTAAATTACTAAGCATTTACAGTCATTGATCTGTTACTCAGACTAGCCTTATTTAGATTATAGGGTTGCACTTTCACTATTGGTTAAATTTGATGATTAGAGCCTTAATTATTTAACTAATCATTTAGTCAATTAAATGTCAGAAAAAGTGAAAAAAGTGTTCTGCCAACACTCTAAAAGCCCCAAAATGCAAATTTTAGTCTACACCATAATACAATAAAAAGCAGGAAGTCTAGAAGATGCACTGATTTGGTATTTTAGATGGAAAATTAATTTGAATGATTTTTTTTTTTGCCTAAGTGCTTCAATTCATCTGGTTAGTATGCCGGTGTCTCAGTGGCACCTGAGTATCACAACCCCACCAACACAACAGTAACAGTCAGAGTTATCTTAACTCAGGGGGTTGCTGTTTTTGTTCTGAAAACCTAGAATGCCATCACTAGGTGGAATATTATTGCTTTTATCACCAGTACAAGCGGAGACAATGCAGCTCTGCTTTCCCAACACTGACACTGCCTTTCGGTTCATTGCTGTGTGAAAGTCAGGTTACACATTCAATGAATACTGTGACAGGTGCCACAGCCACCTGCCAACACATTTACAGTACATCAAAATTGAGTGAAATATAGTCATATGTGTTTGTTAGCAAGTTGAACCTGCAAAATGTCATGTTCTTATAAAAAGCCCTGTTAACCTCTTTATTCCTTTTGATTTCTTATCATGAAGCACATGTTCCACCATTTCTGAAATGCCTGCCTGTCCACATGACTAACTGGGATGAAACTTTGACAGAGCAGATATTTGACTACAGGCTCCTGTTAACACCTATGGCTAATTACTCAACATCTGTCACACCTAATTTCCACCCATACTTCATTTAGCACAGCAGTTCTGAATCAGGATCAGTCAATGCCTGAAGCTCTGCAGGTTTTCTTTCCAATAAGCAGTTCAGAGTTTGTCTCACTTACTAGTACACTTTCAACAAGAAATATACAACTTCTGTGTTTCAGGATCTATCTCATGCTAACATTGCCCAAACAAATCTCACACCAAATACCAGAAAGCCTAAAAGCCACCAAAATACTAATAATACCTTAATGGCTGTAGGTGTGCTCCACACACAGAACACCACCAATTACTATTTCTCCAGATCTCACAGTAACTGTGTCAGAGAGTATGATAATACTATCATACACACACATATTCAATGTTTGTATAGTCAAATGAACTTAAGAAACGATCCTCAGAATGAGTGCTTACAGCTCCATCAAATATGTCAGATCCATTTGTTTTACTGTAAATCCAATTTCCATTTACTTTAGAGTCTCTTTTTAATTTTCTCTGTCCTGTCAAGTTTAGAGTTTTGCTGTTTAAATGTTTTACTTACATTAAACATAAACTTACCATATTTGCAGATGTCATATCACTACACACAGAAGCATATCCATGAAATACAGTAAACAGAATCTCACTAATGGTTAAATAACCATAAGTTTTACACCATTTGCCTAGATCAATCATCATGCATAGCGTGTCCCCAGCTTTTCTGTTGCCAGATGTCACCTTCCTTTCTGAATTCAATTCAATTCAATTCAATTTTATTTGTATAGCGCCAAATCACAACAGAATCAGTCTGTTGGCCTCACCAGCCTTGATGCCACCTCCCCAGCACACTTCAAAGAACAGTCTCCTGAGGAAGAGCGTGATTTACTCGTTCAAAGAGGTATATTGGCAAGGAGGAGGAATGGCAGATGGCGACCAGTAGATGGTGGTAGAGAGCTGGATGGCGATTATGGCAGTTGCGATTGCAGCAGGGTACTGACGTGCCGGAATCCACTGATGGGAACGATGAGCCGGGTTGTGCCCGCAGAGCAAAATCTGACCGATGCTGACTTTCCTAGGTTGAAGGATCCGGTTTGCTTCACAGTCAGTTTTAAGGAAGAGAGAAAAAAAAGAATCAAAAAGATCAGGCAGCTCGTAGATCAAATACTGGCACTTGGAAATCAAAATTCCCGTGATAGGGATCTCAAAAAGTTCTTAACCCAAAACAAGGCTAGAACAGAGCCTGGTTGGAAAAATACAAAAGAATTCCAGTGTTTCTCTTCAGCAAAATCCACTTATGCAAAAAAATACTTGTCCCGGTCAAAAAACAGTAAAACAGAAAAGACTTAGCTATGAGCTTTATCCTGATGTCCTTCGTTAAAAGGAATCCCCAGTCATGGGGCTGGCAATGAACGATCTTAGATCCATGCATCAATCGGCTGGTTTCAGGATAGAACACAATGGTCAGGAGGACGTGTCGTTCTCCAGCACCGCCTGCATCCAGTCTGGTCAGTGGACCATGGCAGACTGTTTTTTCAACTTTGCTTAGTATTGGCAGCACCTACTATGACTTGAAGCTGAAGCCAAAGTGGAAGCAGCTTAAAGGAATAGCTGCTAGATGCTGGCTCCAGGTAAATCCCGTTCAAAAGGCACCAGCTTCTCTCTAGTCAGGCTTCTTCAGCGAATATGAAGGAACAGGGACTATTATAATTGCTCAATGAGCCAGGACTGAAGAAGCGGGGGGGGGGGGGACGACTTTAGACAGCATCTAGCATTGACCCATACCTAACCATGATTGCCAGGCGGGCGTGGGCCTGGAAATCGTTAGGAATATTATTTTTCCCTATTATTATTTTTCTCCGAAATGACCTCAAATTTGATGACCCCCTGAACATGTGTGAAAACTCAGCAAAAGTTGCCCAGAAATCAGAATCGCGTGAAAATTTTATATTTTATACGTTTCATAAACAACCTCCAAAAAAGCGCTCCCGACAAAAATGAAAATACATTTCGCCAATGGGAGGCCAACTGAAATTTTTTCATTACACATCCACCAAACTTGGCATTTTTATTCAACATGTCGGGCCAAGGAAAAAAGCTTATCATGTCGAGGTTCTACAACAACAGGAAGTCCACCAGTGTGGAATTTTACTTGAAGTCATTGAGTTCCCTGTTTTTGCTCACCTCAAACTTGAACGAACTCTTCCTTGGGCTTTTGACCGAATGAGCTCATTCTTGGCCTACCTAATCAACACAAGAGGGGCTCCAAAAGTTATCCAAATTTCGTAATTAATTTTTACGGTTTTCCTTTGGCGGACGTGGAAAGTTGACGTACATTTTTGGCACCTTAAAGGTGTGATAGATCGCGCACGCATTGTCGGATTTTAATCTGACCAATTGATGAATTTTAGACCCCGGGTGCCTGAATCCAGATGATTGAACAAAATCACAATAGGCGCAAAAGCGCACCCTGTATAACATTTTGAAAATTTGAATGGAGAGAATGGAGATCTGTACTGAAGAATGAAATTACATGGAGAACCAAAATTTAGTTTGTCAGAACTGTACCAAAATTGGCTTAAAAATCTTTTAGGGCATCCCAATGCTCTATTTTCCATGCTGTTGCTGTGGCAATGACTGAGATCCACCATTGTTTTCCAATGGGAGTTTTAAAGTTAAAGATGCAAATGCTGTAGAAATACCTGCTGCTGCTGTGTTTTCATATTTTAATCACTTATACTCCCTGCGGGCTTGAACCCACATGATCAAACAAAATCACAATAGGTGCAATGGCGCCCCCTCTATAATGACTTGCAAATTTGCATGGAGAGCCAAACATTTAGTTTGTCAGAACTTTACCTAATTTGGCAGAAAAATCCTTTAGGGCATCCTGATCAAAAAAGCCAATTGGACCCATGCACTATTTTCCACGCTGTTGCTGTGGCAATGACCGAGAGCCACCATTCTATTTCAATGACAGATGTATACTTGAAGATGAAATTGCTGTAGAAATTGCTGCTGCTGCCTTCTTGCATTTCTGTGTGTCTGTATGTCCCTGTATCACTGTGGCCTCAGAAATGTGCCCTCTGTGGTCATTTACAAAATCCCCCACCTCAGCTTTCCGGGTCCAAATACTGCTCTCATTTAAAGAGGTGACTGGAAACACGGTTTGACCTTGGCATTGAATAAATCTTGTGGTTCAAATGAAAATTTAGAACAATAAATATGTAGGTTTTCAGGTCTGCATGTGTCCACGGGTGTGTGCAATGGTGTGTGTGGCTGAATATATTTGTTAATGTCTTAATATGTGTGTCTGTTTTTGTGTCTCAGTGTATCTGGAAATATGCATCTGTGTTTACAACTGCTGCTCTGGTTACCATGGAAATGTAGTGTTTTACTGTCTGTCTCTTAAACGCACATTAACCTGAAAAAATCCCCCACCTCAGCTTCCCGGATCCAAATCCTGCTGTCGTTTGAAGGGCTCTCGACACCAACTTTGAACTGCGTCGCCGCGGAGGCGGTTCACTGGGCGAGGTGGTTCGCTCGAGGTGAGGGCTGTTCATCGCCGCTTGCGGCTATATTTATTATTATAATCTAATCTCAGAACCTTCTGCTGTAAGGTGCTACCCACTGCACCACAATGCCCAAAGCAAGAGATTGAGTTTGAACAGTAGGCTGTTTCCACATCCAGCAGTAGCACAGCAACAGTACTCATTTGGAGTCATGTTTGTGTCCACTTGAGAAATCTAAGCACAATATTCCCTCTCTTTCAGCTCTTTTTTGGTCTCCATCAGTGCCTTAGTGAAAAATCAGGCTCTTAAATTCTCTACTTTGTCTTTCTTCATGTGCTAGCACTGTAGAAGCATTAATGTACTCTGCTTTGAATCACTTTTTTCATCAGTAAGGGTATATGGTAGTATAATCCTTATGTTTATTAAAATGCCATTGTAGATGTAGCTCCTGCACCTTTGCTAGTGACCTGTAGCCTGGAGTTAATGGTTTCTTGATTAGCGGACTAACCGTGGAAGCTTTCTCAGTGGAGTGTCATCTCACACTTCTCTATCAGTCAGAAAGCATATCGTCTTTCCATCAGGCTGCAGTGGGGGGAGAGAAGAGCAGGAAACATGACCAGCAGCCATTGTTAAGTAGATGTCACACTGTCACTCACCGCCAAATGAGTGATTTGGATGGTGGGGGTTCCATTTGAGATAACAGGTTTATGTGTGGGGGTAGATAGTGATTAGTGATAGGGGATAGAGTTACTGACCTCCTGAAATCAGAGGCTCTGAACTGCCACTGCCACTTGAATTTCCCCGCTTCCTCTGTGCCAGCCCGCTGCCACTGCCTGACTGAAGACATTTTAAAGGAAACAGTTATCTTTTTCTGCATCATACTGCAACAGCAAAATCAACACTAACTACTGTTTTGTTATGTTTGTACAGTAAGAGAAAAACATAAATTTAGTAAGCTGCCCTACAATAAAATTACATATTTGCACTGATTAAAGTATCTGTAAAGTATCTCATAAAGATTATGTAAATACCATCAGTACTTATTTTAGTTTTATGCAAAAATGGTTATGAAGAAAAAAAATTATTTTCTGAGAAAAAATTGAGTAAAATATTCAAACCAAAATGCCAGCATGTTTTCCATTTCTGTGAGATGGGCTGCATATCACTGGAAATATCTGCATACAATCAATACTATACTTGACATTCAGTATCAATACCAAAGAATAGTGCTAATCCGAGCACAAATATAATTTTTTCTATTTAACTTAAGATAGCAAAATTTTCAAATGTTAAATGCTAATCACAAGCTAAGGAGGGTTGCTTCAGGAAGGGCATCCAGGATAAAACCTGTGCCAAATCAATCATGCGGCGCAATTGATCTGCTGTGGCGACCCCTATTGGGGGCAATCAAAAGAAAAAAAACATGCTAATCACAAGCAACCACACATAGTCTGTCTTTCACTAGCTTGAAAAAGATGGAAACTGTATGGTCAAATAGTAAGTAAAAACAATTAGTAATCTGAGACATTCAAAATCAGCTTTCTGTATTTGACAGTTTTCTGTCATTGTCTGTTTCCATTTTTCGGCCAGGTCTGTCTTGCAAGAAGTGATCCTGCAATCTGCTGAGACTTCCCAGTTAAATAAATACTGAATAAAATATCAATACCAGTATCAAAACCCACTGCTATTTGTTAAATTATACTTGCTATGAACTAGTATTTTTTTATGATACTTCTACATTTCCTCCAAAATCACTGGGGTTTCTGATAGATGATTATTTCTTTATGATAGTAAAATTCAAACATCTTTCTTCTTTTATTGTTCTTCTTCTTTCTCCAGCTCCCATGACGGATTAAGCTTATGTATTCACCACAAATGTACCCATAGAGGAGTATTAAAATCAAAAATGACTGCAAAATCACTATGGTCTTCTCAAGGCAAAGCAAATGCAAAGAAGCCATATGTTAGTCGACATCAAGGTGCTGCTCAATGAGAATATACTCTTTCTACCATCTCAGGTTCAATGAGGAGGTTTTTGTTTTTTCATTTTTCCATGAACTATCCACTACATCAAGGCCAGATGATTATGTCAAGCTGTGTAGAAGGTAATATGAATATAAAGTCCTCAGTGAGCGGGATCAACAGAGAGGTTAATGAACATATCATACACCTGATCATTTTGTGTGTTTGGCCAGGGGAAATCAGCTTGGACACGTCTACATTACCATGGTCTACACTACTCTGCTGGAGTACAGTAGCGACACTGAGACTGACTCCATCACCTGTTCAAGGCTTCAATAGGAATGTAATACATGCATTTTATGCACATACACCTGCACAAACACATTAATCTATGACAGGTGGTCCAACAGATGGAATCGGTGTCTATATCTCTTTCTGTGTCTTGTTTGTTGCCATTTTTGCATTTAAATCCTCCTCTACTTTGAAATATGCTATGCTGGCTCAGTATTTCAGTCCTTTTGAATCCTTTTCAAATCTTCTCAGAAAATCTCCTGTGTTTCCAGGATGACAGCAGGTATCCATTAACCAGTGTTTCTTTTGCTGTTTTTAAACTCTGCACATTGTTCTATTAGGTTGTCGGAATGGAGGAATCACTAAGAAAAATAATCACAGAAGTGAAGTGATCGAGAGCACACTAGGGGATGATTGAGGTTTGGACTGGTGGAGTAGAGAAGGTGGATAAGAAAAAATATGACATAGGTTCATTTCACCCAGTGGAAGCACCACAGAGAGCCAAATTCAAACCATAGCTTAATGGGTTTGAAGACACTGAAAGCCTCATTCAAAATATCACTCACATTTGAAATAACACTGATTTTAGTAATCATACAACCATACTCCACAACCTTATTCAACCATATTTTGTGCTATTCTTCATTTTTTAGAAAGGGATGACTTTTTAAAAATATTTCTATTTTAGTGACTTTTTTAAAAACACATTTTTTGACAAACTTAAGATTATTTGGGACAAATGTCAGATTTATAGGGCATTCATATCATGAGTTACTATAACTACCAATTACAGACTTAACATCAAAGGTGTAATTAAAACTGTAATGTTTTCTCTCACATATATGACTTGACAGACTTGACTTTGACATTAAAGATAAATAATTGCAAATTTTATGGACATATTTCTATACCAGTACTGTGCAATCAAACATTTTGAGTTGCCGGATGATGCAACTTGCATCTTAAACATTTGAATCTTTTGTATGTTGCATTCCACATTAACAGAACATGGCATATGTACTACATTAGACACTGCAGGAGCTTTTCAGAAATCTCTCAGGAGTGTTTGTATATACACTAATGGTTTGTTAGCTGTGGCATCATGGACACACTGACAGGATAGAAGTGAACACCTCAAAGGGCTCATCATACAAGAACAAATTCAGCAACAATCCTCACTACACAAGACCTTGACACAAAAACAGAGACTTTTATGGCAGCAATCTAATTTGCAAGCTTGGCATTTGTCTATCAATAATTATTTAATCTTGTTAACACTTTTGTTAACACTGACCCAGGTGGCACATGCAAATAACTAGCCACTGACTATACACCTTTTGATTACACACACTAAATAAAAAAACAGAAGAAGAGCTGAATGGCCATTATAATTAATTCAAATGAGGCTGAAGGTCACACGTATTGAAGAATCTTTTGCCATGGATTTGTTATCTGTAGTCTCTGCAGGCAGGGACTGATCTGGCTGCAGTGGCTTTCATGTTCAGTCCTTTTAGAAAAAAAACAACTCTGAAGGAAGTAAAAGTAGAAAGGAAGGAAGTAGAAATTACATATCGACTGAAAAACAGCTGCATTCATGCCTATTATTGTGCTTGCCAGCAGTCTCAATCCACTCACTGTTGTAGGGAATTTTAATCAGTTCACTTAAATAACCATGGTAGCAAGTTCTTTGATTTCAGATTCTTCACTCTACAAGATTAACTTCTGAAAGGAATTCTGGCTGAATGAGAGTTTAGAACAGGAATGATTAAAAATTTAAATTAAAATGATCAAAAATAGCCCTGTGATGGACTGGTGACCTGCCCAGGGTGTACCCCTGCCTTTCACCCGAGAGAGAGCTGGGATAGGCTCCAGCAGATCCCCGTGACCCTGGCTTTCAGGAACAAGGGGGTACAGAAGATGGATGGATGGATGGATGGATGGATGATCAAAAATATATTTGGTCTGAGAAACACCTCAATCTATATAACAACCAATAACACAAAACTAAACCAAGCAAGCAGAAAAAACAACAAATTTTAAGTATTTTAACTTAAATTGTTAACCCAAAACCATTAATACACTTCTACCTGTGTTACTTTATCCATAGGAATTTCTCCAGACACAGTAGTCTGCCCAGAAAAATTATAATCAAAAGAACCAGGGTTTAAATGTAGTGTCTTCATCTATGATCCCTGTTCCTGCAATAGTACATTTCTTATTGCTATTGTTTCATCTTAGTTGAGAGCGAGCACAAACAAAACAAAAAGGAATGCCTTTTGGCTCCCTTGTTGAGTTTATTGAACTCCATAGTTCCTTGTTCAGGGTTATTAATATAACTTTGAAAACAATGAATGTAGACATGTTTAATGTAGATAACCTATGTTTTCTGCAAGCCCACTTTCATAACAAACCAAAATGTTAGATGTCAAAAACTCAAATTAAAAAATCTAAAACTAAATGAAATACCATGGAAAATGGTCAGCATTATTATAAAGTATAGAGTATAAATCAAGTATAAATAACTCTTAAGGGCCTCTCAGGGCCCTACAAGTTATGAGAGGAAGCACTGCTTTATTATACTACATTGCAGCACAATTCTTTTGTAACAATATTAGCGGCAACAATATGATGTACTAAGAAGCAAAAAATGACAAACAAATGCAACAAAGAAAAACAAACACATAATCATGGTAATCAAATGAAGGCCTTCCCAACAATGGGATGGGAAAAGCAAGGCAAAGATGGTGAGGCAATGTTTGCCCAACAGTCAAATCTCGTAAACAGAGAGGGGGGCTTTTGCAAGCAGCTGCAGAAATTCCAGGCTGCTACGATTAAAAAGTAACACCCACATTGAGGTTGGGAGGGTGTTTGAACAAGCTGACCCTTGCTTGTGTTTTAATGAAAAGAGAGGAGCCATTTGCAGTAAAAACAAGTGTGTCTCATTGTGCCAATCCCACTTTTCACCAGATACCTACTCCCATGTAGCAATACAGAATAAAAAGGCAAAAAAAGACAGAGCCCAACATACTGGTACTATGGAGGTTTTGCAAAATAGCCGGGCTGTGGAGGTGTAAGTCAGTGTTGTGAGAAGGGACTAAAGTTTTAAAAACCACTTAAATCCTTCAGAAAATGAAAAAAGATTATTTGATCACTGAAAAAAAAATCAGGAAAATAATAAAAGTACTAATAATATAATAATAGTACTACTACTAATAATAATAATTACTAGTAGTAGTAGTAGTATTTATTAGTGAAAGAAATTCTGAACAAACATCTAAAATTCTGGCTCAAGTATATTATTACATTTTCTTTGTATTCACATCCATTTAATGTAGGGCCTCTGTAATGTAGGATGGCATGAATCCATGGACTGCATTTTCTCACACTCTAAGGAGCTTTCTTTCTGTTACACAGCATATAGACCAGTGTCATTATATGACCTGAGATAATTACCTGGACCCTGTTTTCTTTGTATTAATTAGTTTTTGGTCAAGCACAATAAATAATAAGCACAACTGCATTCAGGGCTTAGACACACAGGTCACCATTTGTAATGAAATTGAAAACCAATGACAAAAACCCAGCAATGCCAACTAGGTTGATCACACGGTGCAAATCCTCTTTTCCTGCTAACTTGTCTTCTGTTTTTTTTTTCCTTTACAGCTCAACCCTACCCCCTCCCCTCAATGTGCCTACCATATAAGTGGAATAGCACATTGTGAAAGAGGCCAGGAATGCCATTAAAGCATTTCCAGTGACAGAGCACATTTTAAAGTGCATGTCAGCTGTTAGATGAATATGTGGATCTCTGTCAGTGTATTTGCTCTATAGCCTTTTGCCATATCAAACATTTGAAGTGTTATGCTTTAAAAAAGCCTTGTGACATCAGACATCCACATCCCAGCCAGAACATTAGCATGGGAGCCATAGTAGAGCAGCATGTGTCCCTTTTAGAACGGGTCTCTTTTCCAGGTTTTATGGTCACATTAAAGTGGGTGGTACAGGGGTGAAGAGGGAGGTGTCAGACTAGAGAGCTGATTGTTTTTCAAGTCCTTGGATAAGTGATGGAAAAATACTAATAGTAATACTATTGTAGGATCTATTGGCTTCCATTCAGTTGATCATGGGACCATCCATTAATATAAAACTCCAGCAGTACATTCTTGAAACTGCTGGTGTTCAAACCATACAGAGAGAATAAAATGTTTATTTACCTGTTTATGTGTTAAAAAGGAATTAATGATAATATTCTGTTATTGTTATAAGATAAGATAAGATAAGCTAAACTTTATTTTTTTAACTTCATCTGCTACTGGCTAAGATGTTATGGCGGTGGGGATGAAGGATCTATGAAAACTTAACTACTGCTTCAAAGAAGAAGCACATCCACAAATATAAAACTGTATTGCATTAAGAAAAATCACATGTGACTAACACTTTCTCTTATTGTACCATTTTGTTACATTCATCAGTTGGTGGTTATAATCCCTGCAAAAGCAAAATGTAAAAGCTCAATTTATATCTCATTTATAAAGAGGGACAAAAAAATACCTGTCAAGCAGACAGTATAAGACAGGTATTGCGTTAGGTGCTGAAACAGCTAGTCACACTGCAAAATGTCATGGACTTTTTAAAAATCTGATTTTAATGAAACAATGAAAAAAAAATGCAAATATGGTAAAAAGTCATATCCATAGTTTCCATTTCAGTCAACTTGTTTTATTCAGTATATTCAATATAGCACATTCATGATAACATCGAACTATTCTTTATAAAACATTCATGTGTCCTACTTGGTTACCTCTGCTTGTTTTTGACAAAAAAGTACTTTCAATGTGTATCTGACGTGAAGATGGATACTTTTGCAGAGTGGATGATTTCAGTGGCAGGGGGAGGGGAGTGAAATCATACACTAGGAGCTCTCTCCTTCACCTTCACCTCTTTTTCTATAGTTGTTCGGAAAACAAGCTGGAAATGGTACAATGTACAAAAAGCAGTGGCTCCCCAAAGACAACCTGCAGACTGGGATGTTTAGTGCATGACACTGTTCACTCAGGAAAATGTCATGTCTAATGCTTCAGAATCAGCTTTGACGCATGGCTATGAGGATTTTGCGCAATACTACAAATCAGGGAACTTATTGGATGCATTTCAGTGTCTTAAGTGCAAAATTTCAACATGTAGACTGCAAAATCATCTCTCTTACCTCCTATTCAGCCCGTGTCCATTATTTCAGCAAGCTTCTAGAAATGACAGACTGTATCTTAAAACTACACAGAATAATGCAGAACACTGAAATTACACCTGACTTGCAGATACCCGAAGCAAGTTCATTTATATTGGAAATCCAATTTTCTACTTGTTTAAAAGAAAAATATTTTTTATGATTAAATACTGACCTGTTCAGATGGCCACTTCTTGTAGTGTGGCTTCAGTCACTTTTAAAGATGAGTGAGATTCTGCCTAAGTGATACTACATCATCACCATGACACAATAGAACCCAGTTAACAGTCAGTTTGCGTTTGTCCAGATTCAGACTTATTTTTATTTTAATTTACTCCTTTAGAATTTGATGCTTACTGAGAGCACATTCTCCTTTGTTTTTTCACTTTTCTGTTCACTTTTTCTGTTTTTTCACTTTTCTGTGTGTTGTAGTAATCGTGATTTGAAGTGCACTGCCTTGTTGTTTTCTCCTGTGTTGTCCTTATGTAACCAATATAAGATCCAGATACTGACTACAAATTTGGGACTGTCCTCCCCTAAAAATACTCTACAAGTCCTCTATGCCTGTGGTTATAAAGCATTGTTAGGCAATGATGCAAAGGATTGGTAACCCTGTATTTCAACCAGAGAGAGCTGAGATAGGCCCTGTGACCATAAATTGAAATAAGCGGGTAAAGATAATGAATGAATGGATGGATTGATGTTAGGCACTGTCTAGTGACCACAGTAATTATGATGATAGCAAAGGATGAAGCTAGCCGATGTTGTTCCTACAGAGTCCTTGTAGGAAGTTATGGTAGAAGAAACACACAGGACTTGGACACAGGAGGCCACTGTTTCAAAACCACCAGAAATCACTGCATCATTTCAACTGCAACTGTGGGTTTTTTATTGTTACCGTGACAACAACCATTCTGTACACCTGTCAACTCTATGGTCGTATGAGAAGGTACGAACCAACTGCCAATATGGTATTTTTTCTTTTCATATTTTAATGGATTAGTCTGACATTTTACAAATTTTCAATCTGTAAAGAAAATTACACATTCTGATAAGTGCTGACCAATTTTTAAGAAGCACAACACTTTCTTGGATAATTTTTGTTTTAATTTGTTTTCAGTTCCAAAATACTTTGGCAATCACTTTGCAGACCTTCTTGATTAATTTACCACAGTGACTATCATATCCTGTTTTAATTGTTGTTGGCGTTGCAGTATTATTCTGAGGTCAAGCAGTATACTCTTCAGATCTCTGCACATTCAAAATACTACCTTCATAAACTTTGAAGACACTAAAAATCAATTTCTGTAGTGTCAATAATATTTAAGATATAAAAACACACATCAATTTACATGCTGTTTTTTCTTCTGTTATTCTGGGAGTATAAAAAAAAATACAACTTTCTGAGTGGAGGTGTGAGTTCAATTTACTCTCTTTCCTCATACTATTAGCTTTGTCTATGCATGCACCTGAAGGCCCAAACATCTTTGTAAATATTGTCAGTGTATGTGCTTTAGAAAGGAAGCATAGTGGAGTGCATATCAGCACATGATTTTGTGTCTGTTTCATCACAGTTTAGCACAGAACCAACTCCTAGCCGCACACCACGATATACACACATACATGCGCTGCCAGACAGGGAGATCCCAGTGTTGTGGGTGTGAGCCAAGCGGGAATACTACCAACTCCAGTTCCCTGCATTCCCTGAGCCGCTGCCAAAGCAACATACAACAGCTTCTCTCACTCTGCCTCTCTGCATGATCTTTATGTTGTCTCCACTCAGCATCTTTTTGTTTCTGGCACCACAAGGAATTTGATCCATGATTTGTATTCTACTGTAATTATCTCAAGGTAATTTCATTTGTTTCCTTGGTCATTAAAAGTTAAAATAAGTTTTAGAGGCTGTGTATCACTACTCTTTACATTAAAAATTTGGGTAATTGTAACCTTTTAATTACTTTTAACGATGCAAAAATATAACGAATCCAAAATAAAAACAAAAGCAATGAAATCTTCAAAACACTTTTTAAATTTTTCATCTGTACTTTCATGTTTCTGAATTCGACAGATGCATTCTAGCAACTACTCTAAACACCGACTAGTCTCTTATGGTTCAAATCAGATTAAAACAAGTCCTCCTCGGTGGGAGCTTTTTATATTTAGCCCACATCTTGTTTCTATTTCCAAAGATGCATTTACTGCCTTGAAATGTGGTTCTATTTTGCAGCTTTGAGGATGCATAGTATGCTGGCTCCACTCTGTCTGCCTAGCAGCCATAAGCATCCTTTTATTGTCCCATGACCATTACACTGAATGACTAGGCTACATACAAATGACCCCCACAATAACTGCCCATCCTGAGGAATCTTTGAAACATATAGCCTTATGGAGCACACATGGCCACAGTAACTCTATCTTAGTTGGAATAAAAGTGTTTGCAGCAAAAAAGTATTTATTGACTTTTAAGACTTTATGATGTACCTTAAATCTATGCATTGAAGCTTTTCGGTCGGTCATAAGATCTAATAATTCAATTATAACTAAAAACACTTTATCATATTTTTCAAATGTAACTGTAGCTGTCTACTGAAATGGCTATAAAGGTGATATACACCCAGTGAGAAAAAAATTAAATATGCCATAACAATCATAGATGTGAAGAGAAAATAAATTTAATTAACCATTTTATTATCCATCTTTGATAATAAACAATTATTTATCAAGGATGGAAATTAACCATTTAATTATTTGTTTTCTCTTCACATCTATGATTGATTATGGCATATTTAATTTTTTTTTGTCACTGGGTGACTGCATAGAAATGCAATTTAAATTGGGGCTGAAACCAGTATCCTCAATATAGAGTTGTCTCCATATTGAGGATACTGGTTTCAGCCCCAATTTAAATTGCATTTCCATGCATTGAGTTCCTTTAATGTGCACACTAATGCAGTGGCTAATGTACACATTACATTTAGGGATGTCTGTAAATGATCTATCATAAATAAAAGTTGACAGGGAACATCTACAATCTCTCAGAGTATAGAAGTGACTGCTGCAAGCTAGAAACATACAAACTGTCATATCAGTCACATATCTTACTATCAATAACTAGCTGCTAACAAAACAAAAGAACTGTTAAGGAAAATGTATTTGGTAAGTGGTAAGCACAATGGAACATATTCACATATACACACTTAAAGTATTTTAAATAACAACTCCCTTAGAGTGGGTGAATAGTTAACCTATCACCTAAAACTCTTAATAATCCCTTATAAATTATATCTAGAGGTTACCTCAACCTCTAGATATAATTAGATATAATTTATAGATATAACTTTACCTGGACGACTGAGAATCTCCACAGACGTATATGTTTTGTCTTGTTTTTACCAAAGTTCCAACTTAGCCATACAGAAACTATACTAAATATTCAACTTTTTACAGCATCATCATCATTAGATCAACTTCTTTAAAACTCTGCAGTTGTGCATGTGCATGTGTTTTACGCCCAAAGGACAAGCAGACCGATTCTTTCAGAACTCACAAAGAAGCAAAACTCTTCCAGTGATATTGCAGTCAAATAAAGCCTTCTTGTTCGTTATTTTTCGAGTGACAAAACTGCAGTCACTAACTCTACCGACTGTAGCAGCTTGGCAGAAGGGAGAAGTGTTCAGCAGGTCGGTGCTCTCTTACCTGTTTGAACTGCTCTTCATAGGTCCACTCGTGATGGGGCTGTGGGTGCGCAGATGGAGACTCTGCGCGGCGGCCCGGGGCGTAGGCTGCAGGAACTCTGGCCGTGAGATGCATCGGGCCGCTCATGGGAGACATACAGCCTCCCTCGAGCGAGGAGCGTCGGTGCTGGTAGTGGTTCAAAGCGACACTGTCCCCGTTCTCCTGTGCCTCTTCGTCCCTGGTCTCCTGCTTCTCCGTGTCATCTCCCTCCTCGTCCTGCTCCTTATCGTCGCTTTCCTGTCTACAGGAGTTTCCGTCCTCGGCAGCCCCGTGGACCTCCATGTGAGTCGCGTTGGCGACTCCGGCAGCCAGGGCGCCGCGCATTGCCACCTGGTAGTGGCGGAAAGCCAGAGCTTGTTGGTGCATCTGGGACTCTACCATGGAGCGGAGGTCTTTCTCTTTATCCGCCTGACGGAGCTTCTCCTCCAGAGCCAAACGCGCCGCCTGTTGCCGCTGCAGGTTTTCCATGACCGCCTCGAGCTTCATGCCTCCGCTGCCGGACTGGTGGGACTGGGCCCCGGGGAACGGGCTGTGGGAGGAGGCTGAGGGAGCCTGGAGGGACGGGCTGCTGGCGGTCGAAAAAGAGCCTTGCTGCGAGGGGACGAGAGGACGATCGTGAAATGATTACACATTAAAACGCATTCATACCAGTTAACACCAATACACCCACTGAGACAGTTCAGGCAACAGACCTGGAATCGTAATATAAAGATAACCCATTAAATATTCACGTTACCATACGGTCGTAGAAAACCTTACACTAAACACGCGATTTCAGACAAATACCTCTGACAGTGGTAACATAATTAGTGCATTTGAAAAAGAAGAAAAAACATTGAAGTAATGAAGTCAAATAATCCAATAGAAATAAAGCCTGGGAACTTACCAAAGCAGATTTAGTTGCTATATTTGTGTTATCTACCATGCTTCTTTCGGTCTGATCCCTCGAAATATAATATATAAAATATACTGAATTACACGATTCTTCTTTCAGTACTGGTAGCGCTCTGCATTCAACATCCACACATTTAGGTCTCGATAGTTGGCTGAATAAACACTTGAAAAGTGTCTGGTGTTGAATGGTGAAGCCCCGAGCAGCTTTTGGCAACAAGTGGTAACTGTAGTGAGAATGACCTCTGGAGGCAGAGATCAGCCCACCTTCTCCATCTGTTAACAACACGTCAATACTGAGAAGTATCTTCTGATGACCTCCTCTCAGTTTTTTTTTAAATTAAACGGCGTTACATTAATCACTTCTTGTACTCATGAAAAGTTTTGAAAACATTTTCTTTTACCTTTTTTTTTAATCATATCAAAATTACAGGATAATAGACAGATTATTAATATAGGTATGTATCCCTAATATGGTGGCCTACTGTAATTTCTATCTTTGAATTTCTCTGAAAAATCATGTTACTTGGTGCAGGGAAAGTTACTTCCAAAATGTAATACATATTATATATTAGTAGTTAGTGTCTCCTGCCATTTTTTATTACAACCAGCTATATAGCAAATACTATTTATTTCTGTCATTATTTTGTATGACTCTGCTTTTAGCCTGATTCTGTTCATTCAACACAAAGTTTTACTCAAATTATAATTAAAGTTGAACCTGTGCTAAGAATATGTTTCTGATAAATCCCACTGGACAAATCCAGACAGATCAGCAAAACTGACAAATTTCAGTTGTCTAATCAGTCAGCAATATCAGAACCTTTCACCTGAAAGTGGCAGACATATTTCAACATCCACTGTTCAGAGCAGGCTGAGTGAGTCAGGTCTCCATGGTTGAATTACAGCAAAGAAATCATTACTTTGGAAGAACATCAAACAAAAGACACTTGTTTGGGCCAAGAAACACAAGGAATGAACATCATATAAGGGGAAAACTGTCCTTTGGTTACATGAGTCCAAATTTTGTGATTTCCTTGTAGATGTAGAGAGGGTGAACACACGGTTCCTGAATGTGTGGTTCCCACTGTGAAGCATGGAGGAGAAAGTATGATGGTGTAGGAGAGCTTTGCTGGTGACAGTGTTGGTGTCTTAGTCAGCACTGAAGGCACACGTAACCAGGATGGTTACCACCACATTTCACAGAAGACATTTCATCCCATCTGGTCTGCACTAAGCGGGAACATCATTTGTTTTTAACAAGACAGTGAGCCCAGGCACCTCTCTAGGTTATGTAAGAACTATTTGTCCAAGGAGAGTGGTGGAGTGCAGGTTCATATGACCTGGCATCCACAATCACCAGATCTCAATCCAGCTGAGTTGGTTTGGGATGAGTTGGATCGGAAAATGTGTTGATGAGCCTATACACCTGTCCCTATGGTTTTCAGATCAACAGTAACCATTATGTATACACATGTAGACCTTATAAAAATTCAATCTGACAATGAATTTGAGTGAATGGACTTGTTGGAGTGGCGAAAACAGGAATAATAGACAAAGGAAACAAAAAGTGAAGCAGATGTTGAGGTCGATAATAATCAGTGATATTGACCAGTTACTTGGAAATGGAAGGAAATTAAAAAAGAAAAAACACTTGGCCAGTATAAAGGAAGGGCAGAGAGGGCAAGTCCATTATCATGGCCTTTTTCTATTTTCTGGTATAAATCAATGAAGACCAAACTAAAGAAATCAAGAAACAAAAAGACAATAAGTCCCCCAATCCCTGCAAAGAATCCTTTTTAAAATCATATGATCACATCACAACTTGTTGACCATAGACTTAAACAGCAAATCTGAGATATTTGCCCAATTTCTTTTACAGTCAGCCCAGTATATGTTTATACTGAAACAATTTTAATAAAATGTTGAGTTGAATTGCATTTCTTAACCAATCTCAGTATACTGTGAAATATACTAAAGTAATTATTATGTTGACTAGCAGCTTTGGGTTGAACAGACTTTGCCTGACTTTGCCTTTCTTTTTTGCCTGCTGTCCATCAGCGCTGATTCATCAAAATTGTCTGGGCATGATTAGAAGTTGTTTCAAGACACTTTCAGCTTGGCTTGTCTTTAATTTTTTTAGGAAGAATGAAGAATTACTTACCAAAGTCTTATCCAGTTTAGTACTGTAGTCAGTTTATTTATATAGCTAATTGCTAAAAAAAAACAGAATATTACCATCCATCCACCCATCCATCCATCCATCCATCATCTATACCCACTTATTCCTAACCAGGGTCACGGGGATCTGCTGGAGCCTATCCCAGCTCTCTTTGGGTGAAATGCAGGGGTACACATGGACAGGTCACAAGGTATTGCAGGGCCACACTGTAAACCCGAACAGTACTAGTAACTTATGAACTATAATTAAACTGTCAAAAAAGTTCATGCAATTTACTATTCATGTATCTGAACAATTAATCTAGTTTTCATTTTGTGTGACTCAGATCTTATTCATAAAGGCACCCACTCCGGTTATATTTCTGGAGTTTTCTTTGTACACTGACTTTATATTACGTCGCAGCGTCCCAAGTCCTAAAAAATGTGTTCAAGATGGCTACCCTTCCTAGCGAGCGGGACAGAAAATAGTGCGGCATATAAGTACTGAAAAACTCTTTAAAACTAATTTGCTTTCTGTAATTTTGTAAAAATGGTTAATGAAGGAAATGTTTGCTCATTAGACCGGACCATTTTTACATTTGGGATAATTTGCATATCGCGGCAGCGTTGGGCCATTTTTGAAATGAACTAACGCTAGCTGCTTTTTGAGCAGCATCACTATGTGACAAGGAGCAGACAGTGTTGCCAACTTAGCGACTTTGTCGCTATATTTAGCGAGTATTCAGACCCCTCTAGCGACACATTTTTTTAAAACGCGACTAGCGACAAATCTGGCGACTTTTTCTGGTGTTACTGGAGACATTTGGAGACTCTGATGTGTCTGTACTGCACCGTTCTTACACTTTTCAATTTGCCGCAGTAAGACGGCAAATCAGCTGCAGCTGCGGGACCCTCCCCCGTTCCAAAGCCCTCGCAGGCGGCCCAGTCCTCTCGCAGCAGTCCCTCCCTCCCAGCTGCAGTCACAGCAGGAAATGTTCACGCCCCGACTGCAACTGAATCGCGCGTGCGATCATGTATGCGCGTGATCTGTGTGATGCATGGCATAATAAAAAAATAAAATAAAATAAAAAAAAGTAAAATGCTCTTTGTCTAAAATAAATCACTGCATTTGACTCAAACAGCCTCAGTCATTTACAGCAAGGCAAATGTATTTATTTCTGAGAACTTATTAACTGCAGGCCGTCATGCTACATTATATGACACAGTACAAATATTTTGAGTGTCCCTTATTCTGTCCCTTATTTCTTATAAAGAATCACAATTGTCTCTTACTTTCCATTTCTGAAGTTGGTAAAAGCGTCCATCACAATTACAGCATGTGCCATGGACATTATGCAAATTACGTGATGACGCCAGAGTGACTTCTAGCGACTTTTAGGACAGCCAATAGCTACTTTCCTTACTGACGAGTTGGCAACACGGAGCAGTGAGTCCTACTGTTTTTAAGTGTGTTACTGGTGTTATTTGGTTAGTGTGACGCTCTGAGCCTGAAATGTAAATTTTTATTCACGGTTAAAGCTACTACCGAAGTCCTTAAAGACCTGATGTTACTACTTACTAGAGCAGTGATTCTTGTCAAGATTCAAGATAAATGCTAACTTCAACTGCATTTTTGCAGTGTGTGTGTTAAAAATTTAGCTTACATTAAGTTTAGAGCTATTTATATTTAATTAAAATTTTAGGGAGACTGAAGGCAAGGGTGGCATCAGTCTCATGTCATCATGTCAAAGTAAAATAAAATAATAAACAGCTTAATTTTATGGCTTTTACACTAGGTCATGAAGTGCCAACAATAAGTTTTATGTAGGGTGAAAAACTTTTGTGCATCAGTTTTGCTAGGCATCATGCATTTGATGTTGCAGTACCCAAAGTCCTGCTCAACCATTATTTGTAGCAATAGAAATAGCATCAGTAGTGGGCTAATGTCAGTTTTAAAGTATTAAGGCAGTAGTATTAGTATTTACCCAGAAACCCAGCCTTTGCTCAACGTTTAGAGTTTTTTCTAATTTAGACTAAAGCAAACAAAATAGATAAAATATTTTTGAGTGTTTTTAGTGAGTGTAAATATACATGTCTATGTACATGTCTAAACCTCATAGACTCATTAGAGAGCAGCTTCATTGGTAAGTTTTTTATTACCAATTTATTTATTTATTTTATTCACGTTTGACACTTATTCATTAATTGCGTTTAAATTAATTTAAATTATACTGTTCTTATCTGTTGATCGATGACCTGTAAAAATTTCACCTGTAACATAAATGCAGTAATTGTAGTTTGTTCAAATTAACCTTATTTTTGTACCTCTGATTATTTCTGGTGGTGGAGTTGCATGAGCCAGATATCGCTGATACTCCTGTTGCCCTTGTCACTTTGGTCACAGAGAGCACAACAGGTCCAGTCAAATTTAGCCCCGCAAGCATTGCTATTGTGGTGGAAGATGATCTCGTGATGAGCGACAACCCCAGGTTTGCTGATGCATTTGCATTGTTGTTTGAATTGATGTACGCATTGCATTTGGACTACCCAAGAAAACTGATTCACACATTTACCTTCATCCAAAAAGTACTGATGGGGCTCGATGATGGTAAACCACTGAAACCTTGCCTGTACAGTCTCAAAAATAACCTGTTACTGAAAGAGTAGGCCAATCCAGAAGTTATGTGTTCTGTATGTACACGTTTTTCCGTTTTTCACTCTGCATACACTAGCACGGTTGTGTTTCTCAGTATCTTAACACTGTTTAAAGCGTATTTACAAAACGGTTAACATTTGGTAGCTTATCTGTGCCAAGAAATCTACCTCTGTTGATGTTTGCACTTATAGTTTATACAGCAGCAGATCCCAGTTATCTGTTGTACTGTGACGTTTATTGTGAAATAATTATGCTTGCTTAATTTTTGTTTACAAATAAGAGACTTGATCTCTTGGTTTTATGAAGTTTCTTTCTTTTTTTTTTCTTTTTTTTCAGTTTCATTTCCAGTGTGGCAACTATAAAGTCATTTTATTTCTTGGAAAGCAGGCCACAAATTAAACACTTTAAAACACCCGTTTTCCTGTTATCTTGTTGATGTACATTTTATGTTCTTTATATATATACCATAGTCCCATAGATGTTAAAAATGGCAAATTATTTATTTCCTGTTTCAAGAAATCAGGACACAAGTTTTAATATTAAGCACTTTAAGACACAGTTGTTTTGTTAATGTTAATTTTAGAATTTGACTAATAATTAAAAAATGTGAATGTGAATATGGTGTCTGTTTTTTGTTCATAAGGTAAAAGCAACTTAAATGAAAAACAAGCTTTGATTTTAGCACAAATATATTTTTGAGTCTTAATTTTTATTCAATTTAAGTACTGATCAATATAAATAATTATTAAGTAAATAAAAATGTTAAGTAGAAGTAAATATTTTAAATACAGTTTACTTAAATTTAAAAAAACATTAAATGTTAACTTTTAAAGTATTACTTACTTAAAAAAGATGGCTAGTTGACTTGAATATTTTGGGGTAATCAGTTTCCACATAAGTTATGAGTACTGTGAACTTGTTCGGGTTTACAGTGCAGAATATTACCATCCCATAAAAATAAATGGATTAAATAAATAAATCTTTTTCCATTATTAGAGTTTTGCCTTTAATTTAACATGCAATCTTGAGTATTTAATAGTTGTTAATGTTATTGTTGCTGTTCTTTTCTCTCTCCTCTATCCACTCACCCCAACCGCAACGGGTCGAGGCAGATGGCCACCCAAACTGAGCCTGGTTCTGCTGGAGGTTTTTCTTCCGTTAAAGGGAGTTTTTCCTCTCCACTGTCACCAAGTTCTTGCTTATAAGGGATTTGTTGGGTTTTTTGTTTTTGTAAAGTACCTTGAGATGATTTGTATTGTGATTTGGCACTATACAAATAAAATTGAATTGAATTAATGGTAAAACTGACAAACTATAAAAACCATAGATATATGATATATAAGGTTATATTAATAATAATTTCCAGACTACATATGAAATAATATCCTATTGTTTATTGTATTGTTTTCATTGTCACAATAGCTTTCAGACAGTGCACTTGAATCCCTAGCCTTGTTATTCTCCAAGGTCAGTCATGTTTTAATCCCTTCATAAAGTTGTGAACTATTGGTAATTTGAGAAGCAGTAGCGCTTGAGACAAATTCTCAGTGTTGCAGATGAAGGATCATCGACCAACCCTGTACACCTTGAGCCATGGAGTGGCTAACCCCCCTCCATCCTGTCACTGATTAACCTCCAGGGATTGTCGACCCAACAATCAATTGTTTCAGAACTGTCACATACTGACCACTCACTAATAATGACAAGCTAATTAGTTGCTTTTCACCGCTAGGACATCTGAATGTTTCCTATTGTTTACAAGACTTTATCTAGGATACTCTCTTTGTAATTGTCATACTGTTTCTGCCCCACTCTATTCCAGCAAACAGAACAGCTGAATCTGAATTCATCTCAGATTTACAAATCATCTTCAGTAAATCATCAGTAATAACAGATCAGTGTTTCAGTGTTTTGTTCTTGTCTATTAATTATTCACCTGTTAATCTCACAACTGCTCCTCTAAGACAAGAGTAACACAAAAAACAACAAAAACAAGTAAAACAACTGTATATAATAAGATACCATGGTCTGTGAGAATAACATGCACACACATTTTTAGCTACACAAGACCAATTTCATTTTTCACCTTGTTCAAAAAAATTCCAGTTTGATCTTTGTAGCTAGGATAAACATAACTGACTTATGATATAACTGCTGTTCTGACTGGCCTCAATTATTCCAAGGTCACACATTACATTTGTAATAAACCATGTAAACCTTACATGAATGACTTTTTCTTTCCATAAATGTAGTCTTCGACTGACTGTATGTTTGCTTACTGCTATTAATGTGGAAAGACTGAGCTTCTAACCTTCAATATGACCAAAATGTATCCAGTCCACTGGGACATAAGGGCACACGTTTTGCAGTCTATATTCACCAGCTTCATTTGATTTTGCCAGCTAGGCATGTATGTGTATCATGTATGTTCAGAGATGATGTTTGGGGCACAAACAATATGAACAGAACATGATTGCTTATGGATTTTAACATTTTCTGCTACTTCATACTATTTTATAACTTTAGCTACTAGTTACTTTTTGGAATCATATATATATAGAAAATACAGTATAATTTTAAACCTTTATTGATCCACAGTCAGAAATTCACAAGCTACCCTTCACTACTTTCGTTGACATTACTCTCCATCTTTACCAGCTGCACCATTAAATTGCGAAACACAATAATGCATCAATAAATATGATTCCATTTGAATGTGGTCTTTTCCTTCAAGAGTTTCATTGCACTGTAGTATTTATAATTTAACTTCTCAGTACTTCTTCCATCAGTGCATATGTTGACTCAAACATCCTTGGAAACTATGTTCTTTGCTCTAGCAAGCAAAATTAAAAATCTTTATTATGTTAGACATGACATGTTCTCGCTGTGCTTGCGTGGGTTTACTCCGGGTACTCCGGTTTCCTCCCAGAGTCCAAAAACATGCATGTTAGGTTGATTGGTGACTCTAAAAATTGCCCGTAGGAGTGAGTGTGAGTGTGTGAGGTTGTCTGTCTTTGTGTGTCTATATGTGGCCCTGTGATGGACTGGTGACCTGTCCAGGGTGTACCCCTGCCTTCCACCCGAGAGAGAGCTGGGATAGGCTCCAGCAGATCCCCGTGACCCTAAGCTAGGAAAAGCGGGTATAGAAAATGGATGGATGGATGGATGTTAGACATGAGGCTAATTTTTTAATTTGCAACTGTAGTGGTGAAATGTGAGATATATGAGTTATTCTCAAAATCATCTGCTAAATTTGAGTGTGCACATTACATAGGCCAAGATACCTAGGATATAACTTGCCCACTCATGGATGGCTTACTGAACAGGCCTTTACACAGGCTTAGAGACCCAAGGTATTGGGATCCTTGGAAAGTCTCTGTATGAAGTGATAAACAATTACAAATAGGCACAAAATGAGTATCTGCAAAATAAACATAAATATGTCATTATATGTCTGTGTCCAGGTGCCCATTGTCTCAAAATCTGTCCATGAGCCTAGTATAACTACTGCTTCTAACTACTGTATGTCAGTGGGACTGTAGTCATAGACTGCCCTCTAGTGGCCTTTGTTTTATATATACAAAATTTTCCCTTTTCACCCCTATGGGTGGTGTGTGTGTGTCTTCCTCAATCTCGGGTCCTCTACCAGAGGCCTGGGAGTTTGAGGGTTCTTCGCAGTATCTTAGCTGTTCCTAGCACTGCGCTTTTCTGGACTGAGATCTCTGATGTTGTTCCTGGGATCTGTTAGAGCCACTCTCCCAGTTTGGGGGTCACAGCCCCAAGGGTGCCGATTACCACGGGGATCACTGTTGCCTTCACCTTCCACATCTTTTCTAGCTCTTCTTTAAGCCCTTGGTATTTCTCCAGCTTCTCATGTTCCTTCTTTCTGATGTTGCTGTCACTTGGGATCGCTACATCTACCACTACGGCTATATATATATATATATATATATATATATAATTATAAATTTGAATAGCATGAAAAAGTTGATTTCAGTAATTCAATTCAAAAAGTGAAACTCATATATAGATTCATTACACACAGTCTGATATATTTCAAGTGTTTATTTATTTTAATTTTGATTATTATAATTTACAGCTAATGAAAACCCAAAATTCACTTTCTCAGAAAATTAGATTATTACTTTGGATTAATAAAAAAAGGATTTTTAACAGAGAAATGTTGGACTACTGAAAAGTATTAACATGTACTACTACTACTACTTGGTCGAGGCTCCTTTTGCATGAACTACTGCAGCAATGTGGCATGGAGGCTGTAATATCGTCAGAGCCTAAGAAAGATGCCGGGAAGGTTTATCTTCATTCAACTGCTTTATTTCAAAGGCATAGTCTCACCTCGTAACTCCGGAGTGTGACAACAACAGGGATGATTACCTCAACAGTTTTTCCAGGTGCTGGTGTCTTTCCTGGCATATCTGAGTACATACACTAGAGAGCCCTCTAGTGACTACAACCAGCAACAGCACGTAACCAATACACTATATAACAGAGGCGATCAGTCTGTGGCACTGATTGCATCTTCCTCTTCACAATACCTCATAGATTCTCTGTGGAGTTTAGTCAGGTGAGTTTGCACAGGGATACCATAGTCCTTAAACCAGGTACTTTTGGCAGTGTGGGCAGGTGCCAATTCCTGCAAGAAGTTATTCAGCTTGTTCAGCAGGGAGGTGGTGCTGTCACAGGTCTGCAGTGGGGCCTTGTAGTCTGTAATGGCCTGTATTCCCTGCCACAGGCTCTGGGTGTCTGATAACGCTGAAACGACGGGCTATCATCCTTGACTACTGCCTCTTAGCCTCTGTCTCTCTTTTTTTTTTTTTTTTTCAAAAAATGCACCATTGTGAATGGCAGCAAGTCCGAGTAGCTCCTGTGTTTTTTTGAAGTTTTTTCATATGTTTTTTTCTTACAATGTGTACTGGCTCAAGTAGTAAGGGACACTAGAAAGGAACTGTTGGCCCTGTCGAAGATTGGACAGGAAGTAACTCACCCAATCCTGACTATGTTGAGGAGACAGTTTCGTGGATGTAGAGCCAGGGCTAAGCTAAAGCCTAAGAGGAACAACAGAAGGTGGTGATACAAGCCTTTTCTGCCCTCTGTGCTCATGGGGAATGTTAACTCACTGCATAACAAGTGTGACGAGCTGGAGGCACTTGTGAAGAACCAGCGGCTGTACAAGGAGTGCAGTTTAATATGTATTTCTGAGTCCTGGCTGAATGACAACATACCGGACTCGTGTAGATATACCTGGCATCACAGCTGTACAAGAGACAGAGACAGAGACCTAAGGACGAAAGGTGGGGGAGTTATCCTATTTTTCAGTCAGAAATGGGTTAACCCCCGAAATGTGACTGTGAAAGAGAAGGTCTGCTGTCCGGACATTGAACTGGTCTCAGCTGGTTTCCGCCCATACTATGTGCCAAGGGAGTTTACATACATAATCACCATTGTTGTTTACATTCCACCGAAGGCGGCACCTGCAACTACGTGTGACGTCATACATGATGCCGTTGCTAGGATACAAGACCCAGCACTCTCATGCATTCATTGCAATTACAGGGGATTTCAATCGTGTCTCTCTGTCCTCCTGCCTGACTGACTTTGTACAGTATGTAGACTGTCCAACACGTGGAGAAAGGACGTTAGATCTGTTCTATGCTAACGTCAAAGAAGCCTACAGGGCTGTACCTCTTCCACCACTAGGTAGATCTGAACACAGCATGGTCTATCTTCAGCCTACATATAGACCTTGTGTGCAGAAGCTTCCTGTTACCAGGTCTTTCAAGAAATGATCAATAGAGGCAAGGGATTCATTGAGAGACTGTTTTGAGTGCACAAATTGGGATGTACTGATGAAGGAGCAGGAAATGGACAATGAATTGGACAGGAGAGTCATCATCACTGACTACATTAATTTCTGTAGAGACACAGTACTCCCAGTTAGTACAGTATGGTGCTATCCTAACAATAAACCATGAATCACCAGTGACATTAAAGACCTCCTGAACTAGAAAAAGAGGGCTTTCCTGGACAGGGATAAGGAGAAACTGAGAAGTATACAACGGGAGCTCAAAAAGACACTGAGGCGAGCTAAGGTGGAGTACAAGAAAAGGTTGGAAAAACAGCTGGAGAACAATAATATCAGGCAGGTGTGGAGAGGGGTAAGGACCATCACTGGCTACAAACTGAACAACTCCCAGCCTTTAGTTGTTAATGTGGATAGAGCGAATACCTTCAACCAGTATTACATCAGATTTGACAATGTGGCTATTTCCACCTACATCTCTACAGCTACTCGCTCCACCATCACCCCAGCGGTTGCTCTCTCCACCTCTGAAGACCCTCACTACACCTCATTGTCTATGTCTGCTCCCTCCAGCTCCACCTTCACCTCTGCTGCTGCTTCCTGTACCTCCATGTCTAAAGCTGTTCCCTACACCATTACCTCTACGGCTGTTCCTTCCACCATTTCCTCTGAGGCTGCCCTCTCCACATATTCAGCTGTCTCCTCCACCTCTGTGGCTGCTCCCTCCCCCTCCAATGTGGCAGATGCTCCTGCCACCTCCACCCCCACCTCTGCAGCTCCTTTACAATACCACATACTCTATGGCTGCTCCCTCTTCTTCCACCATCCCTCTGTTACAATCTGAACAGCTGCTTATATCTCTAACAACGGAAGAGATTGGAGCTGAGCTCAGGAGACTTCGGCCAGGGAAGGCAGCTGGACCAGATGGAGTATGTCCAAGGCTTTTGAAGGACTGTGCAGGACAACTAGCTGTTCCTCTTCAGAGGCTCTTTAATATGAGTCTTCGGCTGTGGAAGACTGTCTCATACCAATGCCCAAAATACGGCGGCCGGTGGAGCTAAACGACTATAGACTGGTGGCAAGTAGACCGGTGACTATAAACATCCCATATCATGAAGACCTTGGAGCGGCTCCTTGTCCGTCGCGTGAGGCTGCAGGTTGAGGAGGATCTTGATCCCCTTCAGTTTGCCTATCAGAAGCACTTGGGAGTGGAAGATGCAGTGCTTTACATGCTGCACCGTGCATATGCCTATCTGGATGTGCCTGGTTCATATGTGAGGATTATGTTCTTCGACTTCTCCAGTGCTTTCAATACTATCCGGCCTCCCATACTGAGAGACAAGCTCTATGTATGGGGGTGACGTCATGGATTATGGACTATTTGACAAGTTGAGATGTGTTTCTGGGACACTGGAATGCAGAACTGGGGCTGTTCTTGCTCCTTTGGTCTACACTTCGGACTTAAGTATAACTCAGAGTCTTGCCACATTCAGAAGTATTCTGATGACACGGCTGTTGAGGCATTTGTCCGTGATGGACGGGAGGGGGAGTACAGGGACCTAGTGGAGGCCTTCACTGACTGGAGCAAAAAGAACTATCTTCTCCTGAACACCACCAAGACTAAGGAACTGGTGGTGGATTTTAGGAGAACAAAAGTACCATGCCAGTCAGTTTTATTGATGGACAGGAGATAGAGACTGTACAGAAAAGGGCAGACCCGCCTCTTCTTCTTGAGACAGCTTGGTTCGTACAGTGTCTGCATTGACATGCTATGCATGTTCTACCACACTGTCATGGCAAGTACACCGTTCTATGCGGCTGTCTGTTGGGGGAGTGGCATTACAGACAGAGACTCTAGGCACCTGGACAAACTGGTGAAAAAGGCCAGTTCTGTGCTAGGCAGGGGGTTGGACCCTCTCAGAACTTTGATGGAGCAGCAGATGTGGCGGAAGCTGCTTTCTGTATTAAACAATACTAAACACCCCCTCCACCACATACTGACTAAACAGTGTAGCAGCTGCAGTAGGAGGCTCATCTCACTGTGCTGCAGAACTGATAGGTTGAGAAGCTCCTTTGTCCCCACAGCCATTAGACTGTTTAATAGTAATTGTTATTATTAGTAATTATTATTATTATTAGTAGTAGTAGTAGTAGTAAATGATATGTAATTGTAATTGTTGATAGTAATTGATCCCTTATTATTAGTAATTGATATGTTATTTTGTTATTTATGCTATATGCTATATGTTATTTATCCGTGCCTTTATCCGATAATTATATTTCATATTTTATTTTATATTTTATAGTGGAATCTCTGTTAAAGTTATTTTAAGAGCTACAGCACAATCTGAATTTCTCCTGTCTTCAGGATTACTTCGTCTCCAGCTCTGAAGGCAGCATTACTGGCCTTCAGGAGTCTGTAGACCTCCCCCATCAGCCATGGCTTTTGGTTGGCCTGAACACTGGTGGTCTTGGTGTCCGTTACATCATCAATGCAGTTGGAGATGTAGGCAGTGATGGTCTCTGTGTACTCCTGAAGGTCTGTGGTGTTGTAGGTGGCAGCCTGTTTAAACATGCTCCAGTCTGTGATGTTAAAACAGTCCTGAAGTGCTTCTGAAGACCCTTCCGGCCACACTCGTACCTGCCTCTGAACTAGTTTGATGACTCTAACCAGTGGTCTGTATGGTGGCATTAGCATAACAGTGGTGTGGTCCGAGGCGCTGGGGTGGAAGAGGTCGAGGGCCTTGTAAGCTCCTCACTGGGTGGTGTAAAGAAGGTCCAGTGTGTTGTTTTCCTGTGATGGAAAGTCTATGTTGATGTAACATAACATCAACATTAACACACTCTTCAGGTCTGCGTGGTTGAAATCCCCAGCCAAGATGAGAAAAGCATCTGGGTGGGCTGTCTGCTACTCACTGATGTGCTGGTACAGTTCATTCAGTGGCTCACTCCTGTTGTTGCTGTTGGAGCTGGGGGGATAGACAGCAATGAGCAGTATGGCTGTGTATTGCCTAGGCAGATAGAATCGCTGGCACTTGATAGCCATAAACTCCACCAGAGGTCAGCAGTGTTTGCAGACTACAACAGTGTCACAGCACCAGGCATCGTTGGCGTAAACACAGAGGTCGCCGCAGGTCTTTCCTCCCTCGAAGAGTGCTTGGTCCGGTCTGTAGCATGTTAGCTGAATAGCTCCAACTGGGACGTTGTCGCTGACCCTTGTTTTGGTGAACACGAAAACACAGCACTCTTTCACAGTCCTCTGAGTTGAGTATAGTCCAGTTTATTGTTCAAATAGCGTACGATGGCTAGTACGCCTGCTTATGTGAGATAGCTGCTATCCTAGCCTGGATACCTACGCTTTTACCTATTTTCTGCTTCCTCTCATGTCGCTTGTGGTGCCTCCACTGTGGATGAGATACAAGTGTGGGGGTCGGTGATGGTGTGGACTTCCGGAGCAGACCGCAGTCACATAGCTCTTCGGTGAGTGTGGAGTTTAACTCTGTGAATGTGGTTCTGCCACCAAGCAGAAACTCACATGTGCTTAGGGACATCTAGACGTGACAAAGATGTACAGAAAAACTATGGCTAACAGGACAAAAAATACTGTTGTGTCGGGAGAGAGAGAAGCAGCGGCCATCTTGAAAACACTGATAAAAAAGTCGACCAACACCAGCAGATGACATGGCTCCCCAAACCACCACTGACTGTGGAAACTTTACACTGGACCTCAAGCAACTTGGATTCTGTGCCTCTCCTCTCTTCCTCCATACTCTGGTACCTTGTTTTCCAAATGAAATGCAAAATTTACTTTCATCTGAAAAGAGGACATTGGACCACCACTCTTTCAGTCTTCCCCATGATTGTGTGGCCTACTGAACCACACTGAGAGTTCACTGTGTTTTACTGCCAGGTGTGTTGCTCTCCCGGTAAGTGAATCACTTTCTCTTGCAAGCCTGTCGTGTTGTATAGTTCGTCTACAGATTAGCAACAGACTAGCTATAGTCTAATACACCTAAAAAACAACTAAACTCTAAACAATTGATTAACAGCTACATTCCAGTACTAGTCAAGTACCTTTCTATTTTGACCGGTATTTATTGCTATTTCCTGACTTACCACTCGTTAGCCTACCGGTTAGCTTAGCTAGCTAGTTAGCTTAGCTAACATGGCCTCTCCCTCTCTCTCTCTTTCTTGCTCGGTGTGCCACATGTTTAGTTATTCCTCTGCCTCCTTTAGCGATAATGAAACCTGTAATAAGTGTAAGGTTCTGTTAGCCTTGGAGACGAGGATCACTGATCTGGAAGCGCGGCTCCGCACCATCGAACAAAAGCCAGCTAGCCTAGCCCCGTTAGCTGGTGTGGAGCCACCGAGCTCAGGGTCTGTTAGCGGTCCAAGAGCAGCTCCGGAGCAGCCCGGAGAATTAGCCTGGGTGACGGTCCAACAGAAACGTACTCCTAAGCAGAAGCCCACGGCTCATCACCTCCCTGTTCACGTTTCTAATAGATTTTCCCCGCTCAGCGACACACCACCTGAAAAACCGACTGATAATTGGCGATTCAATAGTCAGAAACGTGAAAATAGAGACGCCAGCGACCACAGTCAAATATATTCCTGGGGCCAGAGCGGGCGACATTGAGTCAAATCTGAAGCTGCTGGCTAAGGCTAATCGTAAATATGGAAAAATTGTTATTCACGTCGGCAGCAATGACACCCGATCACGCCAATCGGAGGTCACTAAAATTAATGTTGAGTCTGTTGAAAAGTCAGACCTTGACACCTTCACCCGAGTTCATTAATGGAGGGATAAAAGAGGACGGAGTGGAAGTTAGGAATCGGCACACCGGTTTATTATAAAAGTACAGAGACGTCTCCGGAGATCATCTCACACAAGCAGGCAGAGAGATCTGAATCTATAGGTGAAAACTATACACTATTATAGCAGTTGCCCACCCTACCATACCAGTAGTTTTCCACCAAAAGGAATTTATTGTATTACCATATATGGAGTTGTTATTCCCTTTTGTCTTTTATGTGTTCTGGGCGGTGGTCACTGAGCAAGCTAAGGCCAGTTACTTCCTTTATCTTATATGAAGTCCCCATGGGTGCATCTGCATTCCACAAGTCGGTGTGTAACTTTGCTAAATTAATGTCGGACTCCATAGTTTTCTCTAGACCCCTCCCCAATCTGACCAGCAATGACATGTTTAGCCGCATGTCGTCGTTCCGTTGCTGGCTGTCTAGGTGGTGTCCAGCAAACGATGTGGGCTTCATAGACACTTGGGCCACTTTCTGGGGAAAACCCGGTCTGGTAGCGAGAGACGGCATCCATCCCACTTTGAATGGTGCAGCTCTCATCTCTAGAAATTTGGCCAAGTTTATTAGCCAACCTAAAGCCTGACAATCCAGAGTGGGGACTGGGACGCAGAGACTCATTCTAAAACGCCTCCCTGCAGTTTCCTTAGAGCCGCCGCCCCCCTCAAACCACATAGAGATTGTGTCTGCCCCTCGAACATATAAATCAAATAAATCAGAAGTTAACAGAAGAGGAGTTATTCATAAAAACTTAATAAAAATTAAGACCACTCCTCTTATTGAACAGAAAAATAGAACTGTCAAATGTGGATTATTAAATATCAGGTCTCTTTCATCTAAATCTATCTGTTAGTAAATGACTTGATAACTGATCACCAAATTGACCTACTTTATCTTACTGAAACCTGGTTACAGCAGGATGAATATGTCAGTCTAAATGAATCAAACCCCCTCAGTCATAAAAATTATGTTCCTCGAAGCACAGGTCGAGGTGGAGGAGTAGCTGCAATCTTCAATCAACCTTCATCCTCAGAACAATTATAACTCATTTGAGAGCCTCACTCTTAGTCTCTCGCATCCAAACTGGAAAACACAAAAACCAGTTCTACTTGTCACTGTGTACCGTCCATCTGTCCCTTACTCAGAGTTTTTAACTGAATTCCCTGACTTCCTGTCTGATTTAGTGCTTAGTTCAGATAAAGTCATTATAGTGGGAGATTTTAACATTCATGTAGATGTTGAAAATAACAGCCTCAGCATTGCATTTAATTCTATATTAGATTCAATTGGTTTCACTCAAAATGTTAATAAACCCACCCACTGTTTCAATCACACCCTTGATCTTGTCCTGACCTATGGCATCGAAATTGAACATTTAATAGTTTTTCCCCAAAATCCTCTTTTGTCAGATCATTCTTTAATTACTTTTGAATTTAAGATGATGGATCATGCAGCGTTTGGAAGAAAATTCCACTACAGCAGATGTTTATCCGACAACGCTGTTAATAAATTTAAGAAAATGATTCCATCTTTATTTACATCTATGCCAAGTCTAAACATAGTGGAGGGGAGCGGCTTCAATTCCACTCCCTACCAAATTGATCATATTGTTGACAGTGCTGTAGCCTCACTGTGTGAAACGCTTGATTCTGTGGACCCTCTGAAAAAGAAGTTAGTGAATCAGAGAAGACTAGCCCCATGGTATAATTTACATATTCTTACCTTAAAGCAGGCATCACAAAGGCTGGAAAGGAAGTGGCGTTCCACAAATTTAGAGGAAATTTTTCTAGCCTGGAAAAACAGTCTACTAACATATAAAAAAGCTCTCCGTAAAGCCAGAACTGCATACTATTCATCATTAATAGAGGAAAATAAGAACAATCCCAGGTTTCTTTTCAGCACTGTAGCCAGGCTGACAAAAAGTCACAGCTCTGTTGAGCCCAGTGTTCCGTTAGCTCTCAGCAGTAATGAATTTATGAGTTTCTTTACAAACAAAATCACAAGTATTAGAGATAAAACCACAGGCCTTTAAGACTGCAGTAATCAAACCCTTACTCAAAAAGCCTAGTCTTGATCCAGGAGTCTTGGCTAATTATAGACCAATATCCAACCTGCCATTTATTTCTAAAATCCTAGAAAAAGCTGTTGCTAAGCAGCTATCAGACTACTTACACAGGAATTAACTATTTGAAGATTTTCAATCAGGATTTAGAGCACATCATAGTACAGAAACAGCACTGTTGGAAGTTACCAACGATCTTCTCTTAGCCTCAGATAATGGACTTGTTTCTATACTTGTCCTCCTACACTGCATTCGACACTATTGACCACATCTTATTACAGAGACTGGAGCATGTGACTGGTATCAGAGGAACAGCGTTAAGATGGTTCCAATCCTATTTATCTGACAGATTGTTCATGTCCATGATGAACCTTCCACACGACCGATTCAGTTCACCCTGTACATGCTTCCTTTAGGCTATGTCATTAGGAAGCACTCTATTAATTACCACAGCTATTCAGATGACACTCAGTTGTATCTATCTATTAAACCTGTTAAGCAGACTTCAAGCCTGTCTAACTGACATAAAGGCCTGGATGACCAGTAACTTTTTACTTTTAAACTCAGAGAAAACAAAAGTCATTGTATTTGGTCCAAAAAATCTCAGAAATAACTTTTCTAAATTTATAGCTACTTTAGATGGCATAGCCCTGGCCTCCAGCACTACTGTAAAAAACCTTGGAGTTATTTTTGACCAGGACATGTCCTTTAACTCACACATAAAACAAATCTCTAGAACTGCATTCTTTCACCTTTTCCAACATTGCCAAAATTAGGAACATCCTGTGTCAAAATGATGCAGAAAAACTAGTCCATGTATTTGTTACCTCAAGGCTAGATTACTGTAACTCATTACTATCTGGATGTCCCAGTATCTCCATAAAAAGCCTCCAGTTAATCCAGAATGCCGCAGCCAGAGTCCTGACAGGAACTAACAAGAGAGATCATATTTCTTCTATATTGGCTTCTCTTCATTGGCTCCCTGTAAAATATAGAATAGAATTTAAAATCCTTCTTCTCACATACAAATCCCTTCATAATCAAGCTCCTTCATACCTTAAAGACCTCATAGTACCATATTATCCCAATAGACCGCTTCGCTCTCAGAGTGCAGGTCTACTTGTGGTTCCCAGAGTTTCCAAAACCAGAATGGCAGGCAGAGCCTTTAGCTATCAAGCTCCTCTCTGCTGTGGAACCAGCTCCCAGCCTGGGTTCAGGAGGCAGACACTGTACTTTTAAGGCTAGACTTAAAACCTTCCTCTTTAACAAAGCTTATAGTCAGGGCAGGCTTCTGGTAACCCTGAACCATCCCTTAGTTATGCTGCTATAGGCCTAGACTGCCCGAGGACCATCGGTACACCGAGCTCCCCCCCCCCCCGTCCTTTCCCTTGTGGTAGAAATTTCTTTAAGTTTGAGAGTTGCTAATTCTCAGAAAACAACCACAAGTGTGATGAATCATCTCAGGTTTAATCACGGGCCCGGAGAGGACGTCCTTGCAGAAGTCCTCTGCCGTTTGGGTTAAAAGACCAGTTTATATACATTTTGACAAGAAAGGGGTGGACTAATCTTGAACAGACTCCACATGTTTGTTCAGGTACTATCTTCAGTCTTCTTACCATCAAAGAAACAAATTGTTGGCAGTTATTTACAACCTTCTACCCTAAAACACTAAAACAATAAAACAGACAGAACCACATACCATGAAAGGGTCAAGCAAACATTCAACCCCCACATTGGTTTAAGTCAGTGACCATTTGCTCTGTCGTAAAATCCCACATTCCCCCCTTTTGACACAAAGTGTCAACACATTCAAGACAAGACATTAACAAAATGTTACATCATTAGTCAGGGTTTTTCTATATCTAGATCACTGTCAGTGTATGGGTTTCCCGGGGCCCAATCATTTAACTGTATTTCAGCAGTATTTGTCGATTCAGTTGGTAAGCTAACATAAAGTGAAGTGTATTCTCCTCCAAGTACTCCTCCTAACCATTTATACATCAGGGCCCGCATGCAAGTGAGTGCACATGTACAAAAACACAGGAGCATACTAAACATAATAACTACAGGGATTAAAATTTGCACAATTCCAGCACCCCAAGGACCAAACTTATCTGATAACCAATTTCTAAAACTGAAACCCGAAGATTCGGATGGCCCAAAAGCATCCCGAATCCGTTGTAATGTTGCTATAACATTTGTCATATTATCAGAATTGTCAGGAATGAGAGTAATGCAAGCATCTCCTGTCAAATTTAAAGTTAAACACGGGCCTCCAGTTTTGGCTAAAAGATAGTCTAGAGCCATTTCATGTTTTAATAATGTTAGTCTATGAGATTTGTCATTTGCTTGAAGTAAATAAAACCCTTTTATAGTCTCATTGGCAAATGCAGACATTGAATAGGTAATATTGTCAATGTGATCGGCTAAGAATGTTAGAATACGGTCCGTAAAGGTTGTTTTTATGCCACTGAATGTAGGAATACCAACTATTAACATGAACAGCGGGTTGAGATAACACTTCCTCTGCGTCAAACCCCCAAGGTTTCCACTCGGACTGTTCGAACAACTGTCTTTTGCGTCTTATTAAGAGTTCTTTGTTTTCCTGTAAGATGTCATCTTCTGGGAGTCTGGATGACATGTCTTTGGTTCTTCCTTTCGTGGTTTCGTCTGTTCTGAATGCAGTCTGAATTATGGCTGCAGTGGTGATCACTCCAGTGATGACAACTGCTAACAGCACCCACAGTCCGTGCATCTTCTCAGCTCCTCGTCGTCGTCTCATCGGTGGCACCCTGTGGGAAGGGTTTACAGTGGGATGCATGAATCCACGTATCCTTCTCTGCAATCCGGATAGCCGTTGGGGTCGTCAGTAGCACCTGGTATGGTCCTGTCCAACGGGGCTGGTTCCAATGCTTCCTCCTAAGGTCTTTAACCACTATCCAGTCTCCTGGCTGGATGGCATGGAGTTGTCCTACCACAGGCTCAGGAAGGGCAGCTTTTACCTTAGGGAAAATGAGCTTGAGAGTCTGGTTAAGTGCACAACAGTATTGTAACATCTCATCATCCATTCCTGTTAAAGTTAACTTATTCTGGGGAAAAGGCGTATTTGTCATTCGCATGGGTCGTCCAGTGAGTATCTCATAAGGAGAGAGCCCAGTTGTTTTATGTGGGCGGCCTCTCATAAACATTAGCGCTAAAGGTAAGACTTTTACCCATGACAATTGTGTTTCAGCCATTAATTTTGTAAGTTTGGTTTTCAGTGTCTGATTAGCTCTCTCAACTGCACCACCACTAGATGGATGGTATGCACAGTGTGTCTTCAAATTAATCTGAAGACTTACTGACAGACTCTGTATCACATTATTTACAAAATGTGACCCATTATCACTACTTAGTTTGGAAGGGAGTCCCCATCGTGGAATGATTTCTTTCAGTAATGCCTTTGCCACTGAAACAGCAGTAGCATTTCTGCATGGAAAACACTCAATCCATTTTTGTTAGAATAAGGGCATTGTAAATTGCTAACTGTGTTATGAGAATTGTCATTTTGTAGACAGATTTATGTAAAGGGTGTAACCAGGCATGTCATAGTTGAGGAAACCCAGGTTTTCTGTGCAAATCACCAAGACATGTAAATGTATGGATGTGAACTCTGTATGAACTCTGAAGTTAACCTATGTTTCAACTTTCCCCTGTTGTGTAAAGTGAGACGGTGCCTGGAACCCATGTAACCACCTCCAGATATAAATTAAAGTGTTCTGAGCGGGCTCGGGGCTGCAGCCGGGGATAGCACCAAGTGTGCATCTCCTAAAAGTCACGAGCTCAACCTAGAAAAGAAAGTCTCTGTGTAGATGTTTGATTAGAACCAACATTTATTGGTGTTTCCGCCCGGTTTCCAATACAGCATCAACGGTGAAGAGGAGGACGAGGACGCTGGAAAACTGTGCACAGTCGGTCCCATAGGGGACCGAGGAAAATCCACCCTCGTGAATTCGACGGGAGGTCGGTGTCTACTCGCCTGAAAAGATCCTCTTCACTTCTGCTGCTTGACGGAGGCCGGACAAGAGACGTATCTGCAGAAATAGGTGAGCTGCGTTGACTTCTATGTCTGGGACATAGCAGTGTCAGGGACACTAGAAAGCAGCTGTAAGTTCGTCAGGGACGAAACCTATGTCAGGGACATAGCAGTGTCAGGGACACTAGAAAGCAGCTGTAAGTTCGTCAGGGACGAAACCTATGTCAGGGACATAGTAGTGTCAGGGACACTTGAAAAGTAAAAGCGCTATTCGTCAGGGACGAAAAGAAAGTATCAGGGATACTGAAACACGTGTGAGTGAATGAGAACGTGTGATTGATGGTAGTTGACGGACTATTGTCGGCTGAATAGAGCAGCGTCACTACCTATTAAAACTGTGTGTTATTTGTTGGGCACAAGTAAAAATTGAAAAGTTGAGTGTGGTGGACGGCTGTATCCGCAGGTAATTAGTACCTGTAGAAGCTTGATACAGTGGACGATCCCCATGCTGTTGTGACTGATCGTTTGCTTGTGCCAAAGTTGCAACTATGGGAAAGGGGAACAGTAAACCCCAATTAATGGGGGATCCTAAATTTATGAACACTTATTCTCCTGGATCAGCGAGATATTTAAGAGAATGGAGGGAAAAAGAATGAGTTTCCTGGAAAATTGGAAACCTGCGCATGCGATAAATTGGTAACTCAGTTAAAAGCAGAAATGGCCATAGTAGAACCTAGGAAAATTGATAAATTTAAACTTCAGCTCATTGAGGCAGTAAAGTGGCAAGAGCAAGCTGAGAAGAGAAGAGAAGAGATAAAAAGTCCCTCATAGCAGCCCTCCAAGAGGAGCCAGCTGATTTTGTAGGGCGCCCACAAGCGTTAATTCAACAAGAAGAAGCAGCGGCTGCTGCACCTGTGACGGGGGCAGCGAAGGCAGCCGCGACCCCGCCTCCTACGGCTGGACCTGCTCTAATCAGTCCTAGCCGCACTAGATCAGGAAATCTGTATGGTCCTTTAATTGATGAGGTCCAGGGACTGGCAGAGGCTATGTCAAAATTAAGTCCGTTTAGGGACTTCCAGGGCGATGGGTTAAGGATGGGGCCCCGTCCTGATCCGCCGCCCTGGCCACCATTGATTGACCCAGCCAGCATCTTTCCAGCCATAGAAGTGCCTAACCCTCATTTTGGAGTAGGGAATGACAACAGGCCCCTTCTCCTGGTAAGGAGCTGGAGGATGCAGTAAAAGGGCTAGGGGACCCCTTCGTTAATGTTCGTCAATGGATTGAAAATCTGCAACAACTTAGACAAACTTACAATTTGGACGGGCAGGAGATTGACTCAGTGTGCAGGAAAGCTTTAGGACACAGATATGGAGGAGTGAGGGGAGGATATACAGGGCGGACTCCGGCGGGGGAGGTTTTGGCCCCCGGAGACCCAGTCTTAGACAACCAAGTTACATTACTGACAGATAGAGTAAAAAATGCATTTGTTAAACCTCCTGATTACCAAGCTATTGCCCAATGTAAACAGAAAGAAGGTGAGGATGTGCAGGACTATAGAGGACGGCTAGAGGAAGTGTTTAAGACAAACAGTGGTTTGGATCCCTCTGACACTGTCGCTTCCCCCTATCAGCAACAACTGAAACAGGCCTTGCTGAGTGGGTTTCTTCCGTCCATCACCCACCACATCCGAAAGCTAAATATTAATACACCCACAGTGGAGTGACTCGAATAATGAATTATGCACAGCATGCCCAAGACTTACAGAAACATAAATCAGAACAACAATCAAAAGCTGCAGTGTTTGCACTACTGGATGTCATGAGTGGCAGAGGTAGAGGGAGCTCAGGAAGAGGCTTTGGAAATAGGAAATGGAAGGATGATGTATACTATAATTGTGGTAGACCAGGACACTTTGCCCGTGATTGTGATGAGCAGAACCAGAGCTCAGGGAGAGATGAAGGTAGATGATCAGAAGAGTATAGGAGACCTGGACCCTTTAACCCCCAAGCATGACTAGGCCCTACTGTAGATGAAATGCTGGACCTTGAAGAAATTGTAGACACTTATTATAGTGCAGAAGGGAATAAGGTAATGCCCATTAGAATGTTAAAAATTAATGGAGTGAAAATAGAGTTCTTGTGTGACACAGGAGCAGACAGAACAGTCCTGAGGGATAAAATTCCTGGAGTGACAAAAGGTGATAAAAATATTTTTGTAAAATCAGCGAATGGACAGGTCACCCCTTGCAGTTTCTCCCAAAGTTTTATGATTGAGGATGAGGCATCTGGCTTTCAGGTAAAGGTAATGGCAGTTTTGTGTCCTAACTGTCCTGTGAACTTATTGGGCAGAGATTTGTTGAGTAAGTTAAAAATATCTCTAGTACCTACTACTAACGGGATGGCAGCCATAGGCCCGGGGGAGGAGATCCCCTCTTATGTAGTGCTGAAACAAGGGGCACCACATTACTGGTGGTCCCTAGATCTGCCCATGCCTGACCCTGGACGCACAGGAGAGCAGCTCCTGCGCCTGCTGCCTGATCCTCAACCACCACACTCAGAAAGCCTCTCCCCAGAGCAGATGCATGTCACCCTCTATTATAAACACACCCCAGGTCCAGATTTTGACTATGTATGGAAGTTTGAGAAGTTAGGGCCACAGAGAATAACGCTTAAGACCCTTTATACTGATAGGAAAGGAAAGGCAGTCTGCTCTGTTAGTCTTCCTCCAGAAGCTAAGCGCCTCTTGATGGGATGGTCACCTAATCCTCATTTGTCAGTGTCTAAGACGAATGACATGCATTGGGAGGAGTTAAAGCAGTTTTTGAATAAAGCTGAGAATATTTGTGATTGGCATGAAGAAGAAGGAGGCTGGTTTAGTAATAGTGTGGGAAGCTGTTTTTACAAAAACTTAAATTGGGTTGTAACGGCCACTCCCCGTGCTCACATGGGGGAGGATGACCGAGAATGAGTGTTACTTCTGGAGGAGTTAGATCCGTGTTTGGCTGAGGTGCCTGACAGTTTCTGGTCTCGTAGCAAAACTGATGTAGGCCTAATGACTACAGCTCCAGAAGTTATTATTAAACCTAAATCTGACTATAGACCTAGGATAAAGCAGTATCCCCTTAAACCAGACGCGCTTCAGGGAATCAGGCCGGTAGTACAAGAGATGCTTGATGCAGGAATCCTGGTGAGAGCACCAGAGGCTCAGTGTAACACCCCTATATTTCCAGTGAAAAAGGCTGATGGGAGGAGTTGGAGGATGATTCAAGACTTAAGGGAAGTAAATAAAGCAGTTGAAAGTAGGGCCCCGTGTGTCCCAGATCCTCACACTTTGCTGAACCATATAAAACCTGAAATGAAGTGGTTCACGGTTGTGGATCTCAGTAATGCTTTTTTCTCTATCCCAGTACATCCAGACTCACAGGGATGGTTTGGGTTCACCTTTGAGGGAAAGAAACTCACCTACACCAGGTTGCCACAGGGTTATGTTGATAGCCCCACTATATTTGTATCAGAATTGGAAAATTGCCTATCTACATTCCATGTGCCTTCACATAGCCGAATTTTGACCTATGTGGATGATATCTTAATTACATCAGACACTCAGTAGCATAACAAAGACACGGCGATAGCACTGTTCAAACATTTAGAAAGAACAGGTAACAAAGCATCTCCAAAAAAGCTACAGTGGGCTACTTCTGAAGTTGTATTCCTGGGTCATAAATTAACACCAGAAGGCAGAGCCCTGACTGAATCCAGGAAAGCAGCGGCGCAGGGACAGTTTGGGAAATGTAACCTATACCTCATGGAAGAAGTGAAACAGCCTATAGATCATGAAGTACTTTCAGACATGCAGAAAAGAGCCCCACCGGCTGAACAGCAACTCTGGCTCAAAGAAGGAGCCATAATTGAGCAAGACCTTTTTAAGATTAAAGACAAACTTTGTCTGCCTAGAAGTCTCTATCATACGGCAGCTATTTTGACGCATGGGCCTTGCCATGTGTCAACAGGAGGGATGGTATATGCAGTGGAAAAGTATTTTCATGCACCAGGTTTTAATAACTACTCAAAAAATTTTTGTAAATCCTGTTTGACTTGCTGTAAGCATAACCCACAGGGAAATCTCAGACCAAAGAGAGGGAGATTCCCCAATCCGGACTATCCATTCCAAGTTATTCACATGGATTTCATAGAGTTGTCACAATGTCAGACATACAAGTATTGTCTTGTTCTGATAGATGCATACTCTAAGTGGGTTGAGATTGTGCCTAGCAAAAGTGCTGATGCGCTGACAGTAGCCAAAGCGCTATGCAAAAGTATAATCCCAGATCATGGGATCCCACAGCGAGTCTACAGTGATAATGGTCCACATTTTGTAAATGAAGTAGTTACGCAGATGTCTAAATATCTGTGGGTTTTGAGTTGAAGAACCACTGTTCATACCATCCCCAAAGTGCAGGCCTGGTAGAAAGAACTAATGGCACTATAAAGATGAGACTGAGGAAAACTATGGAGCAAACGGGAAGGACATGGGTGGAATGTCTCCCCCTGGTAAAAATGTATATGAGGGTCACGCCAACAGACAGAGGCCTGACCCCATTTGAAATCCTTTATGGAAGACCTTTTACACTTCCCATTTGTGAAAATGTGTGTGAAAAACCTCAAGGAGAAACTACTCTAGCTGAATGGATGAGCAAGATGTTGCAAACTAGAGAAGTCATGAGTGCAAATAATCTGCCAAGAGATGTTTTGTCTCCACAGGTGCAGAGAGTCAAGCCTGGTGACCAAGTCCTGATAAAGGTCATCAAGAGGAAGACCTGGTCCACTCCCAAGTGGGAGGGGCCCTATACAGTGATCCTGACCACTCCCACTGCAGTGAAGATTCAGGAGAGACCTACGTGGATTCATCAGAGCCACTGCAAGATACTACAGCCACTAGGAGCCGAGTAAGGTGGAAGTCGGCCGGTATCAAAACCCTTGGCTGCTGAAGAGACCATCTGATCCTTACTCCCAGCTATGGCTCTCCATCGGCTGATTCTGTGTCTAGGGACACTAAGTATTGTCTGTTATGCAAGCACAAACTGTAAATATTTACAAGACTGTAAATACCACTTGCTCCCAACAAAGGGGTTTCCAATTTGGCATACAGCTACAAAAACTACGGATCAGGACCTACCAAGTATCCTCTTGCAGACATGCTACAGTTTGTGTAAATACTGATTATGTGTAACTGATTGTGCTCTGACAGAGGACCAGAGGTGGTCGCCCAGGAGCCTGGGGGCCAGTTGGGAATTTTTCCTTTACAGAAGGTTTTCGCCCAACCCCTCACAGAGCCTTGCTTCTCCAAATCTTGTTTGGTCATAATGACGAGTTTCCAGAAAATCCTACAAGGAAGATGGAAAACTCTGATACTATGTTGAAAATGACAAACAGGAGGGAAATGTTAGAATAAGGGCATTGTAAATTGCTAACTGTGTTATGAGAATTGTCATTTTGTAGACAGATTTATGTAAAGGGTGTAACCAGGCATGTCATAGTTGAGGAAACCCAGGTTTTCTGTGCAAATCACCAAGACATGTAAATGTATGGATGTGAACTCTGTATGAACTCTGAAGTTAACCTATGTTTCAACTTTCCCCTGTTGTGTAAAGTGAGACGGTGCCTGGAACCCATGTAACCACCTCCAGATATAAATTAAAGTGTTCTGAGCGGGCTCGGGGCTGCAGCCGGGGATAGCACCAAGTGTGCATCTCCTAAAAGTCACGAGCTCAACCTAGAAAAGAAAGTCTCTGTGTAGATGTTTGATTAGAACCAACAATTTTGAAAACATATCCAATATTACTAAGCAATATTTATAGCCATTGCATGGAGTGAGTTCAATAAAATCCATCATTAAGTGTTCAAATGGGCCTTCTGGTTTTGGATGCGCAGACATAGTTACTTCTAAACTTTTACCTATATTGTTAGTAGCACAAATCACACATTTTTTACAAAAATTTTCAGCAAACACTGAAAATCCTGCTGCATACCAAAATCTATTTACAATATCCACCATCCCCCCTTTTGACGCATGGTCAGGCCCATGAGTCAATTTTGCCAAGAAGGGAAATATGGATCTAGGGAGCACCGGGAGCCCAGTAGGGCTAACCCAGATACCCGAGGGAAGTTGTGTGCACCCTTTTCTTTTCCAGGCAGTTTGCTCACCCACATCAGCTCCTGTCTGTAATAAGGAGACATCATCAAGGGAAAAAACATTTTCCTGAATAGACAGGGGCATCTGTAGAATTGGGGAGACAGGTGAATGTGCTGCTGCCTTAGCTGCTCCATCCGCAGTTGCATTCCCCTGCGAGATGTGATCAGTAGCACCAGTGTGGGCCTGGCATTTACACACTGCTACTGAAGTAGGGAGCAATAAGGCATTCAGAAGATTAATAATGAGAATTCTGTGAGCAATAGGTTTACCCGTTGAGGTGAGGAAACCTCTGTTCTTCCACAAAGCATGGAAGTTGTGACAAACATTAAATGCATATTGAGAGTCAGTGTAGACTGTGATGCGTTTTCCGGTACCCAAAATGAAAGCTCTGGTTAGGGCAAACAACTCTGCAGCCTGAGCTGATAGGTGAGAAGGCAATCTAGCACTTTCAATTATATCATATTCAGTACAGACTGCATAAGCCACACATGGTGCCCCATTTGATGGGTTCCTCATTGAAGACCCATCAACAAAGAATACAGCTTCAGCATTAACCAAAGGTGTGTCAAATAAATCATCACGTGGATTAGCTGTAGCTTCTACAAGCTCTAAGCATGAATGAGGCTCTCCGTCTTCAGCTGTAGGGAGCAAGGTTGAAGGGTTAAGAACAGTGCAGCGTTTGAGAGTAACATGTGACATTGTTAATAAAATATTCTGCCAGTGCATCTGTCTAGCTGGTGTAAGATGAGCTGTTTTCGCTTGCAGAATGAGAGAGTGGACTGCATGGGGGACATGTACTGTAAGAGGACTCATGGCAACAATATCAGTTGTAGCTAAGACAGCTTCAGTAGTAGCTGCTACTGCTCTCAAACATGGTACCATACCTCTCTCTGTTATAGAAAGATATTTTGAATAATAACCTATGGGTCGTTGTTTGTCACCATGTTGCTGGGTGAGGACAGCAGACATGAAGCCATTTCGTTCAGATACAAATAAATTAAATGGTTTAGTGTGGTCTGGAAGTCCTAGACAGGGTGTGCTTGACAGGGCCTGTTTTAGTTCTGTGAAAGCAGTCTCTGCAGTCAAAGTCCAAGTCAAATCGTCAGTCATGGCCAAATGTTTTCCCCCATGTGTGATGTCATTAAGGGGTTGGGAGATCTCCGCATAGTTACGAATCCATGGACGGCAATAGCCTGCTAATCCTAAAAATGACATCATTTGTTTTTTATTTCGCGGTTTTGGTACATCCAGAATTGCTTGGATGCGTTCAGGACCCAATTTGCGACCCTCCGGAGTTAAAATATGGCCAAGATAGCGCACAGATTGTGAGACAAGTTGTAATTTGTCTTTTGAAACCTTGTGGCCGTTTTCTGCCAGAAAACTTAGTAGAGACACTGTGTCTGTTTGGCATGCTAGCTTTGTTGGGGAACATATTAACAAATCATCAACATACTGAACTAGTGTGCTACCACATGGACTCTCCCAATGTGAGAGGTTTTCAGCCACTGCCACTGTGAACAGAGTAGGACTTGAAGAAAACCCTTGGGGCATGCGAGTCCATGTGTAACGTTTACCATTGAAAGTGAATGCGAACCAGAACTGTGAGTCAGGATGAACAGGAATGCTAAAATATGCATTTGCTAAATCAATAACAGAATACCAACGAGTATCCCCCGGAATTTGAGACACTAGTGTTATTACGTTTGGAACTGTAGGAGCCACTTGGTGAACAGCTGCATTCACGGCTCTGAGGTCCTGAACCGGCCTCCAACTACCATTTGGTTTCTTTACAGGCAAGATTGGGGTGTTGCAGGGTGACTGAGGACATTCCACAATAGCACCTTTATCTATCAGTGACTGAATGACAGGAGCAATGCCTTCAACAGCTTCAGGACTCAGTGTATACTGTTTTTTACAAGGCCTAAAATTAGACTTTGGCTGTACAACAACAGGAGTTGCACCTTTTATTTCCCCAAAATCAAACTTACTTGTAGCCCACAATTTGCTAGGTACTGTTGAAAGTAATGCTTCCTCATCAGCCGTCAGAGGCATAAGGAGTAACGGTTCTTTATGCTGTGAATACAACCTATGAATAGATCGTATAACTGGTACTAGGATATGTAAGGAGCAGGATGTAATGTTCAATGATTTGCAATGTAATCTACCATCACACTCTGGCTGCCAGTCTGTAGCCTCTAGGGCTGTTTTAACCCACAAACCTATATCTTCCCAGGACTGATATGGTTGCTTTGTCAATGCAATGTGTGGGACAAAACCCCTTTCTGTAAACACAGCTAATTGTGACTTAGAGAGGCTTACTACAGCTGCTGCACAGTTGTGTCCAATTAATACTGAGGTTATTTCCAGTGTGTCTTTGTCAGTTGTAGTCCAAGCTTCTTCATATGTGATATCTCTGTTTTCTGCCGAAACATGAGAAATACATTGTAGGATTGCAGGTGCCTGTGTTATCTGTGGCACCATTGAATATAATTCATCTATGTCAGGGAACTGTATGAGATCCCATGAGTAATAACAGGCAGGTTGTGACAAAGAGAAGGGATAGAGACCGGCTGTTGCACAAGTTATGTTAATGCCTGTGGGCTCACATTTAACATCAACCTTTAGTGCACACATGAGGTCTCTGCCCATTAAATTTACAGGACATACATCTGACAAAAGGAACACATGGTCGCCTCTGTAATCACCAAAACATACTGTAAGTGGCTCTGATAGTGGTTCAAGACCAGGAATGCCTGATGCTCCTATTGTCTTAAGGTATTGTGTTGTTTTCTGTGCATTTGGGAGCAATTTAGATTGAATGACAGAAATCTCTGCTCCTGAATCTACTAAGAATGTTACATTCACTCCTTGTATCTTAAGAGTTAATCTAGGTGGTGTTTTTGAGTCTGATGTTAGTTGTATGTATTGATGGTATGTAACAACTGGTCTATTAGTGTGTGGTTGTAGAACTGTATGTGTGTCTCCGTGTAGTGCGATGTTCTGACCTGCCTCCCCTGCCTCCTATGCTTGGGGAGCCTGGAACCCTGGTGAATGCACAGCAAGTCCCTGGGGCGGAGCATGTGGCCAGGGTTTCTCTTGCACTTGTGTGTCCTGTGAAGTCCTCCTCCTGTCTGTAGGACAGTTACGGGATATGTGTCCATATCCATCACAAGTGTAACACCGTACTTCTGTGTTAGGCTGTCCTCTTTGACGCTGATCCTGCAGAAATTTTCGGCCTTTTGGAGTGTAGTGTCGTGGCCTCAGGCCCCTTCTGAGGGTTTGCGTTCCCTGTTGGTAATACATCAACTGAGCAGTTTGGAGAGTCTTTACCTGGTTCATGTGAGCCTCCACTCGGTTCCTTTCTGCGTGTAAGACATGTGTCCATACATTTGGCAAAGTCTCTGTTTCCCAGCCTACACATGATGTCATCACGCAGCTCCTTAAGCCAGGATAAAGACCATTTACTAATGCAGTTTTCAACAGGTGGGTGTATGCCGCATTACCTGGGTCGATTCCTGAATGCGCAGCGAATACCGTTTCCATGCGGGTGCGATAATCAGCTGCTGACTCCCCCTCTTTTTGTCTGGTATTGTGAATCTCAGGCCAGCAGACTCTCAAAGGAAACGCAGTTCGTACAGCATCATACAGGGTGTCCATCATGGTGGTGAACTGTTGGGACCCCACTGTTGCCGTGGTTGACCATGTTGTGGGTCTGATGTTTGCCCACCGGAGTTTGAAAAACCTGCGACACACAGCTTCTACTTCCTGTAACGTAGGGTTATACATAGTGAGTAATTGCTGCATTGCTGTTACCCATTTCTCACCGCCAGTTTTTTGGGGGTCCGGTAGTTCATCCGCAACCTCCTTCAGTTCATCTGGCTGCCATGGTCTGTAGACGAGCACTTCTGGATTCCAGTTGGCCTGTGCCTGTGCGTCTTGTGGCATAGGCTGAGGGTTAGGGAACGTCATCATGGGCATCTGGTGTATTTCCCCTTTGTTGGTCTGGCTCCTCAGCCAGTAGTCAAACGTAGCTGCTAGGGGAGACTTTGTTCTGCTCAAAGGATCAGGTGAAATTTGAGTTTTTTTCTCAGTCTGGGTTTTCGCTGGTTGAGGGGTTATGTAAAGAGAAGACAGGTCAGGATAGAGTTGCTCAGATTCACTTTCTTGTCCTTCGTCTGAACTTCCCTGTGACTGGGCACTTGCTGCTGCAGCCACCTGGGCTCTGATAGGCTGTGCTGCTGCTGGACCCCCCACGGGCATAGCGACAGCATATGGAGGAGGCAGGTTACCCTTTCTTACTCTACGTTTCTGTTTTCCCTTTTTAACTTCCTCACCATCAGACTTTGCTAAGTTTACCATCAACCCTGCAGTGGATTTCTTTTCTTTCACCTCTGCCTCCCTTTCCCATTTCTGGAAAGAGTGCCAATTTATTTTCTTCCCTTTTCTTTTCTTTGTCACTTCCGCTTCTCTTTCTTCCAACAATATTCTACACCGCTTCAAACAGTCTGTGCTAAGTGTGCCTTGCAATGGAAACACCCCTTCAGTAATGGCATGCCATAGTGGAATCTCCTCAACTGCACATTTACCCCATTTCTCTGTCATTATTTTAGCAGGGCCTGTCAGAGGGTCAGGTAGGATTTCTAATTTCCCCGGATTATTCCCCATGTTCCTAGACTCACTGGGACTGGTGCTTACACTTTCATTGGGCTTATAACATACACACACAATAAATTCTCATTCACTCTGATCTTCCCATCTCATCGTATGGTCGGATCTTATCAGACAAACACTAACTTTGGGTAACTTTCTTCAGCCAGGTAGTTTGTATGACACTTTCGTTCCGAGCAACGTACCCTTACTGTACACACATTGTGCATACACGACACTGAAGGAGTCACCACAAAGCTTATAAAATTATCACCACATTCACACGCCCAATTTATTTTATGGGATGATTTCTAAGAATAATAGACAATAATACCCTCACTCCTCAGAAACAATAATAGCTTACTCCTCATTACTTACTTCTCAGTAACAACATTAACAATAACAGCTTACTTTTCATAAACAACAATATCGTTTTCCATTAACAATCATAGCTTACTTCGTCAGTACTGTCTTAATTTTTTCATGTTTGCCACGTACGGGTCGTTTTCCTTAATAAACCATATGGCTTCCCGAAGGAAGACTTCCGTTTGTAATCCTCAGCCAGTGGGGTTTTCTCGTTGTTTCTTGTTTTTTTATTCTTTTTTGGTTTTTGTTTTTTAGGATTATTTTTTCATCATCTGGCGTCTGTCCCGCAGACACACTGGTCTCATTACCAGGAGGGATTACAACGATCACGTGATTACCAAACACACACCTAGGGTTTTTCTTTAACGCAGACCAAAAACATACCAAAAAACATACAGAAGAAATGATTCATAACACTGTACTCACTCAGTAAATGAATGGAGCATCCACTGTCCGCCACCCGTTCTGACCTCAGGCGGGATCCAGTTCCTCCGTTTGTCGGAGCGGAATTTTCCCTGTGTTTTTAACTTTTACCACCGGTGGTTTCCTTCGGTCTAGAACAGGCAACAGTCAGTGGCATGTCCATCCCATCCTCGTCGCCAAATTGTGGTAGAAATTTCTTTAAGTTTGAGAGTTGCTAATTCTCAGAAAACAACCACAAGTGTGATGAATCATCTCAGGTTTAATCACGGGCCCGGGAGAGGACTTTCTGCAAGGACGTCCTCTCCGGGCCCGTGATTAAACCTGAGATGATTCATCACACTTGTGGTTGTTTTCTGAGAATTAGCAACTCTCAAACTTAAAGAAATTTCTACCACACCCTTCCCCTTCCCCTATCTTCCTCTCCTCACCCTTCACATGTATTTTCCACCATTGAATGTCACTAACCTTGTGCTCTCTCTCTCCCCTAGTTTGTGCTCTCTCCCTCTCTCTCTGTTCTCTCTCTGTACCTTCTGCAGGTGTCCCTGGTACTTGGAGCTGTATATCGCTGATGTGCAATTACTGGCCCGACGAACCTGCAGTGTCTATTTGTGTATTTGTTGTTTATTGTTGCTGTTCTTTTCTCTCTGCTCTATCCACTCACCTCAACCGGTCGAAGCAGATGGCCGCCCAAACTGAGCCCGGTTCTGCTGGAGGTTTTTTCTTCCGTTAAAGGGAGTTTTTCCTCTCCACTGTCGCCAAGTGCTTGCTCATAAGGGAATTGTTGGGTTTTTAGTTTTAGTTTTTGTAAAGTGCCTTGAGATGATTTGTATTGTGATTTGGCGCTATACAAATAAAATTGAATTGAATTGAATTGAATTGAGAGACCATTTAAAGGCTCAGGAAACCTTTGTGGGTGTTTTGAGTTAATTAACTGATTAGAGGGTGACACCATGAGTCGTGGGTTCGCCATGTTGAACTTTTTCACAATATTCAAATTTTCTGAGATACTGAATTTTTCGTTTTCATTAGCTGTAAGTTATATTTAAAATTAAAAGAAACACTTGTATAGTGCTATAGTGCTAGATGAAAATACAATCATCAGAAGGAACTTGTATGTATGTATGTATGTATGTATATATATATATATATATATATTTATAAAATACATGTAAATAAATAAACTAATGAACAGACTAGATGCAAATACAATCATCAGAAGGAAATTGTGTATATATATATATATATATATATATATATATATATATATAAAATACATGTAAATAAATTAACTAATTAATAATAATAAATACTAACTTGCAAATAAATACATACACAATATTTCAATATAAACTTGTATTTGTTTTTTTAAATACAAGTTGTTTCATCAAGACAAGATACTGAAATCATGTAGAAGTAGAATATGACATATAACATAACATAATGTAATGAACCTGGAGGTTTTGGGCTCCCTGTGGTCTGGTACCATGGCACAGATGCCTGGTCACTGATTGGTGAGTCAGCCTTTATTAACATCAATGGAGTTCCAAACCCTTTTCCACCTTAAATTTTTAAGACAGCAAAAACTTTGTGCACTAAGGTTGATTCTGTGCCTGTCAGGTTCAGGGCTGTTTAGACCATTAGAGGGTACTCTTACTGTACCTAACAGACAGGAGAGAGGACTAAATTCTATTACAGCTTTAATTGTGGACAGAATCACTGATCAAATAGAGTACAGATGATCATAGGTGCTATCTTGTCTACCTTTTGTATTTATATACTGTATATAACATGCATGTAACAAATGTCCTGATAAAAATAACAAGAAAGAAATATGAAAAGAGAATACACTTCAAAACAGAATCTGCTGAAACAATTCAATCATGTATTACAGGCACCATCTCCAATGTACTGGAACAGCAGTTGTGTTTCTGGAATATAACAACATAAAAAATAGACAGGATAAAGAGATCAGTGAGTTTGATAATTCCAATTTAAGTCTTTCATGATAGATTATCAAAAAGATGTTACAGACAGTGACAGTATTCTTCTCCTCAACCATTTCTCAGGCCAGACAAAATATATACAGTTATACAGTCAGTTGTTCAATAATGGCTAGGGTTTGTATTTGCCTCAGTGGCAGAGAACCAGGGTTTTATTTCAAATTGATCAGAAGTAAGGCAGAGACAAAACAACTAGAATTAATTAGACTATTAAAAAATAAAATTCGGTTACACAATATAAACTTTTACTGGGGTGTGTGTAACATGACTCATTTATTTGTTCTTGCTGGCCATGTGCTGCTATTATTTCACTCAATTGTTATAGACCAGCTTTTAGAAGAGAATTTGCAGTACTTCTTTCCAGCTAATTGTACAAACAGGGAGGTATACTGGTGGACCCTCTCAATGGGCTCCTGTCAGTGTGAAGGAGTCGTAGTTCTATTTCGAGCCAGTTCCAGAAGTCTGAGCTTGTCCAATTTACACTCCCTATTGTGAAATCTGGCTGCGACTATCACAAAATGAGAAGATGAGTAACAAGACACTCTCTGTTAAAACAGAAAGTTTGCAGCTCTTAGAAGCACTGTGGTGAAAACTCTTAATCAGTAGGACTTAAAAACTGATATGCAAATAGAGATGTTTCTTTAACAGAAAAAGATATGTTGATATGATCTGAAGATATGAATAATCAGCAATAGTTCAAAGTGATTTCTAAGAATTGAACTGAGCACAATCAATTTCCTGCAAGAAATCATGCAGGAGCTTGCAACATGAAGTATGATATACTGTGTTATCTAGATAAAACTATTTGTACCTTTTACTGTTTTTATCAGATGATTTGTTTTTACCTAAAATGGTTGGTCCAACATCTCAGAAACAGTAGTGATAGTCATTGTTAAAATAGCAACAGGAAATACAGAGCCTAAAAAACAGAAAAGAGCCTAATTACCAATCTCTGAATCACATTTTGTCACTAATGCAAACAGAGTTCTGGCAGGTTTGGCTGAATATTTTGCAGTAACACTGCAAAACAACTGATACTAATAAATCATCATGCATCAAACTTCTGGGGAAGGTTTCCAGCGCCTCACTGAATCCAAGCCATGAAAAGGGCTGATGTACAAATTAAAGAGTGTCAATATGACATTAGATTTTGACTTAAGACAAAAGCTAATCTCAAATCCTTTGTCACTGTGGAAGTGAAGTTTGAAGCAAAGAAATATCACAATCTTTGTTATATTCTGAGATAGATAAGTATTTGAACAGTGAGGCCAGTTCCTTCATTTTTGCTGTAGACTGAAAACATTTGGGTTTGACATCAAAAAATGAATATGAGACAAGAGATCAACATTTCAGCTTTTATTTCCAGGTATTTACATCTGGATCAGATACACAACTTATAAGATTGCATTATTTGTAACAGAACACCAAATATTTAGGTGAGCAGAAGTATTGGAACAGATGTAACATACATTAAAGTGAATAAGGCTTAAGAGGTTAGTGGCAAATCCTTTGCTTGCAATAACTGCATGAAGCCTGTGACCCACTGACATCACCAAACTTTTGTTTTTCTTTTGTGATGCCTTTCCAGGCTTTCACTGCAGTCTCTTTCAGTTGTTTGTTTTAGGGGGTATACATGCTCTATAGAGTTTAAATCTGGAGATTGACTTGGCCAGTCTAAAACCTTCCACTTCTTGCCCCTGATGAACTCCTTTCTTGTTTTGGCAACAACACAACAACTTGTTTTAGGTCATTGCTGCATGATGAAGGATCTCCCAATCAGTTTGGTTGCATCTTTCTTTTAAATTGGCAAACAAAATGTTTCTGTAGCCTTCTTAGTTCCTTTTGCTGCTGCCATCATGTGTTACATCATCAATGAAGATAATGAGCTCGTCCCAGAAGAAGCCATGACATTCCCTCCACTGTGTTTCACAGATGAGCAGATCCTTTCTTTCTTTAGCCTTTCCATCACTTTGGTAAAGGTTCATCTTTGTCTCATCAGTCCATAAAACTTCATCTCAGAATTTTTGAGGCTGGTCTGTACGTTTTGGCAAATTCCAGTCTGGCCTTTCTATTCTTCTTACTAATGAGTGGTTTGCATCTTCTGGTGTAGCCTCTGTACTTTTGTTCCTGATGTCTCCTGCAAGTACTTACAGTAGATTGTAATACCTTCACTCCTGCCCTTACCTGTCAGTCACATGTTCCAATACTTTTGCTCATATGAAAAAAAACTGCCTCTGAACATAATCCAGACAGCGATTATGTTCAGTTTCCACCACTTGTAATTAGGAAACCAGTTTATTAATTCTTGGAGACAGGGTTGTTTTTATGCAGGCATAATGCTAGGTTTCCTTTCAAAAATCTATCAAAACGGCATATATTTGTAACTTAGATGACTGTGATTACTCGCTGAAGCAGGGCAACAGAGCCACAGTGACTGAAATACCTATCTTTTATTACCTATTGCATACCTTAATCTAAAAGTGAATGACAAAACAGGTATTTATACATGCAGTGGGTACGGAAAGTATTCAGACCCCTTTAAATTTTTCACTCTTTGTGTCATTGCAGCCATTTGCCAAAATCAAAAAAGTTCATTTTATTTCTCATTAATGTACACTCAGCACCCCATCTTGACAGAAAAAAACAGAAATGTAGAAATTTTTGCAAATTTATTAAAAAAGAAAAACTGAAATGGTCACATGGTCATAAGTATTCAGACCCTTTGCAGTGACACTCATATTTTTGATTCACACTTTGATTTTGGCAAATGGCTGCAATGACACAAAGAGTGAAAAATTTAAAAGGGTCTGAATGCTTTCTGTACCCACTGAAAATGTCAACAGGCCTTGTGGTTGTGTAATTTAGTGTCAAAAGAATGTGTGACTGTTGTGAGACGTAATTGGATAATGTTAAATTAGGGTCATTGCCCTATGTCTAATACAATTCCATTACCTTGTACTCTGAACAGAGAAACATTCAGAATCATTGCAGAAGTGCTGAAATTACTGGACTAGGAAGACAGAGAGCAGTACAGTATGATTAAAGACATGGTTGTAATATAGGCATTGCTCAACAACTTTGTAAATTGTCTTGACAAAGAGCTCACATTTGCAATTTTGAAAGTCAGCCATCCAAACTCTGAAAAATAACAAGCAATACAGTATACAACGATACAGAAAGATTTCCCACCAGTCTCAGTTATCAATCTCATTGAAATACTCTGAGAAGCCTGAGTATGGAGCGATGTCACCAGGATCTGTAGGACAAGACAACATAAATATTATAGTCCCACTCATACAGTAAAACCGTGCATAAAGTGTTGCTTTAACACACAACAGACAAATATCAAAACTATTACAAAGTCTGGTTTTAAAAGGAAAAGAACTAGAATTCTGTTGTGTGTGGCCTGATGCGGACTGTAAATGCATTTCTATTCAGACTAAGATCAGGGATATGTGAATGCAAACACATTCCACATACAGTCTGCACACTAAAAAACATGATGGCAACAATAAGAACAGCAGTTTGTTGTATCTGGATAAAAAACATTTTAAAAATGTGTGCAACTGTTGTAATTGAAAAAACATTCAATTCAATTCAATTCAATTCAGTGTATAGCGCCAAATCACAATACAAATCATCTCAAGGCACTTTACAAAAACTAAAACTAAAAACCCAACAATTCCCTTATGAGCAAGCACTTGGCGACAGTGGAGAGGAAAAACTCCCTTTAACAGAAGAAAAAACCTCCAGCAGAACCTGGCAAACATGTTTTTGGAAGACGGTTTTCAAGGATGGGAAATACTCAGAAAGCTTAGTCTTAATCCTGGAGTCTTGGCTAATTATAGACCAATATCCAACCTACCATTTATTTCTAAAATCCTTAAAAAAGCTGTTGCTAAACAGCTATTTGGCGATATACAAATAAAACTGAATTAAGGCACATAAAGCACAGTGTTCATTTAAAATTGACAGCAATGTTCCTCTTCTCCTACTTCTTCTTCTGCTTTGCTGTTCAACAGCAGTTGGCATTCTCAAGTTGCCTGAGCGATAACTGAACAACACTATCTCCCCCCTTTCCCATGTCTGTGAGATTTCAGTGAATTGCTTCTGCATTTTCATTTTTTTTGGCAATAGGGCAAAAATAAATAAATGAATATGGAAAACAATAGCATAAAAGGTCAGATGAATTTGTATCATTAAGAATGTATTTAATAATTTAATCTAAAAAAACCTTGGTAACCCGGGAGGAGCTCTGAGTAGAGCCTCCACATTGAGAGGAGCCAGATTTGTTCCACGCTACTTTCCTCAGTTGGCCAAGGGCTTTGCTGAGGAGAGGTGAGTTACCTGGGCGCTCCCTTGGTGAAATGTTAAAATGTTAAACTGTGGAAGGGAAAAAAACTAAATATCTGTTCATGTTTTGTATTGTGAGAGTTTTTGTATTGTAGTGACGTGCATGGAAAAGCAGGGTTACCAGAAGTCTGTGTGTTTTTTGTTTTATTCGAACAGGTATGTGAGATCCTTCGCTCTTTGGTTTACATTTGCTTTGTAATAATTACATTATTTATGCTGTGGTTCATTGTATATGTGTTTAACATAACACTGCCACCAGTGGGTAAGTTTTTCTTTTTAATGTGGAATTGTATTTGTACAGACAATACTGATTTATTTTAATTTATCAAAATTTGATTATATGGCACTCAACATAGGAGTTGGCTGTGGGCTTTGCTGAGGAGAGTGACGTGCATGGAGAAGCAGGGTTACCAGAAGTCTGTGTGTTTTTTGTTTTATTCGAACAGAAATAAATCCCTCCTGTTTGGCAGAACAGCAGTGGTCCTCTCTTTATTCCCCTTTGACTGAAACACAACACAGAATTCCAGCTGGTTTGCCAGAAGTAGGACAGAGGCTACAGTGGTGCCGTGACCCAGATTCTACACTGCTTCAATGATCCGGCTCTGACGATGATCCATCGTGGTTCCTGGAGCTGTGGATCGACGCCAGCTTGGTCACCGGACGTTGCTGCATGTCACACAGTGCTCATGTTAGGATAGATACTGGTATTGAAAAAGAGAGACATCTGTTGCTGTTTTCTGGTAAATTACTCTGCATTTTCATTTTAAGCGTAATTAGTCACCCAGGTATTTTATTGTGTACGGTTCATTGTGTAAAAGGGGTTGAAAATGACACACGTTAGTAGTAAGACAGACAGAGATGATGTTTTATCTGAACGTTTTAGCTTTGCTATTGGTAGGGAGAGATTTATTGGTGAGCTACCACCTACACCAGTTTGAGGTGCAAGTAATATACATTCACCAGCCTTCTGTTCCACTCGCACACATGATCATGTAGCTTCTAGCCCCAGACAAAGTGATACACTTTCAGATATCCCAGCCACAACTGATCCGGCTCTGACTAGCCTGATAACACATATTTCTCAGCAAGTAGGGCAGACCATAAGAGATCACTTAAAGAGGGAATGTGAAGAACAAAGTGTGAGCCACCCACAAGTTCAGAGCAGTGTGGACCAGCCGCCAAGTGACACCACGTATCTCAATCTAACTGGTGCGAAGTTAGTTCTACAGTCAGATGTGAGAGAACCCCCGGTCTTCAGAGGAGATGGGTCGGACGAAAGTACTGTTTGTGAGTGGGAGGAGCTAATGGAGGTGTACTTCAGGAAATGAGCCACACCCATGAAGGAGCAGTACTCCAAAATTATGTCTAAACTAATGGGCAAAGCTAAGGATATTGTTAGGATAACCCTGAGAAGCAGTCCCTCTCTTAAGCCTCAAGAGAACCCAAGTATAGTTTATGACATTCTCAAACAACATTTTGGTGAGGTGGCTTATTCATGCATGCCCATGGCCGATTTCTATGGCACAGTTCCAGTAGCAGGTGAGATCCCTGTAGAGTACTGGGTTCGACTGAATAAGGCAGTTGATGCAGCAGAGGAGGGCCTGAAGAGGTTCGGACGGCGCATCGAGGATCCTTGCCAAGAAGCAGCAATGATGTTTATTAAATACTGCCCAGACCCCACCCTTGCTGCCATTTTTAAGCTTAAAGCGCCAGATAGATGGACAGCCAGTGAGATTCAGGAGCGCATTGATCGCCACCAAATTGAAATGAAAGAACTGCTGTTCAAATCAAAACACCCTAAACCAATTACAGTTCATGCTCAGTTCCCTTCTCTTGATGGCCCTGTAACTGCAGGTGAAACGGTTGAGTTACCTACACAAACCAAGAAAAATGTAATAACCAGACCAACCTGTGATGATCATTGCATGAAGATGTTGATCAGTCTCTTTGACCGTGCTCTATCACACAACAACCAGACTGTGGACAAAATTAACTTTGGTCAGTCTCAGCTTAGATCCTGCAGGGTCTGTGGATCCTTGGAGCACTCCACCCTCACACACTGCAGACAGAAACGCTTGTGCTTGGCATGCTTCGAGCCGAACCATATTAAAAGGAACTGTCCCAATCGGCAGCCATGTCAAAGTCAGCAGGCCACCCAGCCTTTAAACTAGCTGGCCCACATTGGGTGAGGGGATGTGTGGGCGCAGAAGAAAAGACCCTCAGCAGTGATAGCATTAAGCAGCATCATATAAGTGCATGTGCAATGGCACCAACTGGTGCTAAAGTAATAGTGCAAAACACACAGAGAGTAGGCCCATTTAATGAACTGTTTTACACACCTGTTACCCTGAACAACAAATTCCCGGCGCAGGGGATGTTTGACTCAGGCTCTTTGGCCTGCACACTTAGCGAGCAAGCAGAACAGAAGATGTTAAGTGACAGTGTACTCACAGAACCCATTCCCTTCACTCAGGAGATCGTAGTGCTAGGCTGTGGTGGAACACAGAGTAAAGCCAAGTGGATCTATGAAGTGGAGATGAAATTGTATGGAGAAACCTGTATTGTTCCTGTCCTTGTAGTGCCCAGCCAGCATGATGACTTGATTATAGGCACAAATGTCATCAGATATCTAATGCACCAGCTGAAAGTGACCAGTCTTGTCTCCAGTGGCAGTTTTCCTTCGGAGTGTGAACAATTTATTGATTTTATGGCGAACTCTACCCAGTGGAGGGGTGGGGAGCCTCCAGACAAGATTGGGACCATCAAGCTCCGCCAGTCAGTCACCCTGCTAGGAAGACAAGAGCATCTAATCTGGGGTAAGCTCCCAAATAATGTCCCCATGTCGGCAGGCAGCACAGTTATTGTTGAGCCAACTTCATCAAATTCTATGCCACGCAACATCATGGTTGGCCGAGTCATCACACCATTGTGGGGTGATAGATGGATTCCCATGAAAGTCTCTAACTTGTCAGATAAGCCCATTACTCTGAAAAGAAACAGTAAGCTAGCAGATGTGTCTCCTTGTCTGACTGTAGAGGATTTTGAGGTTTTCCAGGGTACTCAACAACATGAAAAACCTGAACTGGAGAAACAGTCTGGTAATACTGAGCCCATAGATCTCAGACAGCGACTACAACAGGCTGGGCTTGGTGATATTGATATTGATCACTGTTATGCTGGACGAATAGGGAAGGCAAGGTTGGTTAATCTGCTGGAAAAGTACCATGACATCTTCTCTAAGTACATGTTGGACTGTGGAGAGGCGAGGGGCTTCGTGCATCGCATCCGGCTCATTGACGAGAGACCGTTTCGCCTTCCTTATCGACGAGTACCCCCAGCCCATTACCAAAAACTGTGTCAGGTTTTGTCTGACATGGAAGAACAGGACATAATAAGAAAGTCAGTAAGTGAATATGCCTCCCCACTTGTATTAGTGTGGAAAAAGGATGGAAGCTTGAGGATCTGCACTGACTTCAGGTGGCTGAATGCAAGGACTCTCAAGGATGCACACCCACTGTCTCACCAATCAGATTGTCTGGCTGCCCTGGGTGGGAATACCTACATCAGCACAATGGATTTGACCGCAGGGTTTTATAATATCCCGATGGCAGAGAAAGACAAGAAATACACGGCATTTACAACCCCGATGGGGCTGTATGAGTATAACAGAATGCCACAGGGCCTATGTAATAGTCCAGCCTCGTTCATGCGAATGATGCTCAGTATATTTGGAGACCTGAACTTCAGCAGTTTATTGTGCTACCTCGATGATCTACTCGTGTTTGCTTCAACTGAAGAGGAAGCTTTGGAGAGGTTGGAGATGGTGTTCCAACGACTGCGGCTTCATAACCTCAAACTGAGCCCAAAGAAGTGTCACCTGATGCTATCCTCAGTCAAATTCCTGGGTCACATTGTGGATAGTAATGGAGTTGCTGCAGATCCAGCAAAAGTCGAGGTAATCTCCAAAATGTCAGAGGTTGATCTGATGAAGAACGATGGTTGTACACCATCAGTGAGGAGGATAAAATCCTTCCTTGGAATGGTATTCTACTACCAACACTTCATCCCACATTGCTCTTCCATAGCCAAGCCACTTTTTGCTCTTACTGCTGGGCAAAGGAGAAGGGGGAAGGCGAAAGAAAATTCAAACGCTGGTTCATACAGGAAACTCAAACCTTCTGATTGGACAAATGAATGTGCTGATGCTTTGTCTAACCTTAAAGAACAACTGTTGAACTGTGCTGTTCTCAAACACCCAGATTTCTCCCAGCCACTAATCCTGTCCATAGATGCCTCCCTGGATGGGCTTGGTGCAGTACTATCACAGATACCAGCTGGAGAAGAAAAGGCACGTCCCATTGCTTTTGCCAGTAAGACCTTGAGAAGTTCTCAGAGAAAGTACCCAGCCCATAGACTAGAATTCCTAGCCTTAAAATGGAGTGTGTGTGAGAAGTTCAGTCATTGGTTAAGAGGCCATCCTTTCACAGTATGGACAGACAACAACCCCCTTACCTATATCATGACAAAGCCAAAGCTTGATGCATGTGAGCAACGCTGGGTGTCCAAGCTTGCTCCTTACACATTTGACTTGAAACACATACCTGGCACGAAGAACATAGTGGCTGATGCACTCAGCAGAGACCCCTTTGCAAAGACAGTCGGTCATCGGCTCATCACAGAGCAGTATGGCCGCCTTCTTACCGAGGCTGAGGGTGTTAGCCATGATGGGATTCAAGATGCCTTTCGTTTGAAGGTCCAGTGTCACCAGGGGAGAAAGTCTCAGTGTAGTTCTTCCAGGTATCCGTGTGACTTTGTGGATGTTAAGGCTATTCTTGATGCTCATGACCAATGGGATGTAGCTGCTGAAACGAGAGCTGTGGAGCTGATTCAGTCTGTCCAGAATCTGTTACCACCAGGACAAGATTCATTACCTGTATTCACACTAGAAGAACTCCAGCGCAGCCAAGAGCTTGACCCAACTATTTCCAAAATCATGCCTTTTGTGATCAGAAAGAGACGGCCTTCTAGGCGTGAGAGAACAGGACTGGATGGCAGAGCTATGTTGCTAATTAAACAGTGGGATAGACTCAAGACCCAAAATGGAGTCCTCTATCGGATCACCAGAGATCCTCTCAGCAAACAAAAGAGACACCAGTTTGTCCTGCCAGAGATACTCAAGGAAAAGGCGTTGCATGGCATTCATGATATCGCTGGACATCAGGGACAGATGAGGACATTGCATCTGGCAAGACAGCGATTTTTCTGGCCAAAGATGGATTCTGATGTGAGAGACTATGTCAAGTGTTGTCGAAGGTGTATTCTAGCCAAAACGCCAGACCCCTCCACTCGAGCCCCACTTGAAAGCGTCGGAACCTCTGCCCCGATGCAGCTAGTATGCTTGGATTTCTGGAGTGCGGAGGATAGTAGGCAACGTTCAGTGGATTGTGCTAGTCGTGACAGACCACTTTACAAAGCTGGCTCATGCCTTACCGTGTACAAATCAGACTGCAAAACAGGTGGCAAAGAAGCTGTGGGATCATATCTTTTGTGTGTACGGGTTCCCTGAACGAATCCACTCTGATCAGGGAGCAAACTTTGAAAGTGAGCTCATAGCTGAACTACTTAAACTATCAGGAGTGTCAAAGTCACACACAACACCATATCATCCCATGGGGAATGGAGGAACTGAGAGGTTTAATAGAACACTTGGCAACATGCTTCGATTTCTACCTCTCAGAGAGAAGCACCAGTGGCCTCAGCAGATACAGACTCTAACCTTTGCATATAATACAACAGTACATGAAACCACAGGATATGCGCCGTTCCAGCTCATGTTTGGCCGAATTCCAAGGCTCCCTGTCGATGTAATGTTTAAACAGGTTTTGCATGATCCAGTGGTTGTTGATCATAGCAGCTATGTTAGAACACTCCTGTCACATCTTCACGAGGCAGCTGGAGTCGCCCAGAAACATGCTATCAAGGAACAAGACAAACAAGCACAGGGTTACAACAAAAAGACAAGAGGCACACACCTGAACTTAGGAAAAACTCAGCCTCTTTTGGTTCACCCAGAGTCAGTCACAGATACTCATGATGAAGAGCATGTGGTTAGGACCCGGGTGGGTAGGGTCAGGAAAAGGGTAGACCGACTTATTGAGTCTATGGTCCAAAAGCCTTTTGACTTCAGGCAGATAGTGAACTCAGTTACCAGAAGGTCTCAGTCGTTGCTCACACTGTTTTAAGGGGATAAGTCTGTCTTGAAATTTTTGTTTGTTTTGCATATGTAAGTTCGTATTTATGTAGGTGACAGCATTATGACAGGAAGGTTTTATATGCAGGATATTGTTTGAAGATGGCAGGGAGTATGTATGGTGTAAAAGGCATCATATCAATCTAGGAGGGAGTAAGGCTTGATCACCCTTATGTTCTCTCTGAACCTATGTGGTAGGTGGCTCATATAGCCGATAGTAATGTCTAGAGTCTATGGATTTCAGTAGTTCATGCCATGTGATTAACTGTTGTTCCTGTTGATTCATTCAACTGTACGGTCTGGATTTTTGTGTAATCTAGGCGGGGTGAATGTAACAGATATGTTGATTTGATTTATATTTCACCAAAACTCCAATCCCTTTTTGTTAGAAATGTACGTTTTTGTTTGTATAATGTAAATATGTATTTTATTTTCAAAGGAGCTTTTATTTTGACAAACTTTACTTGCGTTACTTTTGACCCCCGATGTCACTTCCGATTTGTTCCGCGCTACTTTCCTCAGTTGACCGAGGGCTTTGCTGAGGAGAGGTGAGTTACCTGGGCGCTCCCTTGGTGAAATGTTAAAATGTTAAACTACGGAAGGGAAAAAAACGAAATATCTGTTCATGTTTTGTATTGTGAGAGTTTTTGTATTGTAGTGACGTGCATGGAAAAGCAGGGTTACCAGAAGTCTGTGTGTTTTTTGTTTTATTCGAACAGGTATGTGAGCTCCGTCGCTCTTTGGTTTACATTTGTTTTGTAATAATTACATTATTTATGTTGTAGTTCATTGTATATGTGTTTAATATAACTGCCACCAGTGGGTAAGTTTTTCTTTTTAATGTGGAATTGTATTTGTACAGACAATACTGATTTATTTTAATTTATCAAAATTTGATTATATGGCACTCAACATAGGAGTTGGCCGAGGGCTTTGCTGAGGAGAGTGACATGCATGGAGAAGCAGGGTTACCAGAAGTCTGTGTGTTTTTTGTTTTATTCGAACAGAAATAAATCCCTCCTGGTTGGCAGAACAGCAGTGGTCCTCTCTTTATTCCCCTTTGACTGAAACACAACGCAGAATTCCAGCTGGTTTGCCAGAAGTAGGACAGACCGGCTACACGGGCATATCCCACCAAGAGGAGACCCCGGGGAAGACCCAAGACTAGGACCCAAGGGATTATGTTACTTGGCTGGCCTTGGCTGGCCTTGAAACGTCTCGGTGTTCCCCCAGATGAGCTGGAGGAAGTGTCCAGGGAAAAGAAAGTCTGGGTATCCCGGTCCCGGATAAGCGGAAGAAGATAATGTTCGTAAGGAATTTAGGCAGATCTTAAGAAGCCAATCATAACTAACGCCTAGTAAGGCCAAAACTAATAGAGTATTACAATTCACAAATAATACTGCTGGAGAAGTACATGCAGAGTAATGGGGGTAAGGGATGCTAGCATATATTTAGCCTGCATATGACACCATGGCCTAGACTTCCCTCGAAAAAATAAAAACTAATAGACTTATACTGTTGTCACTCCACCACTCTAGATCCAATATATGATTGTGGAATCATAGTTAAAGTGTGAAAATTCATTTTAACAGCACAAATTTTATTAACGCGCGATTAACTCACTGCACATTTCCTGTTTGACCTGTGAACTAGCCCGTAGTAGGAGAAATGGAAAATGCAGCCACAGACAGTAAAGAGTGCAGCAGCAAACAGAAATGGAGAAAGAAAAAGGTCTTTTGAACAGTAAATTAATTTACAAAATGATGTCTGCAAATATTTAGCAACACCTGCCACATCCATACCTTGTGAAAGATTGTTTTCACTGTCAGAGCATGTTGTTCAGAAAAAGCAAGCTGCCCTGTCATCTGAAAACCTAAACAGGCTTGTCTGTTTGAGCAACTGGCTCAGTGCAAAGAAAGAAATAATGGGAACTTGTGTTTTTTCTTTGTTCTTTTTTTCCATGTGTTTAATAGACATGAACAAGTTCTTTGAAAAACATATCTATGTTAGTATCATATATATATCAGTCTTTGAAACATGTCTATGTTCTTTATGCTGTATGTTTAGGGTGGTTTCACTAATAATAAACATACATTTACATAAAGCACCCATGTTTGTTCATGAATTGAGTATTACAAACTTGAACCATGTGACCACACGGCAGCGAGATAAGAGTGTCGCTACTCTGTTTTCTCTACAGCTCTGCTATATAGTAAGAAAGCATGCAATTTCAGACACACCCAATCACAACAGTAGGAGCCATCAGCCAATAATATCTGCTAACTGAAACAGCCATGAGCCCACCCCCAAACTTTGAACCAAAAGGTGTATGTTTTTCACCCTGCGCGTTTGTGCCCTCTAGTTTTGACATTGATATAACATTTTAGAGAACGTTCATGGACATTGGGAGATAACAGAATATACACCACATGGAATCAGGCAAACCCTTGAAGAAAGGTAGATGAGAAAAGTATGAACTGACCTAAACGGGAACAAAAATCCTTTGTGTTTCTGCCCGTGCCTTGTTTATTGTAACATATTAGATGCACTAAGCTATTCCGTGCCATCTTTGGTGTGCGGTAGTGAATGAAAATAATTGCTCATGATATGTTGCTAAAACTTAACTACGGTTGCTTGTCTTTCTTCTCTGTGCACTAAAGTCACCAGATGTTCATGTTAAAACCGTTTCAGTTAGTGGTTCACTATTGATCTCCAGTTTGTTGGAAGGCTGTTAATCCTTTAATTGGCATAGCAGCGCTTCCTTAAGTTTCAGTTGTAACTAGAGTTCTATGAAATCAGTATTTCAGTGAAACTATGCTGCATTTGTGCTATACATTGTTTTATTATAATTTGTTTTCTCTTTTCTTTAGTTTCAGACCACACACACACATGTTCACCTATGAATAATCATAAATGCAACAAATGCAATTAAATGTTCTCAAGAATAACTGACTCCAGTGTCCTTGTTCTCTAATCGGAATCAACCATTCATATTGGCCATTCCAGCCAACATAAATTATTATACTTAATGTGGTGATAACCTACAATGTGACTACGAGGTGACAGTGAGAAACAAGCTGTTCAGAGTGAAATAGATAGGATGATGATACTGTACCGTCACATGGTCCCCATTTAAAATGGATGTCATCTATAGCAATATCACTTCGTAGTGATGGGCCTCGGATGGCTTCAAATACAATCTGAGGAAAACACAAATTGTCATTTTTAAAAAATAAATTAACCATAATCTATGAAATTGAGTATGATGTTTATTCTGCATTGTTACATCCCATCGGGACAGACTGGGATTTGACAGACACAACAGATTAAACAGAAAAAATGATTTGATAACTGATCACAAAATTGACTTACTCTGTCTTACTGAAACCGGGCTATGTCAGTCTGAATGAATCAACCCCCCTCAGTCATAAAAATTGTCATGTGCCTCGAAGCACAGGTCGAAGTGGAGGAGTAGCTGTAAACTTCTACTCAAACTTATTATTAAACTTTCATCCTCACAACAATTATAACTCATTTGAGAGCCTCACTCTTAGCCTCTCACATCCAAACTGGAAAACACAAAAACTAGTTCTACTTGTCATTGTGAATCGTCCACCTGTCCCTTACTCAGAGTTTTTAACTGAATTTCCAGACTTCCTATATGATTTAGTGCTTAGTTCAGATCAAGTCATTATAGTGGGAGATTTTAACATTCATGTAGATGTTAAAAATAATAGTGTCAGCACTGCATTTAATTCTATATTAGATTCAATTGGATTCACTTAAAATGTTAATAAACCCACCCACTGTTTCAATCACACCCTTGATCTTGTTCTGACCTATGGCATTGAAATTGAACATTTAATAGTTTTTCCCCCAAATCCTGTTTTGTCAGATCATTCTTTAATAACTTTTGAATTTAAGATTGTTGCGCCCTCGTGGCGGTGGTGAAGGAAAAGAGTGAAAAGGACCCAAATGCCGGACACTGCAGGCTTTTATTCTCCCCGGATCGTCAGGGTTTAGGCAAAACACAAAGTATTCTCCGCTACTAGGCGGGCAGGCAGGCAGGCAGGGAAACAGAAACTAATATAACTCCTCGAGCGACTGTAACTATGAGTAACTAATGCAAGGGTAGCATGAGTTACTATCTACTCAGCTCAGGGGTAAGTCACTAATGTTCCGGCAGGGAACAAAGGAAAACCAGGGACATATATACACAACTCAAGACACAGGTGAACATAATCTAACTAATGAGCACGGACACAAAGCTAACTGGGATTAACACAAACAGAACTAGAACACCGGAAACTGACCAAAATAAAGTACAAAACAGGAAACCAAGACTCGGGGCCTAACAGTACCCCCCCCCCAAAAAGGCCGGCTCCCAGACGGCCTACACAGCTCCATCACAAAGTTCGGGGTGGGAGGGCGGGAAGCAAAGTTCATATTAAGCCCAAACAGGGCAGAGTCCAGTGTCACTCTGGGGATCGACCCCTGTCCAAAGCCATTCAGGCGGACGGCCCCGTAGGCAGACGTGGGTCCGAAGCCGTTCAGGAGGACGGCCTCGCAGGCAGGCGTGGGTCCGCCCTCCCGAGCAGTAGAGGGCAGTTGCCTCAATCCTACTCTCTATCAAATTGATCATAGCCTCAATGCAATTGATCATAGCCTCACTGCATGAAATGCTTGATACTGTGGCCCCTCTGAAAAAGAAATTAGTGAATCAGAGGAGATTAGCTCCATGGTACAGTGTACATATTCGTACCTTAAAGCAGCATCACGAAGGCTGGAAAGGAAGTGGCGTTCCACAAATTTAGAGGAATTTTATCTAGCCTGGAAAAAGTCTATTAATATACAAAAAAGCTCTCCGTAAAGCCAGAACTGCATACTATTCATCACTAATAGAGGAAAATAAGAACAATCCCAGGTTTCTTTTCAGCACTGTAGCCAGGCTGACAAAAAGTCACAGCTCTGTTGAGCCCAGTGTTCCCTTAGCTCTCAGCAGTGATGACTTTATGAGTTTCTTTACAAATAAAATCACAACTATTAGAGATAAAATTCAGCAGATGCTTCCTATAGCTGTCATAAATGAATCTTCTACTACAGTAGCTCTTGAATCATCTGTAAGACCTCACTTATGTTTAGACTGCTTCTCTCCCATAGATCTCTGAATTTACATCAGTAGTTGCTTCATCTAAATCATCGTGTCTCTTAGACCCCATTCCGACTAGACTGCTTAAAGACACCCTGCCATTAATGAACTCATCTTTATTGGACTTGGTAAATTTATCTCTAGTATCAGGCTACGTACCACAGGCCTACCAAAGACTGCAGTAATCAAACCCTTGCTCAAAAAGCCTAGTCTTGATCCAGGAGTCTTGGCTAATTATAGACCAATATCCAACCTACCATTAATTTCTAAAATCCTTGAAAAAGCTGTTGCTAAGCAGCTATCAGACCACTTACATAGGAATGAACTATTTGAAGATTTTCAATCAGGATTAAGAGCACATCATAGTACAGAAACAGCACTGTTAAAAGTCACCAACGATCTTCTCTTAGCCTCAGATAATGGACTTGTTTCTATACTTGTCCTCCTAGACCTTAGTGCTGCATTCGACACTATTGACCACAACACCTTATTACAGAGATTGGAGCATGTGACTGGTATCAGAGGAACAGCGTTAAAATGGTTCCAATCCTATTTATCTGACAGATTCCATTTTTTTCATGTCCATGATGAACCTTCCACACACAAAAGTTAGTTATGGAGTTCCACAAGGCTCTGTGCTAGGACCGATTCTGTTCACCCTTGCACATGCTTCCTTTAGGCAATGTCATTAGGAAGCACTCTATTAATTACCACTGCTATGCAGATGACATCTGTATCTGTATCTATCTATGAAACCTGTTAACACAAACCAGTTAACCAGACTTCAAGCGTGTCTAACTGACATAAAGGCCTGGATGACTAGTAACTTTCTACTTTTAATTTCAGAGAAAACAGAAGTTATTGTATTTGGGTCTAAAAACCTCAGAAATAACTTTTCTAAAATTATAGCTACTTTAGATGGCATAGCCCTGGCCTCCAGCACTTCTGTGAAAAACCTTGGAGTTATTTTTGACCAGGACATGTCCTTTAACTCACACATAAAACAAATCTCTAGAACTGCTTTCTTTCACTTGCGCAACATTGCCAAAATTAGGAACATCCTGTTTCAAAATGACACAGAAAAACTAGTCCATGCCTCAAGGCTAGATTACTGTAACTCATTACTATCTGGATGTCCCAGTATCACCATAAAAAGACTCCAGTTAATCCAGAATGCTGCAGCCAGAGTCCTGACAAGAACTAGCAAGAGATGTCATATTTCTCCTATATTAGCTTCTCTTCATGGCTATTCCATTCAGTGCAGCATTGAGTTAAGTTTGCCTCTTAAAATATCAAAATTAATTAAATTATATCTGCATGATAATACATTTTAGTGAGTGAAATTGCACCTGTTTACTAGACAATTTTTCTCCTGTATTTTGAAATATTTCCACACTGCAGACATTTTAGAAACATCATGCTGCAAATTATACTTTCTGTTTATGACACTGTTGACACTGTGTGACAGATAATGTGAAAAAAAAAGAAACATCCTTAGGTCCAGCTCCAAAAAAATGCCTTGAACCTTAATACCAATCTTTTACATTGGATTGAGACATCCCTGCTTTATACACTGATGTACCTGGTGTCGAACATCACAGTGGTAGTCCACTATTGCTCTCATCCAGCTGACACTTTGCTCACCACGCCGCCTCCACAGCAGTGTGTCCTGCTGTCTGTCTCCATGGCGCAAGAGCACACTCAAAATGCCCGTGCCAGTTCCATACATGTGGTAGTAGAAGATCAAACACTGGGAAGACGATGAGCCTCGTAGGTCAGACGTCAGCAGCCGGGCTTTGTCACCTGGATGCATGAGTGACGCCTCGATATACATGTAGTAACCTGGAAAGAGTATATGGTTCACAAAATACTCAGTATCACACTTAACATACAAAGAACAGAATACTGTCAGTGAAAGCATTTAACATTCACTAATCAACAATTTCAACACTCAAACATTTTATTCAAAAACAAATAAATGGTTGTCTAAGTCTGAATTCCTGTAATGCGAATCTTATATCCATCATGTGGGAGAATGTTCTCTGAACAAATTAATAAAGCAATGAAGAATGACTCACCCACCCCTGTGGTGTGGTCTCCTCTAGGCCCTGTATAGGAGGTGGGAGTGTGTCCTCTGACCTGCAGCCAGTCAGCCTCATCTCCTTTCTTATCCTGGATGTAGCCACAGACTCCACTTTCAAAGTTACACTGCCCTGGAAGGGGGCCTACAGAACAAACACCGTCATTGCGTGAGACATACAAGGACACTTAAGGATAGCCATGGCAGCTAACACTGCACTTTTCATGAAAACCTTTCAGCCTGTGATTTTTTTATACATCAATGGACAAACTTTAATACTAAAAGATACAAGTGTTTTTACAAATAAAAGCATAACTATTAGAGATAAAATTCATCAAATGCTTCCTATAGCTGCCACAGATGAATCTCCTACTACAGTAGTAGAATCACCTGTAAGACCTCAGTTACACATATGGACAAAATTGTTGGTACCCTTCCATTAAAGAAAGAAAAATCCACAATGGCCACTGAAATGCCTAAACTGCCTAGTCTTGATCCAGGAGTCTTGGCTAATTATAGACCAATATCCAACCTACCATTAATTTCTAAAATCCTTGAAAAAGCTGTTGCTAAGCAGCTATCAGACCACTTACACAGTAATTAACTATTTGAAGATTTTCAATCAGGATTAAGAGCACATCATAGTACAGAAACAGCACTGTCAAAAGTCACCAACGATCTTCTCTTAGCCTCAAATAATGGACTTGTTTCTATACTTGTCCTCCTAGACTGCATTCGACACTATTGACCACAACATCTTATTACAGAGACTGGAGCATGTGACTGGTATCAGAGGAACAGCGTTAAAATGGTTCCAATCCTATTTATCGGACAGATTCCAGTTTGTTCATGTCTACATACGAACTAAAGTTAGTTATGGAGTTCCACAAGGCTCTGTGCTAGGACCGATTCTGTTCACCCTGTACATGCTTCCTTTAGGCTATGTCATTAGGAAGAACTCTATTACAGCTATGCAGATGACACTCAGTTGTATCTATCTATTAAACCTGTTAACACAAACCAGTTAACCAGACTTCAAGCGTGTCTAACTGACATAAAGGCCTGGATGACCAGTAACTTTTTACTTTTAAACTCAGAGAAAACAGAAGTTATTGTATTTGGGTCTAAAAACGTCAGAAATAACTTTTCTAAATTTATAGCTACTTTAGATGGCATAGCCCTGGCCTCCAGCACTACTGTGAAAAACCTTGGAGTTATTTTTGACCAGGACATATCCTTTAACTCACACATAAAACAAATCTCTAGAACTGCATTCTTTCACCTGCGCAACATTGCCAAAATTAGGAATATCCTGTCTCAAAATGATGCAGAAAAAGTAGTCCATGCATTTGTTACCTCAAGGCTATATTACTGTCCTGACAGGAACTAGCAAGAGAGATCATATTTCTCCTATATTAGCTTCTCTTCATTGGCTCCCTGTAAAATACAGAATAGAATTTAAAATCCTTCTTCTCACAGACAAATCCCTTCATGATCAAGCTCTTTTATACCTTAAAGACCTCATAGTACCATATTATCCCAGAGCCTTTAGCTATCAAGCTCCTCTCCTGTGGAACCAGCTCCCAGTCTGGGTTCAGGAGGCAGACACTCTCTGTACTTTTAAGGCTAGACTTAAAACCTTCCTCTTTAACAAAGCGTAGAGTTACGGCTGGCTTCAGGCAACCCTGAACCAGTTATGGTTATGCTGCTATAGGCCTAGACTGCCCCAGGACCATCGGTGCACTGAGCTCCCCTACCCTAAACCCATGCAGGTGTCTCTGGTCCTGGAGCTGTACATCGTAGTTACTGCAATGTGCAGTTACTGGCCCCACCAATCTGCCGTGTGCATTTGTTGTTTGTTGTTGCTGTTCTTTTCTCTCTGCTCTATCCACTCATCCCAACCAGTCGAGGTTTTTTCTTCTGTTAAAGGGAGTTTTTCCTCTCCACTGTCGCCAAGTGCTTGCTCATAAGGGATTTGTTGGGTTTTTAGTTTTAGGTTTTGTAGTGCCTTGAGATGAATTGAATTGAATTGAACTGAAATAACTTGAGATTGACAAAATTACAAAATAAGAATTATGGTTTAAATTTTATTCATCAAACAGATTCCAGTTTGTTCATGTTCATGAGGAACTCTCCACACACACCAAAGTTAGTCATGGAGTTCCTCAAGGTTCTGTGCTAGGACCAATTTTCTTCACCTTATACATGCTCCCCTTAGGCAATGTTATTAGGAAGCACACTATTAACCCTTGTGTAGTCCTCCCGTTGACCTTGCAACTTTCGTCCTCCTGGGTCAAAAAAGACCTGATGACATTAGACTGTTTTTAGGACATGTAGAAAAAAATTAACTAGTTTTTAGGTCACTCAAGACCACCACATTGATATCTAGTTTTCTTTTACTTTTTTTTTCTTTTTTTTGTTAAATAATGGTCAGTTCTAGTCAAACATACAAAATGAGGCCTCATTTACAAGTGGAAAAAGGTAGAAAGTCCTAAATATATTTTTTTTATAGTTATAGTGAAAGTAAAAACCATTGATGGTATGCAGGTTATATGTCAAGCTTTGGTCAAACCTATATTTTGAAACATTGTACATTTTTGGATGGGAGCAAAAAATAATGATAAAATCATACCTGTGGTCTTCCTGGGTTAAAAATGACCTGGTACAAATGAACCATTTAGAGCTAATATAAACAAAACTTACTATTTTTTTATTTCTACTTCTTATTAAATTCCCACCACACTGAACAAAAACACATTTATTCAGTATTTTTAATCACAAGCTGTTGTATGTCAAATATTGTGTGTATCTGTTTGTATGAAAAGATATGTACCCGTGTGTGTCTGATTCTGTGCCTGTGTGTGTGACTGTGTCTGTGCCTTTATATGCATATTGGACAATGTGTGGTCATAGTTCTGTGACTTCTGCAACACATACATATTGCATTTGCTACATTTGATACTTGTTTTGTTGTCATTACTGCAGAATTTACACCATCTCTTTGTGTGTGAAGCATCAGGAGGTGCAGGGGGTATGGGCGAGAGACTGAGGAAGTTGATGCATCTTGCTGGACATCAGTTACCAAGCTGGCAGAGCCTGGTGTGTGGGGTAGAATCATGCATTGCTGATGAAATAATTGATAATGCCTTCAAAGTGCCATACACAATAATGAATTATGTTATAATAAAAGAAAAGGCAATGTAGGACACAAGCGCATGTGTCTCTCTAAAGGCAAACTTGGAGGAATATCTAGCTTTGTCACTGGATATCAGCAGTGCAGGATGTATCTCTGGCTTGTTCTTCCTCACTGTTCCCACCATGGTCAGCTTCTTTTTCAGAAGCTCCTGGCTGAGGCCATAAGATGTGAAAAATTTATTGCGTTATGTGCTCACCGAAGGCCTTCTGTCAGCTCCAGTACCATGCGCTTCCCTTGTTTTTTTCCCTGCTGTCCATCAGCTGGTTTGCCCGTATATATTTGCATGGTCCAGGCATAGCTGGTTTTGGAATCACACACTGCCAAAAATTTTATACCATACTTTCCTGGCTTACTTGGTATATATTATCTGAAGGAACAGCAACCTCTGAAGGCACTCATCTATGGTCACATTAGGCCTGAAATTGTATAGGCCTGGTAGTGACCACACCCACATATCCCACACCTTCCCAATGGAGACAAGTTTATCTCTCTCATGCTGGTCTTGTGTCACGATCATCGAAATGCAAAACACATGAGATGATGTTGAATCTTTTCAGTTGCATAGTGGCTCATAATATTGCCCTCCCTGTGTCAGCATTCCACAAACTTGCTGTAGTCTCTTTACTGGACTTGTACACTCCAATGAGAATAAGGAGACCCAAGTAGCACTGCAAATCTACTTGGTCAATGTTTTTCCACATTTTGCCAAAAATATGCCTGCCCTCCTTGTTTGATATGTCCAGTACTATTTTGAAAATCTGACTTGATAGAAACATATCAAATGAAGTCTTGATACCATCAATATTAGAGAGAACGTACCTTGTTGGTACCTCAGGGCTCCTCTCCTCTCCCATCATATTTCATCTGTCCACAGGTGGGATAAAAGACCCAGTATATTTCTATCCAACAGGTTCCTCCTCCTCCTCACTAGTTTCAGGATTTTCATAGATGCTACGATCCCCTTCCTCAAACATTTCATCCTCCTCATCTTCCTCTTGCTTGCTATCCTCAGCTGGATTGAAAATCAGATCAAGAGTCTGTTGCAGCGTAGTGCCTCTTTATTTTAGGTGCGTGTACATGTTGCTGTGCGTGTGCGCATGCACACTTGTTCAGGGACATGCCTGTGGGCCTGTGGTGTGCATGTGTGAGTTTATTGTGCCTGAAATTATTAATTGTGACCATTTTGTGTGCTGGGTCCATGTGTGTCCTGGAAGAGCAGGACACATGAGTGCTATAATATTCAGAAAACAAACATATATTTATGAAGAAAATGGAAATTTATTTTATCTGTCAAAGATGCAGACGGGCACAAATCCTGAAAATTTCAAGCAATTCTATTAAACTTAACCTTTAATAAACGTATGACGAAAATGATTACAGGTCCCAAAAAAACCTGTAGACCACAGGAGAGCTAATTATCATTGCTATGAAGATGACACTCAGCTGTATCTTGTCACCCAATAACCTAACTTTGTGCTGTTGTGTATAAAATCTGGGAAACTAAAAGCCATATATAGGCAAACTATGTATCTTGTGTACATTTATGGAAAGGCACATTTCACTTAAATGAAAACATTAGAGCACAGAAAGGCAGTACAATACTTTAGGAGGACAAGTGTGATGAAAATGTCCTGCAGTAAAGACCATGTATGGAAAAGAAGGGACTTTCTGGGTGTACCATAGGGACTGTCAGTGTATGCAATGATGAGAGTCTGATGTCACTGTATGTATTTGAGAATTAAATAAAGAATTGGGAATGGAAGATGAGGGGAATAATACCAAGCCCCAGAAGAAGAGTTCCCTCAGCATCTTTAAAAAAGGAAGTGAGGAGAAGCAATACACCAATATGACCAAAAATGGGAATTTAATAGTGGCAAATGGGTATAATTTTAAAATGAAAAGAGGTGGGTCAAGGGGTGTGGATCAAACCCCTGATCATAGGTATAAAGCAGGGAGCTTCAGAAGCATTGTCAGTCTGCCTAGGGTAACTCACCTTGTCTGTACTGTGTGTTGTGTGAATAAACACCTGTGCACTTGGATTCACTGGTCTCTCTCATGTTTGTGATCCTGGTGAAGAGGATTGCCAGCTACACTTAGTGAATTTAATTCTGTTATAGTTTAGTCAGATTGAAGACTTCCCAAAAGTGACAAGGACATCAGGACACGACATTTGGCGAGCCAGTGGCGGAGGTCTGGTGAAGTGGCCTGTGGCAGAGGACTGGGCAGGACGAGACGGTGACGCTCAGGGGCCCCAGATCCACCAAAAAAGGTGAGATAAATTTTATATTAAATTAATGAGCATAACTGTCCTCTCTGCTTCAGACCAACGTCCCAGGTACTTCTAAACCTTTCCAAAAGAACCGAGAATTTATAAGAGAATAAATTGAGTAGAGTTAAATGCATAATTAAAAATATTAGAAAGGAGATAGTTGAATCCAAAAGGTGACAGGTGTTCATAAATGTTTGTATTGTTTAAATGTGCAAGCTGATGTTGCTGAATGATTGCTTTGCTTAATGTGCATATTGCTGGTTGTGATTTATGAACACATCTCACAAACTGCTAACCCTAATATAGAGAGGGAAATAGATATGGTGTTGAGAGAGTGAGAAAGTATGGATGAAGGTGATGAAGGTGTTTGCTGAATGTGGTGACTTTTACATGAATAGGATTGTGCCTGATGTGTGCAGGAGGAATGATATGGTGCATTGTTAGGGATCAGGACGTAATTAGGGTAGCATTTAATGTGACAAAGTTTTGTGTCTTAAACAGGAGTACTCAAGTGTGAATGAAGTGATATATTTGTGGTTTGTGTAATTCAGAGATTGAGAAAATAGAGCTCAGTGCAACCCGTGACGGAACTGGGGGTCAAGAGGTTAAGTCCGAGTAATATCACTGTGCCCTCTCAGGAGTGATATGGGCTAGAGGATAACCTAAAGGCGAGGTCGAACTAATGTCACTGTGCCCTCTCAGGGGTGACATGACCTTCGGAGCCAGAGAAATAGTTACAGTGCCTAGAGAAGAGGACTGTGAGAGTAGCTACAAGAAATAGAGGAGAAGTAGTAGTTTTAAGGCCTTGTAAAATATACATGTAAAAAGCTGCTCATGTTAAACATAAAAGATTGCTAATAAGTAATGTGTAAATAGAAAGCTGCTGATAAAAAATGTATAAAGTTATTTAAAAAAGTATAAAAATCTTTAAAGTATAAATTATAAATGTGTGTAAAATAACTAAAAGGAATAATACAATGTGCTGAAAAAGTGTACACAGCTGAGGGACACCATAGATTGTGTACCATCTAAAATGTCAATTCCAAAATAATTAAATAATATAATAATTAAAGTATAAATACAGGGCCAGAATAAATTATTACAGGCTCACTGTATCCAGCCTTGCCATAAAGGACAATGGGAGCAAGATATAGTAAACAACAAGACACATTATCACCAGTAGAGATAATTATGCTGCGACACCCCACCCAACGTAGGAAAATCCAACAGTGCATGAGCAGATGGCACAGAATAACATCAGGAGGCACAAAATGGCCTATGGATGGGACCTTTGACCTGGTGTACTGTGACACAGTGAAGGCAGTATTAAGAAACAAAGATAAAAAGAATGACAACAGGCAGCAAAAGATAAGATTAGAAAATGAAGAACAAAGAAATATTAAGATATTTCACAATGGAAGGAACACAGAAGCAGATAGCAAAATGAAAAAATGGAGAAAGAAATCAAACCCACAGCACCAATGGTAGAAGATCAACCACCGGCTTATGAACCACAGGAGAGAATTGGACAATACCCTGTGATAGAGGAAAAACAATTGGGAGGGACAATTGAAGGAACATTCACTGTGGAATTGAGGGAAAAAGAGTCAGAACAAGGAGAGAAAATATGTTGGGGAGACAAGAAGGGAGTGCAGAGCCATACCACACCACTACACTCACACAGACCAACAGAGGCAGAGAGAGAAACCTGAGAGAAAGACCAATGAGCAGAAACTACACACTACAGTTGTATCCAAATCTAAAAGAAACAAACACTGAAGAAACAGGACCACTAGTGGATTTGAGTAAGCCTGGAGGAGTTGAAACAAGGAAATAGTAGAAGGCGACAGAAGAGTTATTGGAAACCAGATAATCCCTTCTCCAATGAATACCATAAATCTCCAATGGCAGAGGCACTGGTAGACTAGTTAACACTGCAGGAAGAAGATGTGAGAAGAGGAGAAATGGAGATAAACCCAGGAAGGGAAGACACACGTATTGTTGCTGTTCTTTTCTCTCTGCTCTATCCACTCACCCCAACCGGTCGAGGCAGATGGCCGCCCAAACTGAGCCGGTTCTGCTGGAGGTTTTTTCTTCCGTTAAAGGGAGTTTTTTCCTCTCCACTGTCGCCAAGTGCTTGCTCATAAGGGAATTGTTGGGTTTTTAGTTTTAGTTTTTGTAAAGTGCCTTGAGATGATTTGTATTGTGATTTGGCGCTATACAAATAAAATTTAATTGAATTGAATTGACACTATCTAGAGGGACTGGAAAACAGTCAACCCTGACGACTGCTGCGAGATGAGTGGAAAGAGAGAAAGCTGGTATGCAAAGAGCAGAATGGAGAAGGTGGCGCGGCAGAGAAGCATCACAGACAGACGGAGGAGTCCAGAGGAAATAGAAGAATGGGATGGTATAATAAAAAACACCCTACAAAGGAAAAAGACCAGCTCTGTTGATACAGAGGAAGCAACACAATTCATAGATGAATTAGAAGAATTAATACAGAAACAAACAAGAGAACTGGAACAGAGAGCTACAGATCAACAGAGGAAGCTTGGTACCAAGAAAGCTCCACAAAGCTTCAGTGTGCACATCAAAGAAGATATACAGCCAATAAAGGGAGAAACCAAAAAACCCATGCTACTGAGAAGTGGAAAAAGGGTGGAATACCGGGCAACAGAAAAAAACTCAGTACCAGAAGGTGAAGAGGATGAGGACCAAGAGTCAGAAGAGGAGGATGGAGCTGGATACATGCCACCACTATTACAAAAAGGGCCCAACCACGCAGCCAGATATGTACCATGGAGTTTCATGGACATGGTGGGACTGACAAACCACCTACCAGCCCTAACAGATGGAGCAGACAAATGAATGGCCTTTGAAGAAAACACAGGAGGAATAACACTGGCTATGGGAGACATCAAAGCCCTGCTGATGCAAATAGTGGGAACGTAAACCACAATGGAAATCCTGACTGAAGGCGACACTGGAGCAGTGGCCCACAATAATCATTATGATGGAGTTCCATTTGGACATTATAGATCAGACATATGGAAAGTATTGTGAAACAAGTACCCATCAAAGATGGACCCTTCAAAACTGGAAAAAGAAACATTGAAGGATGAAGAAAGTCCAACACTGAGCACATTGTGCATTATGTGGAAGCCTATAGAGCTGAAAAACAGAGCCAAGAAGAAATAACAAAAATGCTAACTGGCAAACTAACACAACTCCAGATAGGAGAACTGACAAAGCAGAGAAAAGAAAGAAAGAAAGAAAGAAAAAGTGAAGTCACAGGCAGCAGTGACTGTTGCAATACCAACACCAAAAGAAGAACAAAAACCTGAACTAAAGCCTGAGCTAACAGTGACACTGACCCCGGTGATCTCTGCTACTCCTACAAGCACCACCTGTTGCCCAACAGTCCTCAAATGGGCCTCCAATGTCCACCTGTCATCACAAAGTGAACCCACCATAGGAATAACCATCCAAAATCGACTATATCAATTTATGGTGGACACAGAAGCAACATACTCATGTATTGGAAAAGAAAAAGCCGAACGTCCCCTATCTACTTCGAAGATTCAAACTGTGGGAGAACTCTGGGAGAACTCAAGTGATACCTATGACTGAACCGGTTCCAATAAAGGTTGCAGGAAAAACTGTCTATGCTCCACTTCTCTATTCAGAAAGCACACCAGTAAATCTGTTGGGAAGAGATATCCTGTGCTCTCTAAAAGCAAAAATAATGTGTACACCAGATGGAATATCCTTTAAAATTCCAGAAGAAGGTCTAAATACCATGATGTCACTGATTGAACCCACAATGGACCAAGACCCTACAGAAAAGACAAAAGAAGCACAGGTATATTGGATGAAAATAACCTCTCAACACTTATTTTTGAAGGAAAAATGGGAAACTTGAAAACTGTTCATAACCCACTACTATAAAAAACGCACCAGAACCAACTCCATTCCATTGCACTTTGCTGTATGACGACAATCATATACAAGAGGACTATGAAAAATGTTGGGATGAACTGATGAATCACACGACCTCAGCCATTCAGTATGATGACATCATACTGGGACCTCAAGGAGCTGCAGCAATAGTCACACACCCAGATGACTTAAGGCATGGTTCCATGTCCCAGAATCAGCACCCCATGTCACATTGCTCATAGCAAAAGGCTATGAATCCAAAGACTTAGGGCCAATGATAGAGGAAGCCTCACAGGTCAGTGAATGGACATCCACGGACTGCTCATCTATCAAAACTTCCCCAGATAAACGTTTCATCAGAATCACCAGCAAGCAGGCAGATGAGGTAGTAGCAGAAAAAATATGATTGCCATGCAAAGCTAGCATGATAATGCCACTGACAGAAGAACATGAAGAATTGTTAAAACAGGTTCCACCGCAAGTTTGGTCAGCACACAAAACAGATGTAGGCTTAGTAAAGTCAGCAACTCCCCTCCAATTGCAAACAAAAGCAGGAATGAGATTACCACATCAAAAGCAATATCCACTCAAGCAGGATGCGATAGAAGGGATAAAACCAATTATTGACGGATTGTTTGAAGCAGGAGTGTTAATTAAAACAAAAAGTGCATGCAACACCGCAATCTTTCCAATAAGGAAACCAAATTCCAATGACTATAGGTTAGTGCATGACTTGAGAGCAATCAACACCATAGTTGCTGAAGAAAATCCTGTAGTGCCTGATCCACATACATTGTTGTCCAACATCCCTCCAGGGGCGAAGTGGTACACGGTGATTGATCTGTGCTCTGCATTTTTCAGTGTGCCTGTTCATCGAAATTCACACTATTTGTTTGCATTTACATATCAAGGACAACAATATACCTATCAAAGTTTGCCTCAAGGGTTTGTGCACTCCCCCTCGATATTTAATCAAGTATTGGCAGAAGACCTCCAGCATCTGGACATTCAGTCCACTACACTCATGTACGTTGATGATATTTTGATCTGCTCAGAAAACAAAGAGCAATGTGAGAAAGACTCAATTGCAGTTTTAAAAGCATTGGCAAATGGAGGGCACAAGGTCAGTAAGAGTAAACTACAATTCTACCAGCAAACAGCTGAATACCTAGGACGCCAACTAAGTGGTAAAAAAAGAAATATTGCGCCCACTCAAATGGAAGCAATAACCCAGGCCCCAAAACCACAAACAGTGGGCCAGATGTTGTCCTTTCTGGGGATGGCTGGCTACAGTAGACCCTGGATATATATGACTATGCAATCAAAGCAGCCCCACTACGAAATATGACTATGCCTGTGCTGTATTAATGCAGGACTCTCCTACAGGGAAGCAACCTCTAGCTTATTATGGCACCAAATTGGACAATATAGAAGAAGGACTGCCACCCTGCTATCAGGGACTGGCAGCTGTATTTGCATACAAAAAAGCGTCAGGTTTGACAATGGGGCACCCAGTGACTTTGTACACATCCCACCAATTGCATGCATTACTGACTAGCCCACAGTTTGTAGTCACTCAAGCTAGACGAACGGGCTATGAAGTATTGCTGTCAGGGAAAGAGTTAATGGTGCAGAGATGCACTACTATAAATCCAGCGACAAGAATGGTTCTGCCAAATGAGGGAGTTCCTCATGATTGTGTTCAAGAAAGTGACAAATTCATGCAGGTGCGTGAAAATCTACACAATCAACCCATCCCATGAGAGCTAACCTTATTTGTGGATGGTTATGCACCAAAGATGAAACAGGTATACGTGCAGATTATGGTGTTGTTCAGTTGAAACCAGATGGCACATTTGTTAAACTGCAATCAGTGAGCCTGGACCAACCATGCTCAGCTCAATTGGCAGAAATAAAGGCCCTTACTTCCGCCTGTCAGATGGCAGAAGGACAAACAGCCACTATCTATACAGATAGTGCATATGGGTATGGAGTGCCTGGACAAACGAGGCTTTGTCCAGGCAGATGGCACACCTGTCGTGCATGGCGAAGCAGTGGCACAATTGATTCAAGCTATGCAGCTACCTAAAGAGTTAGCCATAGTAAAATGTCCTGCACACCAAACAAATAACTCTTTGGTAGCACAAGGAAACAATTTAGCTGATGAAGCAGCAAAGGAAACAACCAAAGGTGTAATACAAGCTCCGATTTTGTATGAAGAAGATGCCGCACCCATAACCAGCCTGGCCTCACTGATAGAAGCACGCAACTCAGTGCCTGAGGCAGAAAAGAGATTGTGGATCCAAAGGGGGACCATTAGGACAACCACACCCCACGAGGGTTTGTGGAGAAGCAGCCATGGTCACTTTGTATTACCTTTAGCTTTGTTGCCATTTGCTCTCAAAAAGATGCATGAACCAGATCATTGTTCATGAGCATTGCAAGCAGTGTGGTGGTCACCCTACATGACTCCAATGGTTGATAGGGAGCTAGCTTTGTGTCAGCACTGTACCAAGTATAATGTAAGGAAAATGTTCACTCACCCCATAGCCCATATACCAGTGCCTGAAGGACCATTTAAGCATTTGATGATGGACTATGTTGACATGATAGATCGAGTTAGAAACAAGAGGTATCTCTTTGTGGTTGTGTGCAGATTCAGTAGGTGGATAGAAGCTTGGCCAACTACTAGGCCAGATCATAAAGCAGCAGCCAAGTTTTTGTGTACAGATGTTTTTCCTGTTTGATATACCATTTCATCAGATAATGATGCAAGAGATGTTTAAAATCCTAGGTGTCAAACAGAAGTTTGGATGTGTGTATCACCCACAGTTACAGGGCTCAGTGAAGCGTGCAAATGGTGCACTCAAAGCTAAGATATGTAAAATCATAGCTGACAGTGATAGGAGACTAACATGGGTGGATGCAGTGCCACTAGCATTGATGCATATGCGATCTCAAACTAACTAACTAACTCACCTAACCCCGCATGAAATGCTCACGGGACGTCCGATGCCACTCCCACAGTGTCATGGTCCTATAGAAGGACCCACACTTTCTAGTAACAGCTAGAAAGAGAATTGGGAGATTATCTGAGGGGTCTAACTCAAATCCACAGACGTGTCTTCCAACAGGTGAAAGAAGCCAACAGCAAAGGAGAAAATAAGATCCCATTGGATGCAAAAGAGATTCAAATGGGTGACCAGGTTTTCATACGAGTGTTCAGACGTCAGTGGAATGAACCTCACAGAGAGGGTCCATTTAAGGTTGTTTTAACCACTCCCACAGCTTTAAAAGTAGAAGGCAAGGATGTCTGGTTTCATCGTAATTGCTGCACTCGTCACAGACCGCCAAACCCACCTGGTCAACTTCCAGTACCTGAGCATGCTGAAGGGGATGCTAAGAGCACCCCACGGAGCACCATAGCTGATACTCCAACCTAACCTCAAGGAGAAAGATGCTCAGGTCAATTGTTGAAGCGTCGAAGCTAGTCTGTTTTCAGACTAGCTTCACAAGAGGGAGCACAAAGCACCTCACACAGTAGTAGTGACACTGATCCTGGCAGTGCAGTAATACTGCCCACAAGCCCTGAATCCTCTGATGAAGGGCCCTCAGCTAGAGAACAGTTCGAAGCACCTCCCACACCTGGGTGGGAAGGCCACTATTCTGAAGAGCATGACTCTGATTAGTCATGTCTCTGTTATCCTGTTTGTTGTTTTTGCTAACCCTTTCAGGTTTCGCAAGGGGGGAGATCCTGATGACTCATCCTCCTATGATTAGCACCACAACCAATCAATACTCACTATCTAATTGTGCAATGGCCATGATCACATTAGCAGTCAGCAAAGGCTTAGTGCAGTCAGGAAACTAACAACATTTCATGTATGCAAAATCTGATGCTTATCGCTACACACTGACAACTGACTTCACAGGCAACTATTGGTGGGGGTATCTGCGCAACAATGACTGCCAAGGAAAAGGGATGGTGACCATACGGGTAAAATGCACAAACCTCAGATGCCATGACGTTCACGCCAACCAGGCAATGAAGCTGCCAGAAGCCAACAAACTTATTCGACTTTTGAGTAAAATGGGAAAACGTGATTTTGGAAAACTTAAAACTGCACAATGGGAATCAAATCTATTTCAAAAATGGTTAAAATATTCGGCTGAGGCAGTATTTAGTGCAAGAAGAGAGAAGAAACAGGATTGTATTGCTTGTTATAATGCAAAAAAGATACCACAAATCAAACCACTACCAGGAAGTAAAATAGGAAGCTGTCTGGATCTATCTATATGTTTTGCTCACTGTGCACTGCATATGGCAGGGGAATTTGCAAGGATGGAGTGACAATTCAAAAGTATGTCCATATAGAGCCAATCAGATACATAAAGACTATGATGCAACTTCAATATTGCCACCACTAATAAGAAAACCAGACTCAATGATTTTCCCTATACAGTCCTGCTTGAAAGTTTGTGAACCCTCCAGACATGATCAGGTTTTGTGTAATAAAAAAAAAAAGAATAACCTAATCAAATGTACATCCAAATCCCAATTTGTGAAGTAGACTTCCAAATGATGGACACAAACAAAAAAAGGATATATTGTCATTATTTATTGAACAAAAGGGGTTAATCTCACAAAAACTGGAAATTTGACTTGTGCAGAAGTATGTGAACCCTTTTAATTAATAGCTTGTGGCACCTCCTTTTGCAGCCATTACTTCAACCAGACGTCTTCTGTAACCACTGACCAGTCTCTCACATCTGTCTTTGGGGATTTTTGCCCACTCCTCCTTGCAGAACTCAGCCAGTTGAGAGAGGTTGGAAGGACATTTGGCATGTACCGCCCGCTTCAGGTCTAGCCACAACATTTCAATTGGATTGAGATCCGGACTTTCACTAGGCCAATCAAGAGTGTTAACCTTTTTTCTTTTAAACCATTCCTTGGTGGATTTGCTTGAATGCTTGGGGTCGTTGCCTTGTTGCATCACCCATTTTTGGCCCAGCTTCAGCTCTCTGACTGATGGCAGGAGATTCTCTTCAAGAATTTGTTGATTGGACTGAGAATTCAAGTTTCCCTGAATAATATGGAGTCGCCCTGGCCCGGAGGCAGAAAAGCAACCCCAGACCTTCACATTTCCAGAAGTTAACAGAAGAGGAGTTATTCATAAAAACTTAATAAAAATTAAGACCACTCCTCTTATTGAACAGAAAAACAGAACTGTCAAATGTGGATTATTAAATATCAGGTCTCTTTCATCTGAATCTCTGTTAGTAAATTATTTGATAACTGATCACCAAATTGACCTACTTTATCTTACTGAGACCTGGTTACAGCAGGATGAATATGTCAGTCTGAATGAATCAACCCCCCTCAGTCATAAAAATTATCATGTTCCTCAAAGCACAGGTCGAGGTGGAGGAGTAGCTGCAATCTTCCACTCAAACATATTATTAAACTTTCATCCTCAGAACAGTTATAACTCATTTGAGAGCCTCACTCTTAGTCTCTCGCATCCAAACTGGAAAACACAAAAACCAGTTCTACTTGTCATTGTGTACCGTCCACCTGTCCCTTACTCAGAGTTTTTAACTGATTTCCCTGACTTCCTGTCTTATTTAGTGCTTAGATCAGATAAAGTCATTATAGTGGGAGATTTTAACATTCATGTAGATGTTGAAAATAACGGCCTCAGCATTGCATTTAATTCTATATTAGATTCAATTGGTTTCATTCAAAATGTTAATAAACCAATCACACCCTTGATCTTGTTCTGACCTATGGTGTCGAAATTGAACATCTAATAGTTTTTCCCCCAAATCCTGTTTTGTCAGATCATTCTTTAATAACTTTTGAATTTAAAATGATGGATCATGCAGCGTTTGGAAGAAAATTCCACTACAGCAGATGTTTATCCGACAACGCTGTTAATAAATTTAAGAAAATTATTCCATCTTTATTTACATCTATGCCAAGTATAAACTTAGTGGAGGGCAGCTGCTTCAATCCCACTCCCTACCAAATTGATCATATTGTTGACAGCGCTGTAACCTCACTGCGTGAAACACTTGATTCTGTGGCCCCTCTGAAAAAGAAGTTAGTGAATCAGAGAAGACTAGCCCCATGGTATAATTTACATATTCGTACCATAAAGCAGGCATCGCGAAGGCTGGAAAGGAAGTGGCATTCCACAAACTTAGAGGAAATTTTTCTAGCCTGGAAAAACAGTCTACTAACATATAAAAAAGCTCTCCGTAAAGCCAGAACTGCATACTATTCATCACTAATAGAGGAAAATAAGAACAATCCCAGGTTTCTTTTCAGCACTGTAGCCAGGCTGACAAAAAGTCACAGCTCTGTTAGCTCTCAGCAGTGATGAATTTATGAGTTTCTTTACAAATAAAATCACAACTATTAGAGATAAAATTCAGCAGATGCTTCCTATACCTGCAATAAATGAATCTTCTACTACAGTAGCTCTTGAATCATCTGTAGGACCTCAGTTATGTTTAGACTGCTTCTCTCCCATAGATCTCTCTGAATTTACATCAGTAGTTGCTTCATCGAAATCATCAACGTGTCTCTTAGACCCCATCCCGACTAGACTGCTTAAAGGCACCCTGCCATTAATGAACTCATCTTTATTGGACTTGGTAAATTTATCTCTAGTATCAGGCTACGTACCACAGGCCTTTAAGACTGCAGTAATCAAACCTTTACTCAAAAAGCCTAGTCTTGATCCAGGAGTCTTGACTAATTATAGACCAATATCCAACCTGCCATTTATTTCTAAAATCCTAGAAAAAGCTGTTGCTAAGCAGCTATCAGACCACTTACACAGGAATGAACTATATGAAGATTTTCAATCAGGATTTAGAGCACATAGTACAGAAACAGCACTGTTGAAAGTTACCAACGATCTTCTCTTAGCCTCAGATAATGGACTTGTTTCAATACTTGTCCTCCTAGACCTTAGTGCTGCATTCGACACCATTGACCACAACATCTTATTACAGAGACTGGAGCATGTGATTGGTATCAGAGGAACAGCGTTAAAGTGGTTCCAATCCTATTTATCGGACAGATTCCAGTTTGTTCATGTCCATGATGAACCTTCCACACGAACAAAAGTTAGTTATGGAGTTCCACAAGGCTCCGTGCTAGGACCGATTCTGTTCACCCTGTACATGCTTCCTTTAGGATATGTCATTAGGAAGCACTCTATTAATTACCACTGCTATGCAGATGACACTCAGTTATATCTATCTATTAAACCTGTTAACACAAACCAGTTAACCAGACTTCAAGCCTGTCTAACTGACATAAAGGCCTGGATGACCAGTAACTTTTTACTTTTAAACTCGGAGAAAACAGAAGTCATTATATTTGGGCCAAACATTTCCAAAATTAGGAACATCCTGTCTCAAAATGATGCAGAAAAACTAGTCCATGCATTTGTTACCTCAAGGCTAGATTACTGTAACTCATTACTATCTGGATGTCCCAATATCTCCATAAAAAGCCTCCAATTAATCCAAAATGCCGCAGCCAGAGTCCTGACAGGAACTAGCAAGAGAGATCATATTTCTCCTATACTGGCTTTTCTTCATTGGCTCCCTGTAAAATATAGAATAGAATTTAAAATCCTTCTTCTCACATACAAATCCCTTCATAATCAAGCTCCTTCATACCTTAAAGACTTCATAGTACCATATTATCCCAATAGACCACTTCGCTCTCAGAGTGCAGGTCTACTTGTGGTTCCCAGAGTTTCCAAAAGCAGAATGGGAGGCAGAGCCTTTAGTTATCAAGCTCTTCTTCTATGGAACCAGCTCCCAGCCTGGGTTCAGGAGGCAGACACTCTCTATACTTTTAAGGCTAGACTTAAAACCTTCCTCTTTGACAAAGCATATAGTTAGGGCTGGCTTCAGGCAACCCTGAACCATCCCTTAGTTATGCTCTGGAAACAGGAAAGCAGATAAGGAGACTTGGCGGTGGAATGAGGAAGTTCAGGAGTGTGTTAAGAGGAAAAGAGTAGCTAAGAAGAAGTGGGACACTGAAAGGACAGAAGAGAACAGACAGGATTACAGGGAGATGCAGTGTAAGGTGAAGGTAGAGGTGGCAAAGGCCAAACAAACTGCGTATGAGGATTTGATAGGTTGAACACTAAGGAGGGAGAGGTGGAAAGAGGTTGTAAAGGTTGGCGAGGCAGAGAGACAGAGATGTGAAGGATGTGCAGCAGGTTAGGATGATTAAGGACAGGGATGGAAATGTGTTGACAGGTGCCACAAGTGTGATGGAAAGATGGAAGGAATACTTTGAAGAGCTGATGAATGAGAAAAATGTCAAGAGAACAGAGTAGAAGAGGTGACTGTTGTGAAGTAGCAAAGAGTGGAAAGGCAGTTGGTCCTGACGACATACCTATGGAGGTATGGAAGTGTTTAACCCTCTGGGGTCGACGCACGCGAAGTATATCATTCAAATCTGTAAAGGGTCTAGTTTTAGTGGTATACCATTATAATAACAACAAATGTTGTGCTTTTTTTAAATAAAGAAAGCCGACAGGGTGCGCTCTCGGCCTTTTCTGTCTCTGCCATTTCTCTTCACAGACGCGTAAATAAAACAACCAGAATCTCAGCGAATACTTGGCTCATAAAAACAAGAATTATATGGCTAGAAAGCTTGAAATGTTTTCTTTTGAGTGAAACAATTCAAGTCGAAAACAAATCATCACTTTTTATTTAATCCGTATGAACGTAAGGAGAAGTCCGTTTTTTCCTGTCTCACCTCATTACAGGTAATGCAGTCCCGCCTTGTACACTGTTCACTGTTCACATGTAAATAATCTCAGGTGAACCAGGTAAATATGTGCACACCCCCGAGAAATGACACAAAATATCAAACTTCATCATAGAATTTACTCACTTTTTCTGTGCGTTTGGATGATGGCGCGTTACACACGTGAATCGGCGCTCCTTATATTCCACACAGAGACAAATAGTTTAGCTTGTCCTCAGAGTAAAATCACTGATTTTAACTCAAATGAGGATCGTTTAGCTCCTCATTGTTTTGTATTGTGCTGCACTAATCGGACGGATTAGTGCAGATGGGACGCATCTACATTGACTGAAAGACTCATTATTCGCGTCTTTGTCTGGTCGTTCAGTGCGTCTTTTGTGTTCTCAGGTAAATCACATGACTATTCATCCTCAGACACACCCTCTTGCATATGGCCTTTCTGGACAAAAAGTGTCTTAGAAAATTTAAATCAGTGTATTGTTTGCTGTGAATGTGTGAACAAGATGACATTCACAGCACTCTGAAGTAAACACTTTAGCCTACAACATGCAGGTCTCCAAAGTCTTGTGAACCAATGTTCTGTTTGTGTTTTATGGTCTTATTTCAGTGAGTAAAAAATTGTAGTTTTTCACTAACCATGCATAAACACTTTTTTCTCAAAAACACAATCATGTATAAACTTGCTGCTCACATATTATTGTAGCCAATTTTGTGCTGATTACAGTGTTATTAAACTTTGGACATTAATATGGTTAAAAGACACTGAAAAAAGCACAAATGTCAGGACATGTCAAAATTTGTCCAGGCCCCAAAAACCCCCTCAGACCCCAGAGGGTTAAGAGAGGTGGCAGTAGAGTTTTTGACTGGGCTACTTAACAAGACCTTGGAGAGTGAAAGGATGCCTGAGGAATGGAGAAGTGTACTCGTGCCCATTTTTAAGAACAAGGGAGACGTGCAGAGTTGTGGAAACTACAGAGAAATAAAGCTGATGAGTCACACAATGAAGCTACGGGAAAGAGTAGTGGGGGCAAGGCTGAGGTCAGAAGGGAGCATTAGTGAGCAGCAGTATGGTTTCATGCCAAGAAAGAGTACCACAGATGCAATATTTGCTTTGAGAATGCTGATCAAGAAGTACAGAAAAGGTCAGAAGGAGCTGCATTGAGTCTTTGTAGATTTGGAAAAAGCATATGACGGTGAAGAGAGCTGTGGTTTTGTATGAGGAAGTCTAGAGTCTGGCAGAGAGTATGCAGAGTATGTTCGAGTGGTGCAGGACAAGTATGAGAGCTGTAAAACAGTGGTGAGGTGTGCTATAGGTATGACAGAGAAGTTCAAGGTGGAGGTGTGGCCGTCAGAGGAGTGCACCAGATCGGATCAAGGACTCCCATTCCTGTGTCTCGAACGGGTGGAGGAAAGTATCAGGTGTGATGTGTGACAAAAGAGTGTCAGCAAGAATGAAAGAAAAGGTGTACAAGACAGTGGTGAGACCAGCATTGTTGTATGGTTTAGAGACAGTGGCAGTGAGAAAAAGACAGGAGGCAAAGCTAGAGGTAACAGAGCTGAAGATGTTGAGGTTCTCTTTAGGAGTGACAAGGATGGATAGGATCAGTATTACCCAGACAGTATTACCCAGTACCATTCTTCACTGTCTCACATCTCCTCCTGTAACAGCAGCCATTATGTGTCATTCACTCCACTCTCAGAGCCCACCCCTCCACCCCAACAGCGCCCCTCCCTTACCATGGAAACCAGGAGGAGGTGCAACCTACGCAGTAGACACTTCCTCAAAGACGTGGCAGCATGCAAATTGACACCAATAATGGTCGTTTTCAGTGGCACTAGTATCCAATATCCCAGAAAAGATGCTGTGACAATTTACAGTTATATTTAGGGGACTTTGTGGGCCTAATTTTTTCTCCTGAAAATGTGTATAATATGTCACCTTTAAATTACAGCTAGTGCTAACACAACCTTTCCCACTGCTACTGTTTCACATCAGTGCACTGCTATGTGAACAGGTACCAGCAACTGCTGTCTTCTGTATTTCTGACAAAGCAACTGCTGCCAAGGTGCTGTTGGCACCAGAAGGATGCCTAGTTAACACTAGACTCTTAGGCACCAACAGTAGTTATTAGTTTATGTCTGTCACAACGCCCTCAGTGAGTACTTTACCTGTTGTGCTTTGACAGTCCCCCAGGCTCACAGTGATGTCATCAATGGCTATCAGGCCACATTCCAAGAAGTTCTGACATATGCTGACAAACACTATCTGGGAAAATAGATAATATACTAAGTATTGCTATTCAACCATATCCAATGTTATTTCTAGCCCATTCATTCTGTTTTTTCATTCTTCCATTTAAGCCTTTTATCAGCCATTCAAAACCAACTGCCACATAAATCACAGAGCTAATGCTTCACCTTAGAAAGCATGGGCTTCATGTAGGTGATCTCCACCTCAGTCCATACAGCCCTGGAAGTGTCAGCCAGGCTCCACACCTTCTCTTGGGCCACATCATTTTCATCATAAATGTAAAGAACCAGACCATTGTCAATTTTTCTAAATCCATGAATCAGGTAGTAGAATCTCAGGCAGTATTTGTGGTTCCCTGGTAAAAACGGGCCGTGAAGCCGACCCACATAACCGGGCTTTGAAGTGAAATGAGTGTTTGCCAGGAGGAAACAGCCTGAGAAAGACAGGACAGAATATATTTAAGAATAAAGCTGGCAATGTCAGAGCACATACAGTGATACACAGTACAATGTAAAATAGTTTGTCTATCATGACCCAGCAAATGAAGGGTTGGCAACAGTACTGGGCAGATGGCTCATCATATCCCAACACAACAAAGAGACCATCCTATTACTGCATCAATATTGAAATGTTGTGAAGTAGAAGTATAGCTGATTTGCAGTATTTGCTATTTTCAGTGTTTATTGCAAATATATCACTATTTTTCATACTAGTTCAGGGAATTATCTGGTTGTATAGTGATCACACACTGTTCCAGCTGATACTTGTGTTTAGCAAAAAAGAAGCCTCAAGCATGTTCAAGCATCCTTTTAGACATATTTGTTCCCTTCCTGTTATGTGTTGGTAGAAGGAGAGGCCCAAATGCAGATCGGTGTTTAGCAAGTCTTTATTTAGAGTGTTCAAAACAGGAAACAACTGGACCGGGAATGAGATCTTTCTCAAGTTGAGCTCCGAGTCAGTGAAGAGCCCGATCTGACTGGAGTAGATTGCAGTTAGTAGGAAAACCGGCCGCCGGATGATGACCAACAGAAGCAGCGATCTTGAGACACTGGGAGTAGGACGGCAGGAGATGTAGAAGGGTTGTCAGGATATACCGGGAGATCAGTCACCTGCAGAGATGATCGAGGTCAGTTAATGCCATAGCTAATTTTACCAAAAACGAATGGTGCAGTACTACCAGGTTGGCAGACGACGAACTGGCGATGTGAGTGCAGGAAACTAGAGCCTTTATTGCAGAATTGGAATGCCCCTTCTCTCTGTCCCGACACACCTGAAATCCATTAACAAACAAGACGTAGAGACACAGAAGGAGAAAGGACTAGATATAGAAGGACAGGAACCAGAGAGAGAAATAACAGTCCCCCCCCTCGACCTCCCAAGTCACCGCTGCCATGACGCGGTGAGGAGGGATGATCGAGTCACGAGGAGTCTCTTGTGCCCTGTGCGAAGCCAGGCGAGATAACGCGTCCGGCTTAATGTTGTGGTACCCTGGACAATAGGTGACCGTGAAATCAAAACGACAGAAGAAAAGAGACCTAGTTCAGGGAATTATCTGGTTGTATAGTGATCACACACTGTTCCAGCTGATACTTGTGTTTAGCAAAAAAGAAGCCTCAAGCATGTTCAAGCATCCTTTTAGACATATTTGTTCCCTTCCTGTTATGTGTTGGTAGAAGGAGAGGCCCAAATGCAGATCGGTGTTTAGCAAGTCTTTATTTAGAGTGTTCAAAACAGGAAACAACTGGACCGGGAATGAGATCTTTCTCAAGTTGAGCTCCGAGTCAGTGAAGAGCCCGATCTGACTGGAGTAGATTGCAGTTAGTAGGAAAACCGGCCGCCGGATGATGACCAACAGAAGCAGCGATCTTGAGACACTGGGAGTAGGACGGCAGGAGATGTAGAAGGGTTGTCAGGATATACCGGGAGATCAGTCACCTGCAGAGATGATCGAGGTCAGTTAATGCCATAGCTAATTTTACCAAAAACGAATGGTGCAGTACTACCAGGTTGGCAGACGACGAACTGGCGATGTGAGTGCAGGAAACTAGAGCCTTTATTGCAGAATTGGAATGCCCCTTCTCTCTGTCCCGACACACCTGAAATCCATTAACAAACAAGACGTAGAGACACAGAAGGAGAAAGGACTAGATATAGAAGGACAGGAACCAGAGAGAGAAATAACAGTCCCCCCCCTCGACCTCCCAAGTCACCGCTGCCATGACGCGGTGAGGAGGGATGATCGAGTCACGAGGAGTCTCTTGTGCCCTGTGCGAAGCCAGGCGAGATAACGCGTCCGGCTTAATGTTGTGGTACCCTGGACAATAGGTGACCGTGAAATCAAAACGACAGAAGAAAAGAGACCACCTGGCCATACTATAAAGGGGTGAGTCACGCCTTCCAACCAGTGCTGCCACTCTTCTAATGCTAATTTGATAGCCAACAATTCTCGATCCCCAACGTCCTAATTTGCCTCCACTGGAGACAGCTGTCGGGAGAAGAAGGCGCAGGGATGCAATTTGTGGTCCTCGTTGGAACGTTGAGATAGGACAGCTCCCATGATCGGGTTGGACTAGAATAGGGGCCGAAGTGAATTGTTGTTTCAGTTTGTTGAAAGCCTCTTCGGTTTGGGAATTCCAATTGAATGGTAGGTTAACTGACATAAGCCTAGTCAGGGGTTGGGCTACACTACTGTAATTGCGGACAAAACAGCTATAAAAATTTGCGAAACCCAGAAAACACTGTAGATCTCGTCTGGTCTTAGGTGTTGGCCATTCGAGTACCGCCCGTATATTTTTGGGATCTGGGCGCACTCGGCCTGAACCCAAAAAGGAGGAAATAAAGCAACTCCTCATATCAAAGCTGACGGAAAGGGGGTTGTTTGGTGGGCCAACTCCCACAAATGGAGTCGGGCCGGGTGATCTGGCTGGTATTCCTACCCCACCTAAAGACCTCCCAGTCCAAGCTGGACAAACAACAGAGGAGCTAGAACTCACTCTGCGAATTCGGGAGGTGGAGCTGCAGAACAAAAGGTTGGAGGTGGAAGCCATGCACCTGAAGGTAAGGGTTCTGGAGTTGGAGCAGGGAGCTGCTATCGCTGCCAGTCCCTCCTTTCAGTCACCTATTTCCAGACCCCACGAAGGCTTTGATGTTAGTAGGCACATAGCTTTAGTACCACCTTTTAGAGAGTCTGAGGTAGACTCGTATTTCAGTGCATTCGAGCGTATAGCTGCCACCTTAAATTGGCCACGGAATGTGTGGTCTCTATTGCTTCAGTGCAAATTTGTTGGGAAAGCCCAAGAAGTGTGTGCGTCACTGTCTATTGAAGACAGTTTAGATTATGATACAGTTAAAACCACAGTCCTCCGTGCTTACGAGTTAGTGCCTGAGGCTTATAGACAGAAATTTAGAAATTGTGAAAAAACTGCTACACAGACATATGTAGAGTTTGCACGAGAGAAGGGCGTTCTCTTTGATAAGTGGTGTCAGGCTAGTAAAGTTAAAACATTAGACAATCTACGTGAGCTAATTCTAATGGAAGAATTTAAGAATCGTTTACCAGAGAAAATTGTACTTTATTTAAACGAACAGAAAGTCACATCTCTGGACAATGCTGCTGTTATGGCTGATGAGTTTGCGCTAACGCATAAAACCGTCTTCGTTCCACCCGTCAGGCATGACTTCAGTTTCGTTGAGAGGAAAAATCCCTCTCCAAAAGTTTTCCGACGTACATTCCCAGTCACCGCTGAAAAACGCGAGTGTTTCTACTGCCATGAGCAGGGTCACCTCATTGCTGTGTGTCCCGTTCTGAAAAAAAAAGAGCAGAATAAAAATCTTAAATCTGCTAAGTCATCATCTCCAGTGGCTCTTATACAAACCCCGCCACCTACCCTGCCACCTGTGGGCATGGTTGGAAATAACAAAGTGGACAAGGCATTTAACCCGTTTGTTACACAAGGGTTTGTTTCTTTGGAAAATGAGTCAGTCCAAATTCCAATTACTATCCTGAGAGATACTGGTGCAAAACAGTCTTTGTTACGTAATGACGTACTACATTTCTCGGCCCAGTCTTACTGCGGGTCCGACATTTTGATGTGGGGAGTTGAAATGAATGTTGTACGTGCCCCATTACACTTTGTGCAACTGTCATCCCAATTTCTGTCAGGCAAATGTAAAGTTGCCATTCGAGAAAAACTGCCAATAGAAGGGATAGATCTTATTCTTGGGAATGATTTAGCTGGCGGACAAGTGTTCCCGTCGCCGGAAGTGATCGAAAGTCCGATCGCTTCCGCATGTGTGTCAGATGACTCTGTGTTAAACTCATCTGTAGTATTTCCTATGTGTGCTGTAACCCGTGCTCAAGCACGAAAGTTTGGAAACTTGGTGGATCTCAGTGATACTTTTGTGAGCACTTCTGATCCGCCAAGTCTACCTACAAAATGTGAAAAAGAAGAATCTGTGTGTGTTGAACTACAACCTGATGACAAAACACTGTCTCTGTCGGAGAACAGAGAACAGCTAATTAAGGCACAACAAGCTGATGTTACGTTGTCTTCCTGTATGTCACTGTTACAAAGTCAACAATGTAATCGAGGTGTGTCTTACCTTGTGAATGATGGTGTGTTGATGCGACGTTGGACTCCGAGCTCTGGTAATGTACATGACTGTTTGTCAGGTAGTAATACCCCAACCCTTTCGTTTCCAAATTTTGACATTAGCACATGATCACAGTATGGCAGGACATTTGGGAATACGAAAGACATACAATCGTATTCTTCGTTACTTCTTCTGGCCAGGACTCAAGTCCGATGTGGTAAAATTCTGTCGTTCCTGTCATACGTGTCAAGTGTCAGGTAAGCCCAATCAGGTAATTCCTGTTGCCCCATTAAAACCAATTCCTGTAATTGGGGAACCGTTTGAGCACGTCATTATTGACTGTGTTGGTCCGTTGCCAAAAACTAAATCCGGAAATCAATACATCCTTACGATAATGTGTGCTGCCACTCGATACCCCGAGGCAGTGCCACTCCGAACATTAAAAGCTCGTGCCATAGTCAAGGCACTTGTGAGATTTTTCTCCACATTTGGTTTGCCAAAGCACATTCAGAGTGATCAAGGTTCTAACTTCATGTCGAAGGTTTTCGCTCAGGTCATGGCAGAGCTCAAAGTCACACACCGCACGTCTAGCGCATATCACCCCGAGAGTCAGGGTGCACTGGAAAGGTTTCATCAAACTCTGAAAAGTATGTTACGAAAGTTTTGCTCCGAGTCAAGTCGAGATTGGGACGAAGGCTTACCATTGTTGTTGTTCGCCGTGAGAGAAACATGTCAAGAGTCGCTAGGATTTAGTCCAGCTGACTTAGTTTTTGGTCACACTGTGCGTGGACCATTGCGTTTGCTCCGTGAAACATGGCTTTCAGAGAAGCCAAGCCCTGAAAAGAATATTTTGGACTATGTTAGTTCATTTAGAGAAAGACTACATCATGCTTGTGATGTAGCTCGTGAGTCCTTGTCAAAGGCACAGTCCAAAATGAAGGACCGTTATGACAAAAAGTCGGTTACACGGACTTTTCAGCCAGGTGACCGCGTGTTGGTTCTGTTGCCCGTTGTTGGTTCCGGTTTACAAACCAAATTTTCTGGCCCTTACGTAGTTGACCGAAAGCTTAGCGAGACTGACTATGTAATTCAGACCCCTGACCGTAAGAAAACCACTCGTGTCTGTCACGTCAACATGCTGAAGCAGTATGTTGGTCGAAAGGAAGAACTTTCGTCTCCTAAACCAGTTCCTGTTATCCCCGTGTCTGTCACCCGCCCATCATACAAACCCAGTGATGACGGGTTAAGCGACAAACATGATTCTGTCCCCTGTGTACGTTTTCAGAACTCGGAAATTTTGAACCATTTAGACAGTCACTTAGCGTATTAGCCAGAACCCGCCCGAGCTGACATTCATAAGCTCATTAACAGTAACCTAGCACTTTTTAATGACATTCCCACCCAAACTAACGTGTTAAGTCATGACATTGATGTTGAAACCCATAAGCCCATTAAGCAACATGCTTACCGTACTCACCCAGAAAAGCGTGCAATAATGCGTCAAGAAGTAAACTATCTTCTAGACCATGGTTTCGCTATTCCAAGCATTAGCCCTTGGAGTTCGCCATCTCTGTTAGTTCCCAAAGCTGATCAGACTTTCAGGTTTTGTAACGACTACCGAAAGGTAAACGCCGTTACAAAATCAGACTCGTTCCCGTTGCCACGTATGGATGACTGTATCGACCGTGTGGGTGCCGCTAAATATGTCACAAAATTGGACCTGCTAAAAGGTTATTGGCAAGTTCCTTTGACACCTCGTGCTTCAGAGATTTCAGCGTTTGTGACTCCGGACCACTTTCTGCAATACACAGTCATGCCATTTGGACTTCGAAACGCACCAGCCACTTTTCAGCGGCTAATGAGCATAATACTGTCAGGTGTGAACAATTGTGAGGTATATTTAGATGACACTGTAGCATATTCTGATACCTGGTCCGCACATTTAGACACGCTAACAAAAATTTTTGACAGGTTAAAACTCTAAAACTCAGGTTACACTCAACTTAGCTAAATGTGAATTCGGCAAAGGAACAGTTTCCTACCTTGGAAAACAGGTTGGCCAAGGCCACGTTGCTCCCATTGCTACCAAAGTGCAAGCAATACTTGATTTTCCAGCCCCTCTGACACGCCGTGAGCTCCGCCGATTCTTAGGAATGGCTGGATATTATCGTGCATTTTGCAAAAAATTTTCTGAAGTAGTAGCTCCTCTCACGAGCTTAGTAAGTCCGAAAACTCTGTTCCAGTGGTCAGAGAAATGTCAGTCTGCTTTTGAGGCCGCCAAGGCTTTACTTTGTAGTGCTCCTGTACTTGCTGCCCCAAACTTCGCCCGTCCATTTAAGTTGGAGGTGGACGCTAGTGCTCTAGGAGCAGGTGCTGTACTCCTACAGGAAGATGATGCGGGCATAGACCATCCAATCAGTTATTTTTCGAAGAAATTCAAGAAACATCAGCTGCATTATAGCACCATTGAGAAGGAGGCATTAGCCTTATTGTTAGCATTACAACACTTTGAGGTGTACGTTGGTTCCAATACACAGCAGACCCTCGTTTTCTCTGACCACAACCCGCTCGTATTCCTGACTCGAATGCAAAATAGTAATCACCGGCTTATGCGTTGGTCCTTGTTATTACAGGACTATAATATAGAGATTCGTCACAAAAAAGGTTTGGATAATGTTTTGGCTGATGCACTATCCCGGTGTTAAAAAGAGTAAAAAAAAAAAAAGAGAGACAAACATTTTCTTGGGAAAATGTTTGGTCTTAGGGGGGGTAGGTGTTATGACCCTAGGGGTCATTATTTGTGTTGTGGGCTCTCCCCTCCCCATTTCGAGTGTGTGTGTGTATCGGATGCTGGATTGGGCGTGGACTCGAGGACCGTGGATTGGACTTCCGGGATTGGTCCAACACTTCCCGGAAGGAAGATAAGAAGCCCACGGACTGCTGCTCAGGAGAGCTATTCTCCTACCTTTGCCATTCCCAACTACTTTGCTAGAGATTTCGACTTCGAGTTAGTTAGTTAGATATTAGGTTTTGTTTCGTTTTGTAGGTAGTGTTAATGATAGGATTTTCGTTATTTAGATTAGAAATATTTAGACACTTAGGTTACGTTTGTGTTTTGTTTTCTCCTGTTTGTTTTAGGAGTTTCCAGGCTAGCGACCTGTGATTTTGTGTTGTTTCTTTTGATTGAGATCGTAGGGCTATTGTAGCGTTTCTGTTATTGATTTTCGTTTGTTTGATATTGTAGGGCTCACGGAGCGTTTTGTTTTGAGTAGGGCTAAATTAGCGTTTTGTTTGTGTTGAACATTCTGTATTGTATTCTGTATTTAAACAGAATAAATATTCTTGTTAATTGTAGTTCGTCCAGTTCGTGTTTGTTGAGAGTGGAAGAGGTTTGGAGGAAAACTCCACAATCGTGTTACGCTCCGGCAACCCCTAGGCTGGGGCGTAACAGAGATCTGTTGGCAGTGAAAGGCACACTTTTCAATTTGTTGTCGAGCGACCTTTGAAGGACCTGATGGACATGGGTGGTATTGTTCATGTTGATGTTCACGAATACAAATTGATGTAGGAAATCTCTTAAGATGTGATTTATTAGTGCCTGAAAAACCGCTGGTGCATTAGATAATCCGAAAGGCATGACGAGGTACTCGAAATGGCCAAGGGGGTTTTTAACCCTCTGGGGTCTGAGGGGGTTTTTGGGGCCTGGACAAATTTTGACATGTCCTGACATTTGTGCTTTTTTCAGTGTTTTTTAAACATATTAATGTCTAAAGTCTAATAACACTGTAATCAGCACAAAATTGGCTACAATAATATGTGAGCAGCAAGTTTATACATTATTGTGTTTTTGAGAAAAAAGTGTTTATGCATGGCTAGTGAAAAACTACAATTTTTTACTCACTGAAATAAGACCATAAAACACAAACAGAACATTGGTTCACAAGACTTTGGAGACCAGCATGTTGTAGGCTAAAGTGTTTACTTCAGAGTGCTGTGAATGTCATCTTGTTCACACATTCACAGAAAACAATACACTGATTTAAATTTTCTAAGACACTTTTTGTCCAGAAAGGCCATATGCAAGAGGGTGTGTCTGAGGATGAATAGTCATGTGATTTACCTGAGAACACAAAAGACGCACTGAACGTCCAGACAAAGGCGCGCATAATGAGCCTTTCAGTCAATGTAGATGGGACGGATTAGTGCTGTACAATACAACACAATGAGGAGCAAACGATCCTCATTTGAGTTAAAATCAGTGTTTTTACTCTGAGGACAAGCTAAACTATTTGTCTCTGTGTGGAATGTAAGGAGCGCCGCTACACGTGCGTAACGCGCCATCATCCAAACACGTCGAAAAAGTGAGTAAATTCTATGATGAAGTTTGATATTTTGTGTCATTTCTCGGGGGCGTGCACATATTTACCTGGTTCACCTGAGATTATTTACATGTGAACAGTGGACAGTGTACAAGGCGGGACCGCATTACGTTCATACGGATTAAATAAAAAGTGATGATTTGTTTTTGACTTGAATTGTTTCACTCAAAAGAAAACATTTCAAGCTTTCTAGCCATATAATTCTTATTTTTATGAGCCAAGTATTCGCTGAGATTCTGGTTGTTTTATTTACGCGTCTGTGAAGAGAAATGGCAGAGACAGAAAAGTCCGAGAGCGCACCCTGTCGGCTTTCTTTATTTAAAAAAAGCACAACGTTTTGTTGTTATTATGATGGTATACCACTAAAACTAGACCCTTTACAGATTTGAATGATATACTTCTTTTATCTGTACGATCAGAATTGACGGAGTAATTTAAGTTTGTTTCGGCCTTATCAGAAAAAGATGCGTCAAAACGCGCCGGCGCGTGCGTCGACCCCAGAGGGTTAAACGCGGTTTTCCATTCGTTGCACTCCCTAATGCCAACAAAATGGTAGGCATTTCGTAGGTCGAGTTTAGTGAAAATCGTTGCCTCTGGAAGTGATTCAAAAGCCAAAGATAATAGAGGTAACGGATATCAGTTCTTGACCGAGATATCATTTATGCCCTGGTAGTTGATACACGGCCATAAGGTTTTATCTCTTTTGGCTACAAAAAACAAGCCAGAACCCACCGGATGAGGGTCGAATGATGCCAGAAGCTAAAGATTCCTCGATTCCATTGCCTCCTGCTCAGGGCGTGACAGATTGTACAATCGGCTAGACATTAATGACGCCCCGGGCAGGAGGTCAATGGCGCAATCATATGGCCTATGAGGGGGTAATGACACCACTCGTCCCTTATCGAAAACCCCAGCCATTATAGCATTTTGACATACGGCTCACCAGCATTCCCAGATTTACTGGTGAGCCCTGTCTTTTGGCAACTTGGGACGGATGGCACGGGTGGAAACGGTGTGGTTAGGATTTCCGCAATAGCGACAGCAACCATGGCGTTCTCGCCAGCGTCGTTCTTCCGGCATCAGCCGGGTGTGCCCCAGCTGCATAGGTTCTCCTGAATCATTTAGCCTTGGGGGTGTAGTAGGTGTCGGTAATCCAGGTAAACCCAGAATAGTCGAGCTGGCATTCCGGAAGTGATTGGAGGCATTCTCCTCCACTTGTTCCCTTTGTCGCTCTTGAAGGCGATTATCTAAACGAACTGATGAGACCAGTGCGTGCAGGGAGGGCTTCTCCTCCCTACCTGCTAATAAGTCCTTTAACTCGGAGTTTAACCCCTTAACAAAAAGTTCCCTAAGTTCTTTATCACCCCAAGCTGTCACTGCAGCGAGTATCTGGATTTCTGTTGCATAGTCCAGAACTCTTCTGTTTCCCTGGTGAAGTGCCAGGAGGCGGCTCACAGCAGATCCAGTATGATTGGGAAAATCAAAAATCTGCTTAAACAAAGTAATAAACTCGTTAAATGAAAATTCCTCTATTGGGCCCATGCCAAGGCCTTGTCCCTCAAAAGTCCAAACAAAAAAATCAGTTTATTTTCATCAGAGGAGAAAGCCACAGGTCGTGACTTGAAAATGTTCATGCACATTATTAGAAAACCTCGACACTTATCTGGTTCTCTGCCATAGGCCAGGGACTATGGGGGGGCTCTCCAGAATCCTGGAGAGTGACCTCAGCGGGGATGTCTATGTCGACGCACTGAGGTTCTGGCAACTGCCAGGACTAGAGAGTCTGACTAGAGAGTCTGGTGATGGGCTAGCCAAGGACTCTGGGGAGCTAACCAATGGTTTATGCAACAGGCTAGCTGGAGGCTCTGGCTGTGGCTCTGTGGCCTCTGGCTGTGAGACTGGAGACTCTGGCTGTGGCTCTGGAGACTGGAGTGAGAAGGCAGCTCTGGCAGGAAGGCAGCTCTGGGCTCCTGCAAGGCAGTGCTCGGGCTGGAGATCCAGAGAAGCAGTTAGCTCTTTATGGTGGTGGCGGCACCGGCTTTGAGGCTGCAGGACTGGGAGCTTAGGCTGGGAAACTAGGAGCTCAGGCTGAAGGGATTGGAACTTGGGCTGAGGGGATGGAAGCTCGAGCTGGCTGGCAGAAGACTCTGGACTTCTGGAGGTGGAGATGATTCTCTCCAACGTTGGTGCCAGGCCACTAACAAACAGCCAGCAGGAACCTTAAACTTCCGTCAGATGGCGCGAGCCTCTGCAGGTGTAAGTGGCAGGGAAGACTCGACGGGGCCCGGAGAGACAGCTGTGAGGAGTTGAGAGCCGGTGGGGAATTGTCCGCACCCTACACGTCAAGTTGGGAGGAGAAAAGGTTAATAAAAAGTTCAGACCTCTCCTTGGAAACACCGTTGGGGGTGCAGAAGAACCCGCAGCTGCTGGACACATGAAGCGAGTGCCTCCGGGTACTCATCACAGGCCTGGAGGACAAGTCGAAAGGTGTGGAGTGACCCTGAGAGGAATTCCTGCTCCCGCATCCGTGATCCACTGGGTCCATGTTGGCCAGTTCGTTCTGTTATGTTTTGGTAGAAGGAGAGGCCCAAATGCAGATCGGTGTTTGGCAAGTCTTTATTTAAAGTATTCAAAACAGGACACAACCGGGCCAGGAATGAGATCTACAGGAGCACTGTGGATCTCATCTCACTGTGGATGCCCCTTGTGGCAGGAGGGTGACGGCCTACTGCCGCCTCATGACACTTCCAAAGCACAGCCAAGGGCCAAAACCACTACCTCCATTAACAAACATACACAAACAAAGCAGCAGTGATGTATGTATCATTGTGATGGACATGTGCACTGATTAAGCCCCATCAGGTTTACTATTTTTACAACTTTTGAAAGGGATTTTAACTTAACACAAAGAATACATTTACTCTCCATCATAACAGTGTTAGTGCGCAAACATGAGTGTAAAAGAACACAGACAGCATTCAATTTGGAACACATAGCAGACTTTTAAATCATCCAGAAATCCATCTCAGTGTTGTGTCAGCAGTATTACTGTAGTCTGCTACTGAGTCTGTGGTAGTTATATGGTCATATGACTCACCTATTCCTGTAGTATGGTCTCCTATCATGTAGGTATTTGGCTTGACTGAAACTCTGCTCCACACCTTAGTTTCTGCTCTCTCCTGATAGTATAGACACAGTCCATTCTCAAAGTCACAGTTGGCAATAGAAGGATTAAAGGTTGGCTCTAGAACACAAAACACAGCATATCCAACATGAGCCTACAAAGCTCAACACACTGAAAATTAAGACCGAAATACAGGGTATCCATAGTCTCTTTACAATTTAAAAAATATATTACAAAGGCAATTGATGTGATATCTTAATCAGATTTGTTCTATCTACTCAGTGGTCATCAAAGTTTTAAATCACATTGTATTTGTGTATTTCAGGTACGCTGTTCAAAAAAACTTCAATATCTACTCCTCATTTTGTAATAATTTCCACATATTTGTCTGTTCATTTGCTTTTGTAATATTTTTTTTTAATTGTTAAGAGACCTTATGGACACCCTGTAGATTTAATGGTCTAATGATTAATGGCAGTCACAGCTCTTGTCTGCAGTCTGAGCACCCTCCAAATACATTTTAAAGAGACAGAATATAGATTCCTGCTATCTGAAGTCCACAAGTGCCCAAACAGTTAAAAATGTCTACCCTACTACTTATTTATTTGCTCACATTCTACATTATTCTTGATGGAGATTGACTGTAAGCAGTTGGCATAATTTAAAGCCTAATGATGATAGTTGTCTTTCAATTATTTATATATATATATATATGTATGTATCACATTGTGGTCACTGACAATCTATTCACTGGAGTAATTATTTTCTGCATGTGCTGAACCTTGTGCTGCTGTCATCTTAATGTGACTGAGGACTGAGCCACGTAGGAAATGGAACATGCTTGTGGCGTTTATTCATAGACAAGAGCAGCAAGATCATTTATTTTGCCGAGAGGATGGACTTAATGACCTCATAAACTCTCCCCTAGCACAAAGTACAAGGACTTTCATAATGCATCCCTAGTATTGATGCGATTGCAAAAAGTAAGTGAACCCTTTGAAATTATTTTCACTGATGTACAGATTTTTTAAACATATGATTACAACTATTCAAACTTATATACAGATTATACATATATATATATATATATATATATATATATATATATATATATAAACTTATATACTTATATTGCTCTATTCTTATAAATGCTAACTGGAGTCAGAAGTCCAATCAATGAAATGAGGCTGAAATTGTGTGTTTGAGCTATGTTGGCTTGCAATGAAGAATTGTTTATTTGAATAAACTGGGTTACAAAATAATCTTAGAAAATCTGGAAATTCAACAGTCTACACGCAGACAAAAACTGGAATAAATGGAAGTGGAGGAAGCTGTTGCTTTCCAACAAAACATTACGGCACCACTAAAATTTGCCAGTAGGGAGCTGCTGGTGGCGTAGCAGTAGCGTGCCCGCCCATGAATGCAGGGGACACCGGTTCGACTCCCAAGCTGCCTGTCATAAGATGACCTGCATTCTTCCCTCGTTCTCTCCCTGATTTCCTGTCTCTCTCTCCACTGTCCTATCAATAAAGGTAAAAATGCCCGAAAAAATAATCTTTAAAAAAAAAAAAAGTAGAGGTTGGGTGATGCACTGCCAAGAGAGGTTCAACAAGTTATTAAATCCAAAAGTTCCCTTACTGTTCCCATCAGCACTAATGCTCTGTTGGGTAAAGACACAGAAAGCTATAATTGTTTGTGTGCTCTTAGCCTACTCATGTTTGTCTATACTTGAGATGAAGATCACATTAAATGACTAGTGAATAAAGCAGAGCATTCCAAATGGTTGATACAGTTTTGCCATTTTAATTTCTGTAAACCTAAAGCCCTAATAGTTAGATTGTTGTGATCATCCTTTACTCTTGTAAAATCTAGCTGTCCCTTCTCACCTGTGTCAGTGTGACAGAATTCAGGGGAAAACGTGATGTCATCTATGGCCACGTATCCACCTCTGGCACTGTTAAAAGCCACCTCAAACACCACCTGGTAACACACACAAACAGTACCAATCCACAGATGCAGAATGAATAAGTATAATTTAGACATATTACTCAGAAGAACAGGGTCTAAATTCTTACAAATTTGTAAAGTATGAAGATATATATGCTGATAGATGAGCCAGCCATAGAAGGCAGACAATGACATCAGTGTACTGTGGGATAAATGCAGGAACATGGGTCAGTCAGGAAAGTGCTGCGCTATGGAAAAGCTCTGTATGAACGTTGGCTGAACTTGACAGACTCTGAGCCAGTTAGTAATGTTATGCAAGCTTCTTTTCCACAGTAACAGCAGAAGGGCTGCGGGAGTAAGAGTGGGAGGGGGAAAGGAAAGGAAAGGAACACAAAGCAGTGTATGTCCACTCAATTGCAAACATCACTGCACAAGCACAATAATGACAAAGATGAGAAATGAGTACCACGTGTTTATTTTTCATGCTCTTACTAAAAATGTGATTTTACTGAGATGAAAATGAGATCAAGGAAAACACACTGAAACATTGGAAATGATTACAAGGCATTAGCAGTAAGCATTTCAGTAATTTTCAGCATTTCAGGATTGCAGTAAGCAATCCATGTCATTCATTTTTGAAAGCTGGGAGTAAAAAACAGATTGTGCACATAATTTACAAGACTGTAGAGTGCTGTCAGAGTTACAGTACAATTGAAAGCTATCCAGAGAATTTCCAGCAAAGGGCTTAATGTACAACAAGGATTGAATCATCTTGTATAAAAACAACAAGGATTGAATCATCTTGTATAAAAACTGTTATTTGACTATTTCAAGCCATAACAATCACAATTTTAATAATAAACATGAGTCACTGATATGTCAAAAAAAACCTCAACCAAGTTATTATCTATAGCTATTTTGGATTCAGCAGTTTTGCATTTTCACTGAATCTAGGAGTGCGTGGCAACACAGGGAACACTGGGAAGCTGGACTGCAGGAATGAGGAACACAAGCACAGGCATGTGAACTCTCTCACGTGAAGAGTAGTCACGAAAATATGGACTCACACAACACCAGGGAACCAGGAAACACAGGAGAAGGAAAGCCCCACACACCAGGAACACGAGAAACTGACCACAAAGAGAGAAATAATCATCCAGCAACTAGGTGACACAAAGTGCAGGTCTATATACCCCTGCCACTAATGACTGATTAGGATCAGGTGAGGCCCATCACCTAGTTGCCAGGGACGGCACATACACACACAGGGAAAGAGAGAGGCACAGGGAGAACACGCAGGGAACCAGGTAGACACAGGTGATAATAATAACACTAATAAACATAAAGCTACCTGGGGTAAACCCCAGGTGACACAATAAGAGTCCCAACACAAGGAAGTCAAAAACCAGGGACCATGACAGAGAGGCCATGTAAAAATGCACACTTTTCAGTTTCTTTTTTGTACAGATCCGTGACCAAGTTGGTGTCATCTCATGTATTAAGAATGTCAACAAAAAAAAAATTCCATATCATACGAGATCAGAAATTTAAGATGATCATGGCAACCATTAATATAATCATGGAATTGGAGCAAATATTTACATTAGTAAAAAGGTTCTGTATGTCCATAGTGACCAAATAAGTACTATTTAAATTTGTCAGTTTTTAAAACCTTAATCATGTCTATTGAATCCTGTACATAAGATGGTAAAGCTGTGACAGAAGGTTTGATGAAATAATCAACATAACTGGAAATATTTTCAGTTAGTAAATCTATAGTACTAATTATTACTAAAACTTTTATATATCTTAGGTAGAACATACAAACCGGGATGAAAGGGTGAGATACTTTCATGAATACATATTGATTTTTTGTCAATTCACCTATGGAAAGTAATTATTCTAGTTTGGTGTCAATCTACTCTGGTGGACAACTGAAGCAATCTTTTTGGAAGCACATGCAATTGTGCATCAGTTTCACCTGTTTTGGTGCAATTGAAAGTGAAAATGGTACAATGGAGAGGCAAAAGCAAGACAAAATGAAGATTCTTCTTGTCATGGGATGGATTTTTGAGTTCCAGTTTTGGACTTTTATTTTGGTTAATTTCCTGTCTAGCGCCTATGTTGTGGTAGATAAATTTATGCTCATTATTACAATTTCTTTCACCTATGTTAGATTAATTTTAATTTTTGTTCTGAATGTATTTATATGCCCTCTGTTCCTTTGTTTGCTGGCAGAGCATGGAGGTATTTCTGCAGAGCAACCATCTAGGCATAGCCAGGCTGGGCAGGAGAACAAAGAGGAGTCAGGGCTGTCTCCACCAAGGCAGTATAGACAAATGGGCAGCCTAATAATACATCTTAAAGTTTGGAAAAGCAAACCTCCCAGCATCCTTCGGTTTACATAGGTTTTTTTTTTTTTTGAGATTCTGGTGGCTTTGTAGCTCCAAATAAAAGGTACAATGATGGCAGAATGATTGGCAGAGCAATCATTTTAATCACATCAATCTTTCCTACAAGAGAAACTGGGAGAGTCTTCCAATAATTTATACTCTGTTTGAGTTGCTCAATCTTTTTATGCCAATTCTTTTGTAGAAGGTCCTTTGTTACAACTACACCAAGACAAGAGAAAAATTCAAGTCTTTTTAAAAGGGGTAGAGTGTATATATGTCATATTAGGTTCCTTAGAAACAGACATAAGCTCACTTTTGTCCCAGTTAACAGAAAACCCAGAGAGTTTGCCAAATTAGTTAATTATTGTCAAAAAAGGAGGTATTGCGGCTTCAGGATGAGACATAAACAAAATGCATATTTTGCGTATTTTGCATACAAAATGTGGAAGAAGTTAAAATACATATGTCTAGGGCCAGAGCAGGCCCCATCGAGGCAAATCTGCAGCTGCTGGCTAAGACTACTTGTAAATATGGAAAAACTGTTATTCACGTCAGCAGCAATGACACCCAATTACGATTACGCCAATCAGAGGTCACTAAAATGTTAAGTCGATGTGTAACTTTGCCAAATTAATGTCGGACTCCATAGTTTTCTTTGGACCCCTCCCCAATCTGACCAGCGATGACATGTTTAGCCACATGTCATTGTTCCATCGCTGGCTGTCCAGCCAGGTGGTGTCCAGCAAACGATGTGGGCTTCATAGACAATTGGCAGGATCCTGCAATGGACTTCCTACGTTGGACTTTTAGCTTGAAGGATCAGACAGGACCCACTCTTTCTGTTCGCTTTACCTTGTTTTAATTTTGATTTATTTCACCTGTGTCTCATTTTCTTCCACCTAGTTTAAATACCCCTCCTGTTCCATCAGTTCCTTGCTAGGTTGTCTGTGTTGCTTGCCCTTGTTGTTGTCATCCCTGTATTCATGATCGCTAGACATTCCCAGCTTTTTGTTCCAGCCCTGCCTGTGTTTTCCCCTGTTATGGATTTTGTAGTGATGGGCAAGTGAAGCCTCATGAAGCACTGAGGCTTTCTTGTAGTGATGGGCAAGTGAAGCCTCATGAAGCACTGAGGCTTTCCTGACAATTGTGCCGAAAAAGATTCAAAGCTTCGAGACTTCAGTGACGGTGACATCTGGTGGACAACTGAAGCAATAGCAACCTCTAAAGAGCACGAATGAAGCACTGGCACTGTTTCAATCCCATGACAGCAATAAAAGTTCAGACCTCTTGAAATCAAAATGATCCCAAACTTTAGAACGTCGCTTATTGGTGGGACTCGCCGTGAAACTTGCCAAAATACTCATACTCTCACTCTCCAAATCCTGAAGCAGAATGATGCATCTTATATAGCTGGTATGGCACCAAACCACTCAAATCTGTCAAACCCGTCGAGCTGTCATTGCCTCAGAATGCATTGAAACGCCATGAGCCAATGACAAACACTGAAAGACTATGAGCCAATGAAAAGCTTTGAAACATTTTGAAGCAATGAAGCGCGAAGCGAAACAGTGATGACGTGAACGTAATCAGTCACGTGACACTGGTGTTTTGATACAAGCTCCGACACAGTGTTTCGAATCACTCCGCTTCAGGAAGAGTGACACAAGCTCCGAAGCCTCGGTATCATTTGCCCATCACTAGGATTTTGCCTTTGGACCTTCTGTGTGCTAAGTAACCTTGTTTATGTCTCTTTAAGTTTTCCTCTCTGTGTCTTGTGTTGTACTCTGTTCTTTCCAAGTCTGTGTCTGTATGTCGGTGTTAGCCTGATGTGTCCCCGTTTGTGTGCGTGACCCAGACTGCATTCTTAGTTCTGTGTCTGTATGTTCTGTCTGCCTGTGGTGTCCCCAGTGTGTGAGTGACCCAGGCAGTTCCAAGTTTTGTGTGTTGTTAAGCGTTCCCTGTTTGAGTCTGTGTCCCCGTGAGCGTGCGTGACCAGATCGTCTCTGTGTTCCCCGTCTGAGTCTGTGTCCCCGTAAGTGTGTGTGACCAGACCGTACTCTGAGTTCCGTTAGTTCTGTGTTCCTGAGTCTGTGTCCCCATAAATGTGAGTGATCAGACCAAATTCTTAGTTTCCCCGTGTTCTGTGTTCCTCCAAGTTCTGTGTTCATGTATCTGTTGTATCCCAAGTTCCGTGTTTCTCTTGTCTGGTGTTAACCCTTTGAACCCAAAGGCTCAGGTCAGGGGAGAACCCTGACCTGAGCCTTTGTTCCCGTGTTTTTTGATTTCTGTTAATAAAATCATACCTGCAACTAAGTACCAGTTCTGAGAGCACCTTTGGTCCTTTTAAACTAAAACCTCCGGGTTTGACACTGATAGCGAGAGACGGCATCCATCCCACTTTGAATGGTGCAGCTCTCATCTCTAGAAATCTGGCCGAGTTTATTAGCCAACCTAAAGCCTGACAATCCAGAGTGGGGACTGGGAGGCAGAGACTCAGTCTAAAACGCCTCTCTGCAGTTTCCTTAGAAACCATCGCCTCCCTCAAACCACATAGAGATTGTGTCTGGCCCTCGAACATATGAATCAAATAAATCAGATGTTAACAGAAGAGGAGTTATTCATAAAAACCTAATAAAAAATAAGTCCACTCCTCTTATGGAACAGAAAAACAGAACAGTCAGATGTGGATTATTAAATATCAGGTCTCTTTCATCTAAATTTCTGCTAGTAAATGATTTGATAACTGATCACCAAATTGACTTTCTCTCTCTCTGACTGAAACCTGGCTACAGCAGGATGATTATGTCAGTCTAAATGAATCAACCCCCCTCAGTCATAAAAACTGTCATGTTCCTCGAAGCACAGGTCGAGGTGGAGGAGTAGCTGCAATCTTCCACTCAAACTTATTATTAAACTTTCATCCTCAGAACAATTATAACTCATTTGAGAGCCTCACTCTTAGTCTCTCACATCCAAATTGGAAAACAACCAGTTCTACTTGTCATTGTGTACCGTCCACCTGTCCCTTACTCAGAGTTTTTAACAAACATTTAACTTCAAGGGCTCTCATCTAAACAAGTGTTGGGCATGGGCGAATGATTCTAGGCACAAATTAAAGCTTGTAGATTGTTGAATTAATGCAACGCAGTTGCACCAATCTAAATACAAGTCATAAGGAGAAGTAGGGGAATGAAGAAATTCCAAATTCTCATCTATTGGCTGTGTCATAGGTGGAAATTTGGAAATACTTCAAGGGCTCATATCTTTCCAGACTTCCTATCTGATTTAGTGCTTAGTTATTATAAAGTTATTATAGTGGGAGATTTTAACATTCATGTAGATGCTGCATTTAATTCTATATTAGATTCAACGGGTTTCACTCAGAATGTTAACCCTCTGGGGTCTGAGGGGGTTTTCGGGGCCTGGACAAATTTTGACATGTCCTGACATTTGTGATTTTTTCAGTGTCTTTTAAACATATTAATGTCTAAAGTATAATAACACTGTAATCAGCACAAAATTGGCTACAATAATATGTGAGCAGCAAGTTTATACATGATTGTGTTTTTGAGAAAAAAGTGTTTATGCATGGTTAGTGAAAAACTACAATTTTTTACTCACTGAAATAAGACCATAAAACACAAACAGAACATTGGTTCACAAGACTTTGGAGACCTGCATGTTGTAGGCTGAAGTGTTTACTTCAGAGTGCTGTGAATGTCATCTTTGTCTCTGTGTGGAATACAAGAAGCGCTTCTTCATGTCCGTGACGCCCCATCATCGAAACGCGCAGAAAAAGTGAGTAAATTCGTTTGACATTTTATGTAATTTCTCGGGGGTGTGCACATATTTTGTTTGGTGTTGGGGAACTGAGAGACCGAAACGCAGATCAGAAGCTGAGAATTCTTTATTGTGCAAAGTTAATTAAGAGCAGAGTCCGTGACGCAACTCGGGAGTCCTTCCAGAAGTGCGGGCCCAGGACTGGGTCGAGAATCGTAGGTGCGGTAGGAGCGGTGCGGAAAGGTGACCGGCATGCATGACCTGCAAAGAGACGCTGTTTTCTTATTCAGTCTCACTTAGTTGGAAGAGCTAGGAAAGAGACACTACCAGGTGAGTCAAATAGACGATCTGGCAACTGGCTGAGGAAAGCCAGCAGCATTATAGTGTCGTTGATCACTGGGACCCCCCTTGCTCCTGCTGCACCTGTGAACACTTAACAGACAGACACGGAAGGAGAGGGAATGAGAACACACAAGGAGGAGGAATGGGACCGGGGAAAGTCGCAGCGCCTCTCCCGAGAGGCGGTTGGTACTGCCGCCTCATGACAGTACCCCCCCCCCCGACGGGTCGGCTCCTGACGACCCCCAGCCTTGTCAGGATGGCGCCGGTGGAAATCCCGGAGCAAGATCCGATCCAGGATGGCCCTACGCGGCACCCAGGACCGTTCCTCTGGACCGTAGCCCTCCCAATCTACCAGGTATTGAAGCCCCCGACCTCGGCCGGCGGATGGTGTAGGCCGCAGCATCGTCAATGATGCGAGGTGGTGGAGGAGGCTTGGAGGCTGGATGCAGTGGCGAGCTGACCTCCGGCTTAATCTGGGAGACATGGAAGACTGGGTGGATCTTCATTGGTGGAGGCAGGGCGAGTCGCACCGCCACTGGGTTGATTATGCGAGTGATGGAAATGGGTCCGATGAAACGAGGCGACAGCTTCTTAGACTCTGTCTTCAAGTAGATATGTTTAGTCGACAACCACACCTTTTGACCTACCTTATAAGCAGGAGCCGGAGTCCGGCGGCGATCTGCCAGGCGCTTATTTTGGATCGAGGTGCGGGTAAGGGCTGCCTTGACCCGATTCCAAGTCCGACGGCACCGGTTCATATGGAGCTGGACCGAAGGTACCGCCACCTCCCGTTCTTGGGCCGGAAATAGCGGTGGCAGATAACCCAGCGAAGCCTCGAATGGTGTTACTCCTGTTGCTGCGCTGGCCTGGGAATTATGGGCATATTCCCCCCAAGGGAGTTGTGAGCTCCAGGATGTGGGGCTCGCCGCGGTGAGGCACCTCAGCATGGCCTGCAGATCTTGGTTAGTCCATTCGCACTGGCCATTGAACTGCGGGTGGAAGCCGGAGGACAGACTCACTGTTGCACCCAATTCCTTGCAGAAGGCACGCCAGACCCGCGACGTGAACTGGGGGCCGCGGTCGGACACCACATCCAGAGGGATTCCGTGAAGCCGGAAGACATGTTCCGTCATTAGCTGTCTCCATGGCTGTGGGGAGTCCTGCTAGCGCCACAAAGTGAGCCGCCTTGGAGAAGCGGTTGACAATGGTCAGTACCACAGTCCTCCCATCAGAAGGAAGGAGTCCCGTTATAAAGTCCAGGGCTATGTGTGACCATGGTCTTGAAGGGACAGGCAATGGGAGGAGTGATGATTTGTTTTCGACTTGAATTGTTTCACTCAAAAGAAAACATTTCAAGCTTTCTAGCCATATAATTCTTATTTTTATGAGCCAAGTATTCGCTGAGATTCTGGTTGTTTTATTTACACGTCTGTGAAGAGAAATGGCAGAGACAGAAAAGGCAGAGAGCGCACCCTGTCGGCTTTCTTTATTTAAAAAAAGCACAACGTTTTGTTGTTATGATGGTATACCACTGAAACTAGACCCTTTACAGATTTGAATGATATACTTCTTTTATCTGTACGATCAGAATTGACGGAGTAATTTAAGTTTGTTTCGGCCTTATCAGGAAAAGATGCGTCAAAATGATTCCATCTTTATTTACATCTATGCCATGTGCCAACACAGTGGTGGGCAGTTGCTTCAATCCTACTCTCTACCAAATTGATCATAGCCTCACTGCATGAAATGCTTGATACTGTGGACCCTCTGAAAAAGAAGTCAGTGAATCAGAGGAGATTAGCCCCATGGTATAATTTACATATTCGTACCTTAAAGCAGGCATCACGAAGGCTGGAAAGGAAGTGGCGTTCCACAAATTTAGAGGAATTTTTTCTAGCGTGGGAAAACAGTCTATTAACATAAAAAACCTCTCTGTAAAGCCAGAACTGCATAGTATTCATCACTAATATAGGAAAATAAGAACAATCCCAGGTTTCTTTTCAGCACTGTAGCCAGGCTGACAAAAAGTCACAGATCTGTTGAGCCCAGTGTTCCCTTAGCTCTCATCAGTGATGAATTTATGAGTTTCTTTACAAATAAAATCACACCTATTAGAGATAAAATTCAGCAGATACTTTTTTTAGCTGCCATAAATGAATCTTCTACTACAGTAGCTCTTGAATCATCTGTAAAACCTCAGTTATGTTTAGACCGCTTCTCTCCCATAGATTTCTCTGAATACACATCAGTAGTTGTTTCATCGAAATCATCAACGTGTCTCTTAGACCCCATCCCGACTAGACTGCTTAAAGACACCCTGCCATTAATGAACTCATCTTTATTGGACTTGGTAAATTTATCTCTAGTATCAGGCTACGTACCACAGGCCTTTAAGACTGCAGTAATCAAACCCTTGCTCAAAAAGCCTAGTCTGGATCCAGGAGTCTTGGCTAATTATAGACCAATATCCAACCTACCATTTATTTCTAAAATCCTAGAAAAAGCTGTTGCTAAGCAGCTATCAGACCACTTACACAGGAATGAACTATATGAAGATTTTCAATCAGGATTTAGAGCACATCATAGTACAGAAACAGCACTGTTAAAAGTCACCAACGATCTTCTCTTAGCCTCATTGACCACCACATGTTATTACAGAGGAACAGCATTAAAATGGTTCCAATCCTATTTTAACACAAACACAATCCTATTTTAACACAAACCAGTTTACCAGACTTCAAGCATGTCTAACTGACATAAAGGCCTGGATGACCAGAAAAACTAGTCCATGCATTTGTTACCTCAAGGCTAGATTATTGTAACTCATTACTATCTGGATGTCGTGTAGTTAGGGTTGGCTTCAGGTAACCCTGAACTATCCCTTAGTTATACTGCTATAGGCCTAGACTGCCCGAGGACCATCGTTGCAGTGAGCTCCCCTACCCTAACCCTAACACTCCCTTCCCTTCCCCTCTCTTCTTCTCCTCCCCCCTCACATGTATATTCCTAGTTTGTGCTCTCTCCCTCTCTCTCTCTCTACTTTCTGCAGGTGTCCTCAGTCCTGGAGCTATATATTGCTGATGTGCAGTTACTGGCCCCACCAACCTGCAGTGTCTATTTGTTGTTTATTGTTGCTGTTCTTTTCTCTCTCCTCTATCGACTCACCCCAACCGGTCGAGGCAGGTTCTGCTGGAGGTTTTTTCTTCCATTAAAAGGAGTTTTTCCTCTCCACTGTTGCCAAGTGCTTGCTAATAAGGAATTTGTTGGGTTTTTAGTTTTTGTAAAGTGAAGATTTGATTCAGCATACGTAGTATGAAAGGGGCCAGTTTATCATTAAATACCTTGAAAAATTTTATACAGAACCCATTGGGCCTCCCAGCTTTATTATTAGGAAGAGAGGAAATCACTTTTGTATCTCACCCAAATTGATATCCATATCTAACAAAGAGGAAGATCCACTTCATAATTTACCATTATCATTAGTGTTTATGTAAAGATCTATTTTGCTTGACAAGTAGGAGCAAAATTCCCTATCCTTCAACAGGGATTTATTTAGTCGCCAGTTAAGGTTTTGCTGTTTTTGGTTCAGTTTTAACATTAAAGACACTGGGGAATGATCTGATATAAGAATGTTATGGTGTGTACAATCTACAATTTGTGACAGTAATTTAGAAGCCAATATAAAATAATCCTTGAGTATGTCTTAAGTACTGCTGAAAAATAAGAAAAATCTTTCACTGAAGGGTAAAGAAGCCAGTCAGTTTGTCATCAAAGCTGAGATACTATAATACTATAATTGTGTATGGTACTAACCTGCAAGGGGTGTGGGGCTTTGATGTCAACATTAACCAGAGTCCAGCCAACTGTAACATACACCTCAGGCCTCCAGATCTCTTCATAGAGACCCAGATGGTCTCTGGTGAAAACTGAGAAGATGTTTCCCCTCTCCTGGTCTCGGTTGTAGTAGAAAGACAGGCAACCAACCATGGGCACTGTGGTCATAGGTGAGGTTAGTTTGGCCACCTCTAGGAAGTGCTTGGCGTACACAGAGTCCACATACATGTAATGGCCTAGAATAATAAAAGATGTACTGAAGATGAGCTGAAGATACATGGTTAAAGTATGTCACAGTTATTGTCACAGTTGCCATAAGCAGGGGTGGAAATAAGGCATTACAACTACTTACGTTATAATAATTAAGTAATTTCTTTTTGGGGTACTTGAGTATATTTTGAAGTCTGTAATTTTACGTGTAAGTACAAATTAAGCTAAGAAATCAACTTTGCTACTTTTAAAATCACACTTTGTTACTAAAGTAAATTTACAGTTTGAATTAATAAACAGTCAAACTCTTGACTGGTATTTCAGTAACCAACACACAGTGTTGGAACTCAGAGTAATTTATGGGTTCAGTGTTTGGAGAAACAAACCACATTGAGACTAAGGACAGCAACACTGAAAAAAACTGGGAATGGCCATTGCGGCATCTGGAGGAGTTCACATACAGAGGAAGGAAAGGAGAAAGTGTGCTAATGAAATGCAAACTTTGTTTTGATTTACAAGTTACTACTACATATTAATATTAATACTATTAATAAATCCAAGACTCTGGTTGCCCTGAAGTATATAAATATCATGTACAACTCACAAACTATTTGTTAAAAAAAATGTTGGACTGATTATTTTGAGCCAGAGTGCAAAAGATGATAGAAGATATAAGAAGATTCAAAATCAATCGGTCAGAACAAAACCCTAATCAGAGGGTTGAGGAGGTGAGAATGAGGAAAAATAGATGTTTCTGCAGAATTGCTTCCTGATGCTAACTGAGAGAGACAGAGAGTATTTGCTGAAAGCAGAGGAAATTTCTCACTGTTCAGTGTAAGTTACAGATAAACCTCCTGTGGGATGACACATAAAAATCGCTGTTATGTGTGCAAAAATCGCATGTTATGTATGTATCATGTATAAACATGGATCATACATCATACATGATGTTTGTATATACTGTGGAGGGTGTCAGAAGCAGTGGGCACCAGACAAATTTGTTTTTGTTAAAAAGGAGGCAGCCTCTAAAAAGGAGGCTGCCAGGATTTTCTTTTAGAACTTTTGTTTACTAGAACTAGTAATTAGAATAGGAGACAGGCCATGTTTTGTTATATTCTTTTCATTTTATTTTGGCACAACTGCCTGTACTCATCCTCTTCCTCCTCTAGTTAGGCCCGAGCAAGGACCAAAGGTCCCAGCGCAGGGACTATTGTTATTGCTCAACGTGCAAGGGACGACTTCACTGGGGCTTCAGGCATCATCTAGCATCTACCCACACCCCACCATGACGTTACTGGGCGTTAGACCTTTCCAAAAATGTATAATATGTGGGTTTAGGTTGGGCGTGGGCCCGGAAATTGTTAGGGTTATTTTTCTTCCCTATTCTTCTTATTATTTTTCCCCAAAACAACCTCAAATTTGAACCCCTGAACGTGTGTGAAAACTCACCAAAATTTGCATGCCACTCAGAATTGCGTGAAAATTTGATATTTTATAGGTTTCATAAACGACCTCAAAAGAATGGCTCTTCAGTGCCCCCGACAAAAGTCAAAATACATTGCGCCAATGGGAGCCCCGCTGACATTTTTGTCATCGCACAGTCACCAACTTTAGCAAGTGTCTTCTTCATGTCAGGCCAAGCAAAAAAGCTTATTGTGTCGAGGTCGTGCGACCAACAGGAAGTCCACCAGCTGGGAGTTTATCTTGAGGTCATTGAGTTCGTTGATTTTGCTCACCTCGAACTTGAACAAATTCCTCCTTGGGCTTTTGACCGATTGAGCTCATTTTTGGCCAGCATCACCTAGCCAATTTTTGGGGGGTAGTCAATTCGGGGGGGTGCTCGGGTAGGCTGTCCCATTCAGGGGGGCGCACGGGGGGGCACTCGGGGGGAGGTGGTCTCCTCGGAGGGGTGGTCCATTCAGGGGGAGGTGCTTAGGGAGGCGGGTTGTTCGGGGAGGCGGTTCGCTGGGGGACGCCGTTTGCTCAAGGCGAGGGCCATTCATCGCCACTTGCGGCTATATTTACATTTCCTTTTGTTTGGATGAATACATTTGTTTGGCTTCAGACCATTCCAAATTAAGCATGCACTAACACCATTCTGCATGTCTTTGGACTGTTGGAGAAAACCAGAGAACCTGGAGAAAGCCCATGCAGACACATCCGGAGCGCGGTTACACTGTCCTTCAGACACCGCTCTGGGAACAAACTCTCGGCCGGTCCTGCTGGGTCCGTTTCTGGCCGAAGCATTCTGTCACGGCGTGTGGGTGGTGTGGTGTGAAGGAAGAGAGGGTAGGACCCAAATGCAGGACAAACCAAGGCTTTATTCCTCCTGGGAACTCCAGGGCACAAAACATAAACTCGGGAAAACCGGATAAGACGGTTACCTCTAAGACCGGGTGAGACGATCGCTACAAAAACACACTTCCTAATAGTGAACACCAACTCAATGCAACTATGTGCAACCAGTAGCTCACTCAGTGCAACTAATGCTTCGGCTCCGAACAAAGGGACAAGGGAGGTATGAATAGGGGGAAACACAAAAAGGTAATCAAACCCAGGTGAGCATAACGGGGACAGGTGAAACTCATGAACACAAATGAACACAAAGCTGCCAGGGACCAGTGCGAGGAGAAAACGGAAGTCACTATACAATAAAGGTCCTCAGGCAGGAAGTCCCCAGAGGGACTCATGACAGGACCCCCCCCTCAAGGCCGGATTCCAGACGGCCCACGAGTTCCACCAAAAGTCCAGGGTGGGGGGGGGGGAACACAGTTTATGACCCCTAACAGGGCAGAGTTCTGGGTCGATCCGCTGATCGGCTTCTGGGGTACACAAAGTCTGAGGCCGTACCGGCGGACGGCCTCTCTGACAGGCGAAGGTTCGGGTCCGTTCTAGAGGGCGGCCCCACAGGCGGGTGTGGGTCCGAAGCCATTCGGGAGCACGGCGGCCTTGCAGGCAGGCGTGGGTCCGAGGCCGTTCGGGAGGACGGCCTCTGAGACGGGCGAAGGTCCGGGGGCGTTCAGGAGGACGGCCTCTGAGACGGGCGAAGGTCCAGTGCAGTTCGGGTGGACGGCCACGCAGGCAAGCGTGGGTCCGGGTCCGAAGCCGTTCGGGAAACTTAGGTAGCCGCCGCATTGGCGGCGACGGCTCCGGGGACTCTGGAGACGGCGGCCGACGAGGTGGCGCTGGGGACTCTGGAGACACTGGCGGCAGAGGAGATGCAGGGGACGCTGACGGCCGGGGAGGCCTCTGCGGAGACGGCCGGGGAGGCCGCTGCGGAGACGGCCGGGGAGGCCGCTGCGGAGACGGCCGGGGAGGCCGCTGCTGAGACGGCTGGGGAAGCAGCGGGCACGGTTGCTCGCGACACTCAGAAGGAGACTGCTGAAGCAGCTGGTCGGGGAAGTCTGCTGGCTGCCACGTCTGGTTGAGGAACTCAGGGGCTGGCTGCTGTGGCTCTTGCTGCTGAGACGGCTGGGGAAGCTGCTGCAGAGGCGGCTGAGACGGCCGGGGAAGCTGCTGAGGCGGCTGAGACGGCCGGGGAAGCTGCTGCAGAGGCGGCTGAGACGGCCGGGGAGTCGGCTGCTCGGGAGTCGGCTGCTCGGGAGTCGGCTGCTCGGGAAACGGCACCTCGGAAAACGGCAGCTCGGAAAACGGCAGCTCGGGAAACGGCAGCTGTTGCGGAGGCTCTGGCTCAGGTGGTGGTCCGGACGGTCCAGGGGATTCCTGCCCCGGGGACTCCGGCTCAGGTGGTGGTCCGGACGGTCCAGGGGATTCCTGCCTCGGGGACTCCGGTGGCGCTGGTAGCTGGGCCTCAACGCGGGCGCCAACATCGTGACGGAACTGGCAGGGCTGGAACTGGCAGGGCTGGAGCTGGCAGGGCTGGAGCTGAGAGGGCTGGAGCTGAGAGGGCTGGAGCTGAGAGGGCTGGAGCTGGGGCTTGAGCCTCGGCGTGGGCGATTTCACCACACCGAGGGACGAGAACAGGCTGGGCCGGGACCTCCGTGGGGACGTTGTCGTCGGTGCGCGGAGGCTCGGGGATCCGGACCGGGACCTCAGCGGGGACGATGATGTTGCCGCACTGAGGGTCCGGAGCTTGGGACAAGCCCTCAGTGGGGGCGCCGTCGACGGCACGCTGAGACTTGGGAGACTTGGGAGACTTGGCTGGGCAGGGCTCCAGCGTTAACGGCCGAATCGGCACGCTGGAGGTCGGGCAGACAGGGCAGGGCTCCGGTGGGGACGGCCACGTCGGCACACCGGAACTCACGGGACCTGGCTGGGAAGGTGCCTCAGCGGGGACGTCGTCGTCGGCACACTGAGGTTCGGGTTGCGGCTGCAGCTGCGAGGTGGTGGCTGGGAGCTCCAGCGACGAGCGGCGGCTGGGCTCGGACTGCCGAGCTGATGATTCCGCCGCCCTGCTCGGACGCCGTCGCTGCCGGCGATCCTGTCGAGCGGCGAGGAGGGACTCGGGCTTGGCAGCAGCGAGTGTGCCGCCGGCGGAGGCGGGGACCAGATCCCAGGGAGCCAAGGACTCGGCCTTCAGCTCCTGCCAGATGGCGCGTGCCTCTGCTGGGGACAGCCGCTGAGGCTCAGGAGCTGGTGGCGGGAGAACCAGTGTCTGAGGCTGGGACTCTGGCGACTGGAACGCCGGGGCGAGGGAAGGAGCCAAGGTAGTGGGAGGCCGGAACTCCGGTGGAGGCGACTGAAGAACCGCGAGGCACCTGCTCTTGACGCCTTGGAAAGGAGCCTGCTGTTCTCTGCCTTCCTCCAGAAGAGCGTGGAGGGAGGAGAAGAGCTGGAACGCCGTTCTCACACTCTTCTTGGAGGTGTCGGGCGGCGTATGCTGCAGTCCCCGCAGCTGTTGGCCACACACCATCAGTCCTAGCGTGTAATCTGGGGCGAAACCCAGACACATCCGGAGCGCGGTTACACTGTCCTTCAGACACCGCTCTGGGAACAAACTCTCGGCCGGTCCTGCTGGGTCCATTTCTGGCCGAAGCATTCTGTCACGGCGTGTGGGTGGTGTGGTGTGAAGGAAGAGAGGGTAGGACCCAAATGCAGGACAAACCAAGGCTTTATTCCTCCTGGGAACTCCAGGGCACAAAACATAAACTCGGGAAAACCGGATAAGACGGTTACCTCTAAGACCGGGTGAGACGGTCGCTACAAAAACACCCTCCCTAAGCTTGCTACTGGAGCCCCAAGGCCACACTGGAGCCTCAGCCCACTCTAGAGCCCTATTCCATGCCTACGCCACAGTCCAGTCTTTTCTTTTCATCTGGTTGCTGACCATTGGCTCTGCTGGATTAACCCATGGAGCTTTGTTGCACTGTGGGTGTCAGCTTAAGGTGAACTATTTACTAGGACACGACACTTGGAGGATTACTGGATTCCATCATCCACGTGGGAAATAGAAGTAAGTCTTTTCTCCGATCTTCTCTGATTATCTGTGTTTCTGTGTTCTGTCGTAGTGTGTGTGTCTTCTCTGTGTTGTCTCTTCTGTTCTGTTCTTGGGTTACATATGTTACATATTTAGCAATAGAAGCAGAAATATAACAGGAACAATCAAGTCATTGCATAGCTTCAGGTCATGTCTGGGAACACATGTTTAGCTGCTAAAGGAATGGTTTAATGGCTGGCTGTGACCAATTGGGAGTCTATCTGTTACAAAGGACTCTCTTGGTTAGAGCCGATGTGGTAATTCTGCAAAGTCTGTTCATGATCAAAAGGGAGTCTGGCAATGCAGCATCACCTCCTGTTGTTTGGTGCAGTGCCATCTGTAGGTCACTAGTCCTTGGGTTATCAGTTTCTGAACAATAGATTCCTTAAGCGTAAGTCTCAGATCACTCCTGTGTTTTTAATCAGTCTTGGAATGTAAAAATATACTTATGGAGGTCATTTGATCCTGCCATGGGTGCCCTACACTGTCCTTGTCTGTGTCGAAATCTGACTTCTTGATCATTACGGAAAGCGGCCTCATGCCGCCAGTCTTCGAAGGAAGCAAGGGCATCAGTGCATGGCAGCTCCAGAGCCCCAACACAGAGTCCCCTTCTGAAGCCTATCAGGGGCGTGTTGATGTGTTTTCTGCGGCCAATAGGTGTCCACCTCCAGTGTATGCTGATTTTTCCTGTGACCCCAAAGGGCCTGCCTAAGTCAATGCTTCCCACAGCCCAGAGGGGGCTAGTTGTTGTCTGTGGCTCAGCCATCCTATCCAAGATCACTCCTGTTCCTGTCTCAGCTGGATGGTTGGACTTAATTCCAGTTCCAGTTTCCTCCAGTTTATCAAGGAAAGCCAACTTTTGGGGTGGGTTCCTACCTGTGGACTCTTATTTTATTTTGTTTGATTATTCCCTTCAAATGCTTTGGACTCTGTGTTGGACTCTCATCTTGTTCATATCTGGTTAGTGTTTGATTCTTGTCACTTTGGGTTGTGTTCTTGTTGCTGTTACAACTGCTAAATAAACCCCTTCGCCAAACTGTCACGCCTTGACTCCCTGTGTTTTGACTGCATTGAACAGCCTGACAATAATTCCCTTTGATAGACAGAGTGTAAAGTACCATTCCAACAAACATACCTACAGTATATACTGTTTGTAAACAACTCTATCCAAATGGCACTGCATGTGTCACTGCATGTGTTTGTGTGTGTACCTCTCTGGGTATTGTTGGTGTGGTTTTCAAGCAGGTTAGACTCAGACTCTCTTGCCATACTCCCCCCAACATACCAGTTGACATTTGGGTTCCAGCTGTTACTGTAGCCACACAGGTGATTCTCCTCAAACTTACACTCTAGTAACAGAAACAAAAAGATGAACATTATCTCTGGCTTAGTGTTACATACAGTATTTTGTATGAATAAGTGCAGTTTAATATAAGACTACACATCAGAGGTGAAACTTTCATTAATATAATGATGGCACTGACCTATGCAGTAACCAGGAACAATGTGAATTTCAAAGATGGCAATGCTGTTCCCTGAGCCACGTTCAGGTCGACCTTCCAACAAAATCTGTGGAGGTAAAAGAAGACTTACCAGCAAGCTGTGCCAGTAGGCCACCACTATTCCATTATATCATAAATTATCATGTTTTTAAATATAATGACAAGAAAGTGAACCTCATGGAATTAACCAAATATATTTTTAAATATGTCTTAATTGTATTCTTCATCTTTGTTAAAATAATGAACAAACAATGTATTGAACTAATAAATACTCAAAGCAATATTCAAACATTCACAGTGTAGGTTAGAAAAAGTATGTGAACCTCTAGGCCAGGGGTGTCCAATCCTGGTCCTCGAAGGCCAGTGGGTAGTGAAGGTATAGTTGGAAAACACTTTTTCTAACCTACACTGTGAATGTTTGAATATTGCTTTGAGTATTTATTAGTTCAATACATTGAATACATTGACACCCCTGCTCTAGGCTACGGGCCACAATAAACGCTAACTGAAGTCAGGAGTTAGCAAACCTGGGGCCCGATCTTCATCTGTAGATTAACTGCTAGCTGGATAAGTTTGTTGACAATTTAACACGATCCTGGATCTGTTCTTTCAAAGTCACATTGACACTGTTGTCCTGGCAACATAACCACACTTCTCAAACCTGCATGGGAGCAGGTTTATTCTCAGGCTTAGACTGAAATCCCCACCAGAGTTTGAATGTGTGCTCAATTATTTGTGATATTTCTTTTTCTCCACATAGATGTAAAAATGCGATTTTTAAAGTGTTTTTATGTTGTTCAACATTTATAATTATAATTAATGTTAATTTTTATGTGTCCCAATCCAGGGGCTGCATCCTTTGATGGATGTATTTGAAGGCTGATTATGTCACAGTGGTGTGACAAGGCTGTCCTATTTGGAAGGATACATCAGATCCAAACTTCTTTAAGCAGGAAACAAAGGCTGCATCTGATGTATCCTTCTCAGCCCAACATATACCAAGATTCTTTGTGAAAGGTGACTAAAACAAACATAACAGATATGAGCAGCAAGGCGGTCACTGTGAAGATACAATTACCCACATTAAAAATGCTAGTAAACTGACATTAGCTAAAGTTTACACTGTTGGTCAAAGTAACATCACACAATGACATACATCGCTCACCAACGCATCTACCAAAATAATATAAATTAAGAAAAATAAAATCTCTGGCTCCATCATTAGCGAGTAATTTAACATAGCTGTGAAGGTTGCTAGGTGACAGAAAGAACTGACATAACCAGATGTTCTCGTCCATGATTAGAACATTCAATATTACCTATTTAATCTTGGATCTGTTAAGCCCTTACAAAGCATGGGCGCGTGGAGTCCAAGCAATGAAACCAAATTAGAGCTAGAGCTATTTTGACTTAAATGACTTATACAAAACATTCAAACATTGAGTTCACTCTCCACAGAAAGCATCTGCCGATGTGAACCATGTCTCACAAAAAAAAAAAAAAGATCTCAAAAGACTTAGGATCAAGAATTGCTGATTTATATTAGACTGGAATGGAATACACTATAAACTGAGAGTCTAGATATTCATCACACCACAGTTGAACAAACTGTCCGCAAATGGAGACAATTAAGTGATTTGATTACTCCCCATAGAAGTGGGCACATAACTAAGATGACTCCAAAAAGACAAAACAAAATCCTCAATGAGGTAAAAGAAAAAAAAGCCCAGAGTACCGGCCAAAGGCTGGTGAGAATCATTGGAGCTGGAAAACATCTCTATTCATGAGTTTATCATATGCAAATCATGGTGCATGGCTACATTGAAGAGCAGGGTGTTTATGGCACAAAGCAGCTGCTGAAAAACATCACTGTAGGCCTAAAGAATTGTTCCTTCCAGACTGTCATGGAAGAGGATAGTGCTCTGTTAAACAAAGAGGAGGTGTGAGTTAAATTTAGAAAAAGGCCTAGACGATGTCACTATTTCTTTTAAAGTGTTTGTAGGCCTTGGCAACTAAAACTTTATTTATATAACATAATCCACTCTGAAGGAAACAGTCTGCTTCATGGAAATGCAGAGAACAATAAAAGCATGATGAAATTACAAATAGTACATACCTGATACTCAAATGTGCAAGACAAAATGTTTTTACTCTAATCTGTTGTTTTTATTTACTGTAATGTAAAAATGTAATAATGCAATTTTGTGTAGTATTGCATTCAAACTAATTACAGTTTCACTACCATTTTAACTTATTCCAATTCAAGCTCTTATTCGTGTGAGGTGATGTAATCAAATTGTCTCCTCCTAGTTATGAATTTGCAACATTTTAAATAAGCTCTGATTTTCCCCGAGTTTACTTTGGTAGACGAGGGCCCTGCAGTCTTCTAACTATCTGGAGATAAAGGCCCTTTTTATGCCTCCCACTGTGAGAAGAAATCTTTATTTTCAGTATATCTTTTAAGGTGATAAAAGGTTGAATTACAAACGCTGTTCAGACAGAAAAAATCTGGAGTCAGTAAGGTCTACCTACTTCATTTCTTTGAATTACTGCACTGAAGGTGTACTGAAGTACACCAATGCTGCACAAGGCTCTTTCACCTCTATGGTTAGGCAAAAACGCAAGTGGAAAATGTCTGTGGTGAGTTAATCAAGGAATGGAATATTACGAACTAGCTGTGTCACTGGTGTCCAGGTGGAACTCCACAGTATAGAGCTATAATTGGTGAAAAGCATTCCCTAACCCCCCCTAACCCTAATCCTGGTGTACAGACCTCTGTAGATTTAAAATATGGTCTGTCACCCAAACCAAACATCAAGACTAGTTGTGGTCCTTTGCACTGATGTCAGAATAAGTGAAAAATATAATGATATAAGCAATTAAAAAACATGAAGTGAATCTGTAACACTTTTCAAGACTTTAAGAACTAATGAAAGAAACACTGACACCATATTTTTGTCAGGAGGGAATGAAAAGTACAATGACATTCTGAATTTTTTACTCAAATATTTTCCACCTGTGTTGCTCTTAAAAGATGCAATAACTCCACAAAAAACCTCACTGATAGCCCCTAAACCATGTCCTCCAACCTCTAACAGCCTATGATAGAAGTCTTTTATGAACTGGCAGCTACCAACAGCAGGAGTACATGCCTACCAGGAAAAAAACAGTTCACTTCAATTCAATTCAATTCAATTCAATTTTGTTTGTCTAGGAGCTGGTTCCACAGTAGAGGAGCTTGATAGTTAAAGGCTCTGCCTCCCATTCTGCTTTTGGAAACTCTGGGAACCACAAGTAGACCTGCACTCTGAGAGCGAAGTGCTCTATTCGGATAATATGGTACTATGAGGTCTTTAAGGTATGAAGGAGCTTTATCATGAAGGGATTTGTATGTGAGGAGAAGGATTTTAAATTCTATTCTGTATTTTACAGGGAGCCAATAAAGAGAAGCTAATATAGGAGAAATATGATCTCTCTTGCTAGTTCCTGTCAGGACTCTGGCCGCGGCATTCTGGATTAATTGGAGGCTTTTTATGGAGATATTGGGACATCCAGATAGTAATGAGTTACAGTAATCTAGCCTTGAGGTAACAAATGCATAGACTAGTTTTTCTGCATCATTTTGAGATAGGATGTTCCTAATTTTGGAAATGTTGCGCAGGTGAAAGAAGGCAGTTCTAGAGATTTGTTTTATGTGTGAGTTAAAGGACATGTCCTGGTCAAAAAAAACTCCAAGGTTTTTCACAGTAGTGCTGGAGGCCAGGGCTATGCCATCTAAAGTAGCTATAATTTTAGAAAAGTTATTTCTGAGATTTAACAATACAATGACTTCTGTTTTCTGGTTTGTGTTAACAGGTTTAATAGATAGATACAACTGAGTGTCATCTGCATAGCTGTGGTAATTAATAGAGTGTTTCCTAATGACATAGCCTAAAGGAAGCATGTACAGGGTGAACAGAATCGGTCCTAGCACAGAGCCTTGTGGAACTCCATAACTAACTTTTGTTCGTGTGGAAGGTTCATCATGGACATGAACAAACTGGAATCTGTCCGATAAATAGGATTGGAATCATTTTAATGCTGTTCCTCTGATAACAGTTACATGCTCTTTTAGGTGTTTTTAGAGGAGGACAGTCCCCTTTACATAGCTTGTAAAATGCAAAGTCATGGGGAAGTGAGTTAGGGTCAGGGAGCTGGTCCCACAACAGTTTAATTTGAACAAACTTCACTTTGTAACATACTAAGTCAGACTGAACACAGGTATTACTATGATTATGTTCTTTACAGCGCTTCCTACCTGGTAGGGGATGGTGATGTTGGGTAGGTCCATACTAGCGATGAGCCAGCTGTCAGAGGTTGTGTTGGCATTCCAAAGCTGGTAGTCAAAGTTATTACTGTCTGGTCTAAGCTTGAGATGCAAGGAGCCTTGTCCAGTGATCTGATACACCAGCCTCACACAGCCCCAGTCCTGCTGGTCAAGAAGTGGACTGACAAGAACTGCCTGTTCGTGGTCATCTAAAAAGGCTGAATCCACTGTTATCAAATGTCCTGTGACAACAAAATGAAGATATATCATATTCATGTATAGTACATATGAAGAGGCTGAGAGATATTTAGACCGACAAGTAAAGTTTTTTACATTATCTTATCATTAAAGGTCATCAGAGTTATATTCAGATTTTATTTGTACCAGGAGAAATCAAATGTTATTTTCTGGTTAACCGGTCTTATCTACTGTTTCTGTACTTAAAAAAACAGCAACATTTCTCATGGTCCGCTTCTGTAGGATGAAACATAACATGCTATTATACACTGTTTTGTTTCAGGGATGGACTAGATGGAGTAATAAAAAAAGTTTTATCTGCATTCAGCCCTCTCATTACAACCCTTTCACACACAAGGAAACTACTCCACCTAGCAAGGGATTCAAAACCATTTGTGGTGGCACCAAACCTTTGTGCTTTGAGATGACTAGGGTTGGGTACTAACTATCTCAATAGTTATTACAAGACCAATGTGCAAGATAACAATGATAAACTATTGAGAATCTTTTGATTAGTTATGATAAAATTAGAAAGGAAAGTGTTTGAGAAAGTGTTTCTAGCATCCCTTTATGGCGCAGCCAAGCGTCTTTTTATCCATTTACCCAAGTCTGAGGGATGTCTTCAGTGGATATAATGTGTTTATGGACAGCAGGTTTAAATGCCCTCAGTTCAAAATCAGGCTGGGGAAAGGAGGCAGGCTGATTTACAGTTGTATCTATGATCCATTAATACACTATAATAGAGTGTACAGTAACACAGTGTCACATATACTGTCAGACACAGTTTCTCAACCAATAGTCGACTGCGAGGACATCCGAGGGCTCCCCAGACCAGGGAAACAAGGAGGGCTGGAAACCGAGCACACACTAGAAGGGAGTGAGTCCAGTAGAGCTGTGACGGAGGGAGTTTTGGGCATACTCGGCCCAACCCAGGAAAGACTCCTGGTCGTCATGACAGAAGGTTCTCAGGAAGCGTCCCACTTCCTGGATCTTTCACTCGGTCTGCCCATTTGACTGTAGATGGTAACCAGAGGAGAGGTTTACGGCCACACCTAGGAGTGAGAAGAACGCTTTCTAAACTCTTGAGATGAATTGAGGTCCTCTGTCCGACACAATATCTTCGGGGAGACCAAAATTCCGGAAGACCTGATTGAATATGAGCTCCACTGTTTGGAGAGCCGTGGAAAGGCCTGTGAGAGGTAGAAGGTGACAGAATTTAGAGAATCGATCTATGATAACGAAAATGCAGGTATTACCATCCGAGACTGGGGGGTCTGTTATGAAATCCTACCCCCAGGTGAGACCAAGGCCGGTTGGGTATGGGCAATGGGCAGAGTTTCCCAGCAGGGAGTTGACGGGAGCTCTTGGAGGTGGCACAGTCGGGGCAGCCTTGCACGAACCGTCTTACATCCCTAGCCATGTTCGGCCACCAGAAGCGATCTCGCATTAATGAGAGGGTAGCGTTGACCCCTGGGTGGCCAGTGCCTAAGGAGGTATGAATGGTATGAATGAGAGAAGTGCGTTTCGTTGTAGGAACGTATCGATGATCAGGAGGACAGCCCGGCAGGGAGACTGATGGTGTGGAAGAGGCTACCGTGGGAGAAGTCCACTGAATGGGGCTGATGAAGATTTTGGACGGCAGTATCTCTTCGTGTTCCTCCGTCCTCTCTTCGGGGTTATGGAGGTCGTGACTAGGCATTGGCCTTAACATTTCTAGAGCCAGGGCGGTAGGAAATCTTGAACTGGAACCAGATAAAAAACAGGGCCCACCTGGCTTGGCAAGGGTTCAATCGTTTGGCTTCACGGAGATATTGTAGGTTCTTGTGATCTGTTAAAACCAGGAAGGGAAGTGCTGCTCTTTCCAGCCAGTGTCTCCACTCCTCCAGCGCTAGCTTGATGGCTAGAAGTTCACGATTTCCGATATCGTAGTTTCTCTCCATCAAGCTGAATTTCCAGGAGAAGTAGGCGCAGGGATGAAGTTTGGGAGGTGTCTTGTGCTGTTGTGACAGTACCACTCCGACCCCTGTTGTGGACGCATCTACTTCTACGACAAACGGCAACTTAGGATAGGGACGAACTAGTAGCGGAGCATGAGTGAATGCGTGTTTCAACCTTTTGAATGCGTTCTCCGCCTCAGGGTTCCAGGATAGGACCTTGGTTTTACCTTTGAGTAAGTCCAGACCAGACTGGTGATAGTGCTGTAATTGGAGATGAACCGGTGATAGAAATTAGAGAAACCCAAGAACCTTTGAAGCTCTTTAACTGTAGTTGGAAGGGGCCAGGAAGTGACTGCCTTTACCTTCTCCTTATCCGTGAGTATGCCCCCATTACTAATGATATAGCCGAGGAAATGAATTGTCCATTGATGGAAGAGGCACTTTCGGCCTTGAGGTATAAATGGAATTCTCTTAACCGTTGGAGAACCTCCATAACGTGTTGACGATGTTCGGCCAAGCCACGGGAATAGATGAGGATGTCGTCAATGTAAACAATGACGAATCGATTAAGGAACTCCTGGAGTACTTCGTGCATCAAACCCTGAAAGATGGATGGGGCACTGACTAGTCCATAGGGCATAACCCGGTACTCATAATGGCCAGTAGGGGTCACAAAAGCCGTCTTCCATTCATCTCCCTCACGTATGCGGATGAGATTGTAATCGCTGCCGCACCCCAGGGCTATGCCATCTAAAGCAGGTATAATTTTAGAAAAGTTATTTCTGAGGTTTTTAGGCCCAAATACAATAACTTGTTTTCTCTGAATTTAAAGGTAGAAAATTACTGGTCATCCAGGCCTTTATGTCAGTTAGACACACTTGAAGTCTGGTTAACTGGTTTGTGTTAACAGGTACTTAATCTAATAGATAGATACAACTGAGTGTCATCTGCATAGCTGTTGTAATTAATAGAGTGCTTCCTAATGACATAGCATAAAGGAAGCATGTACAGGGTGAACAGAATCGGTCCTAGCACAGAGCCTTGTGGAACTCCATAACTAACTTTTGTGCGTGTGGAAGGTTCATCATGGACATGAACAAACTGGAATCTGTCCGATAAATAGGATTGGAATCATTTTAACGCTGTTCCTCTGATACCAGTCACATGCTCCAGTCTCTGTAATAAGATGTTGTGGTCAATAGTGTCAAATGCAGTACTATGGTCTAAGACAAGTATAGAAACAAATCCATTATCTGAGGCTAAGAGAAGATCATTGGTGACTTTTGACAGTGCTGTTTCTGTACTATGATGTGCTCTAAATCCTGATTGAAAATCTTCAAAAAGTACATTCCTGTGTAAGTGGTCTGATAGCGGCTTAGCAACAGCTTTTTCAAGGATTTTAGAAATAAAGAGCAGGTTGGATATTGGTCTATAATTAGTCAAGACTCCTGGATCAAGACTAAGCTTTTTGAGTAAGGGTTTGATTTGTGCTGTCTTAAAGGCCTGTGGTACATAGCCTGATACTAGAGATACATTTTTAAGTCTTTAAGCAATATAGTCGGAATGGGGTCTAAGAGACACGTTTATGATTTAGATGAAGCAACAACTGATGTAAATTCAGAGAGATCTATGGGAGAGAAGCAGTCTAAACATAACTGAGGTCTTTCCCAGAGCTACTGTAGTAGAAGATTCATTTATTGCAGGTATTTCCTATTCTGCTGAATTTTATCTCTAATAGTTGTGATTTTATTTGTAAAGAAATAAATTCATCACTGATGAGAGCTAAGGGAACACTGGGCTCAACAGAGCTGTGACTTTTTGTCAGCCTGGCTACAATGCTGAAAAGAAACCTGGGATTGTTCTTATTTTCCTCTATTAGTGATGAATAGTATGCAGTTCTGGCTTTACGGAGAGCTTTTTTATATGTCAATAGACTGTTTTTCCAGGCTAGAAAAAATTGCTCTAAATTTGTGGAACGCCACTTCCTTTCCAGCCTTTGTGATGCCTGTTTTAAGGTACGAATATGTAAATTGTACCATGGGGCTAATCTCCTCTGATTCACTAATTTCTTTTTCAGAGGGGCCCCAGTATCAAGCATTTCACGCAGCAAGGCTACAGCACTGTCAACAACATGATAAATTTGGTAGGGAGTGGGATTGAGGCAGCTACCCTCCACTGTGTTGGCAGATAGGAAGTCTGGAAATTCAGTTAAAAACTGAGTAAGGGACAAAAGACTGGTGGGTCCTGATCATAATTCACTAATAAAATGTTAGTGTACAACAAAACCTCTGCTGTCTGTGGCTGCTGACATTGCTGCTTGACAAAACACAAGCACATAAAACAAAAGTTGAGGAAGATATGCCAGAGTCTGAATGGTTTATGATTTCATCAGCACCAAAGGGGGTGACTGGAACTGATGTGATGAAACATGAAAAAGTGTAATTTTTCAGCATGCTCTAGAGAACATTTTATGTCATTAACTACAATGAGTCTGGCTTGAACATAGATCCAAACAGAGCCAATATCCTGTGATCCTTTGCACTATCAATATTATTGACTCGTGTCAATAATATCTGAGGTCTCTCTTTTTCAGCCTGTTTTCCCTTTCTCCCAGGTTGAGTGCTTTCCTCCTCAGCCTGTGGTTTCCTCTCCTCAGTCTGAGGTCTCTCTCCCTCAGCCTGGGCTCCCTTTCTCCCTGACGGAGTATTCCTCTCCTCTGTCTGAGGTCTCCCCTCAGCTGGGGCTCCCGTCCTCCCAGCCTGAACACTTTGCTCCTCAGCTTGAGGTTCCTTCCCCTCACGCTGAGTCCTCTCCTCCTCTGTCTGAGACTTCTTTTCCTCAGTCTGAGGCTATCCACCCTCTGTCTAAGGTTTCCTCCCCTCAGTCTGAGGCCTATCTCCCTCAGCGCGAGGTTTCATTCCCTCAGTCTGGGGTATCTCCTCCTCAGGCTGAGGAAGTAATAGCTCAGGTCTCAGTGTTTTCCTCACTCTGAGCCTTCTCACCCTCAGTCAGAGGCCCTTCCACCTCAGCCTGAGTTTTTGCTTTCTCGGTCTGAGGCTCCTCTCCCTCAGTCTGGGTTTTTCCTCCCTCAGTCTGGGGTTTCTCTTCCAACCTGAGGCCTCACTCGCTCAACCTGAGTCTTCACTTTCCCAGCCTGAGTCCTTTATTGTTCCTCAGCCTGAGTTGCCTCACATCCCTCAGCCTGAGTCCCATTTCTCCCACTCTGGGTTCCCTGACACACTCTTTCTTCCCCCAACTGAGTCCAGTGCCCTCTCGCCGCTGGAGTCCAGAGCTGCCTCCTCACTGCTGGAATCCAGAGCTGCCTCCTCGCGGCCAGAGTCCCCAGCACTGCAGCAGCCCAAGTACCCAGTACTACAGCAGACAGGACCTCCGAACCGGCAGCCTTGACGACAACGCCGTCTGAAGAGGCCACCAACCAGTTTCTCACCTCAGGCTACAGTCGCTGCCCGGTCAGAGTTTCGCCTCGCTGCCCGGTCAGAGTTTCGCCTCGCTGCCCAGCCAGAGTTTCGCCTCGCTGCCCAGCCAGAGTTTCGCCTCGCTGCCCAGCCCGAGTCTCGCCTTCCAGCGCCGCAGCCACCAGAGTCTCGCCCTCCAGCGCCGCAGCCGCCAGAGTCTCGCCCTCCATCGCCGCAGACCCAAGCCAGATCCTCCAGCGCCGCACAAGCCTCTGCCCTTCGGGCCACAGCCAGACGAGTCTCTGCCGGACGAGCACGCATTGCTCCCCGGCAGCTTTACATTCATTATGTTAATCTGTTTCACCTGTGTGTAGTTATCTTTTGGGTTCTAGCATATAAATATGCTTTAGTTACCTTTGTTGTCGTTTTCCACTTTGTGTTTTTCCTGAGCCCTGGGATTTCCAGGAGGAAAATAAAGTCTTGTTAGTCCTGCATTTGGGTCCTACCTCTCCTTCTTCTCTCCAGCACCTCAAACACGTAACAAGTCAGCTTTTCAGTTATACAGTACAGGCACAGTACGAGTTTTTGCTGCTAGTGTTTTTCTTAATTACCCATTATGATGGATTCTGGAGTCATTAGGAGAAGGAGCAGTGGTTATGGTAAATTCTACTGCCTTGAGTGTCTCTAATATTATAATGTTATAATGATATTATAATGTATTTGAAGTCAAAAACTCTATGCCTCATCCTATCCATTCCTATCTTTGTGTTTATTCTACTACAGCACAGCTTGAAGTCTTTGTTTCTGATATCTCTGTTTACTGAAATAATGACATAGAACATCCATTCTGGTTTAAACTACAGATGTTTTCATTTTTGCTGCAGCCTCTTTAGCTCAAGCCTCAGCTCATTGCCATGGCAGCCAAACAGAAAACACTGCTGTGGTCACATCTTCTTTTTTATAAGCCTATTTATTGCCACAATGGGTGTAGTTTGTCACCATCTCCTAGGCTGGGCTGATGGCTGGAGCTTATTCATCTCAGCTTGGTCAGTGGTTTTCATGCACACTACACCGAGTCTCTACTGAAGCTTTAATCAGTCCTGGTAGAGCTGTGATTTCACTGTCACAAGGGATATGCAGTGCACTGGCTGCAGTTAGTATACACATAGAGCTGAAGGCTTGGCTGGAAGAGAGATGGTACACGTAATTTACAGTGCCACAACTTATCTCAACAGAGAACATAAACTGTGCTGACAGATGATCATAAACAAAGGGAGCTGCATAAGACACTCTGTGGCCTCAGGCACAAAGTTGGAGCAGTCAGTGGAGAACAGGATGATGGGATGGGGTGGGGGGTGGGGGGGCAATTGGAATTTCTAACTTCTGTTATGCAGGAGATCAAAATTAAACTGTATGAATGTTATAGAAACATGTATCAATGTGTAGATGTTGGGTTTCAGAATTTTCATAGGTCCCATACCCTCTGCATATAACCTCACTCACTGGGGTTACTTGTGTTGTAGCCATTCAACAGTTTCCTATTCTCAGTTCTCGTCTGAGAATGTCCCAATCTTGTTCCAGTAGCCCACTTTCACCAGATTCTCCTGGTTCCCCAAAAGCTGTTGCAAACCTTGATGATCCAGGCAACATCTGAGCTGGCATGACTCTGTTTGTTCATATCTCTCTCATATCGGAGGTAGGCAGGGTCAAGCATAAGGAGGTCTTGCCTAAGGACCCCTTACTGGAAGGCCAGTACCAGTGTCCCAGGTCTACCCCCTCCACCACCTCTGTAAAAATGCTGTTTGCCTATTGTACCTTTATTGGGTAATTGGAATTCACTGTGCAGATTGGTGTATGTACACAGTTTGACACATACCTCTTTTGAATTTGGAAATTTGCTCTGTGGTCATCATATTTCTGATCTTAACATATGTATTTTTGTGAAAATATGTATAGAATGGATCTTTAAGGGCTATAGTTTTCAACAAACAAACAGAAGCTATTATCTCGCAATTTACTGCCACTCATATTTAAACTCATTACACTAATACATGAAGAGTAGTTACACTGCTTCTGTGATGAAGAGTGACAGAATGAAAAGAAAAATGAAAATGAAGACGAGAGTTGCATTGTCCAGTGCAGGACTTGATGTGATGTTTGACATTGATAGTAATGTCAACAGCTCTCACTGTGTCTAAAGATAGGAATTCCTCAAAGACCTGCTTCATAACAGGGCACACTCTGGCCATTTTTATTACTCATCTTAGTATTACATGACCCAAACACACTCACATAGACATTACAATGACTTACTAACATTTCCTGGAGACTTACCCTAACCATAACCACCATAACCACATGTCCTATTTATTTCCCGACAGCATGAGTAATAGCCCCCCTCTGCCCCTCTGTTTTTGATGACACTGCTTATGACACTGGGTTATAATTGAAGTAAGTGGATTATTAATATGTTAGAAATTGATCTGAAAAAATCTACCTATGCAAAACGATCAAATACACAACTATTGCTGAATTTTTTTCTTATTTTTGCTGTTTCTTTAGATGATGCACCAGAACACATAAGATTCATCTGCAAACGGACATACTGTGTTTACATACAGCTTCAACAGAGGATGTACCTTCAGACATTATTTTTTTGACTTTGACATGGTCTAGCTGTGTTTAGTACACACTTGTGAGATGTTTCTTATTTTGTTCCTTTTGTAGTCATTTGTTTAGCTTTCCAAAAGAAAGGTTAACATTCCCTCCATTGGTGTAGAGGCCCCCTGATCCCTTTGGCCCGTAGGCCTGTGTCCAGTAGGCCAGCTCTGTAATTCACCCATGTATGCCTTTCAGAGAGCAAGATCATCCAGCCACAAAAAAAAATTAAATAAAATAAAAAAAGCTTGTGTGTCCTCTATAAGTCAGCTATAGCACAAATGAAAGATGACAGGTCACAAATCAGCTGAACCAGTTCAGAGGTCTTGTATGCTGGTTTGTGGCCTTGTCATCATTTTCACCATTAAGAGTAATAATTCACTTTAAATCTGCGGTGAGCTGCTCTGCCTGGCCTAGCCTAGTGGTAAGTATATGTTTTTTGGATCTACACAGGCCATACATATTTGTACAAATAACTGGATTTCCTGATGTAGAGCAGTCTGAGTAATAGTGGAGTAGTCCAAGCATGTGTATTTCTATGCAGAGCTCATGATGAAACTGTACCTTCTTCATTCATTCTCCAGCTGCCATATTCTGGGTCTGACGTGTAGCCACAGGTGCCCAGTTCAAAGTTGCAGGACCCAGGTAACAGCTGCTGCTGCGCCGAAAGGAATCCGCAAAGTAGCAGCACTGCAAGAAGAGACAAGCATCTATGCTGGGGAGCCGATCCTAGTACAGTTTATCTGTGCTTCCGTACGCATTTGTCAGGTTTGTGTAATTGCACAAACAAACAATTTGAAAAAAAGTTACAAAAAGTAATCTGTGGCACATATAGACTTCTGGTGCATCCGACCGCATTTTGCTGTCAAACAGAAATTACTTGATTTACCCCGCAGAGTTAGACAGACGTTGCTCATCATATCCGCCGTTGCAGCTTAGTTTGGAAGCTTTCACAGTAGTTTTTTGATCGTCTACCCTTAAAATCTTCAGTAAACTACAGCGCCAAGAGCTCATCGAAACCCTCACTGGTTGTCTTTCACATGCTGCAGCACTGTTAACAGCAGAGCAGAGTGTTTATCCGGCTGGATAAACGAGGCGGGAGCGAGAATTGTCTGTCCAGGTCGCCGATGTTATGCCGAGTTCTGCCTGCCTGCAACGATTTGCCTGCACCTCGCGGGAGCGCGCTTGACCAAAGCGAAAACTCCCAACCAGTAAATTCAGAGGCAAAGGGCTGTTTGAAGGCATAAGTTGCTTTTTTTTCGGCTTTATCAGCAATGGTAACAGATCGCAGCCTAATTGTAGTTTCTGAATGTTTAATTTCATCTGTGTTTTATTAGGCTAAACTCTGTTTTAAGTGGTGTTTTCCGCGTTAAGAACTCGATTAAGGAACTTGCCTGAAAACTGCTCCCTTTCCAACGGCTGCTTGTTGTTAAGAAAAGCTTTATAGACTGTTCGTTATGGTAGAACGAGGTTTTTAGGGATGACCACTGAATGTTTTGTGTCAAATTCGCATGTAAATATCTTCTCATAAAACAACACGTGACCTGTTCAGTTTAAGTGCGAGGAGTGGATGAAGAATTGTTGCATATTGTTGCTATGAGACTGGATATCATCAAATGTATGGAATTAAGTCATGACCAAATAGCCCCAATTATAATTAAAACTATAAGATTCATTAGTGTGGGTGTATTTATTTATTTAGATATTTAGCTTAATCTGAAGAAAAAACTAAGAAATAACTAATTTCTAAACTAACAAAGCTAAAATAAATAAAAAATAAATAACTACACGTTAACGTGACGTTTGGTCGCACTGTGTCATGTAGCTAACTTACCAGGGGCATGCATTATGTGACAGACCTACTCTGTTGCCCAAAGTTGTTGCTCAAGTTGCCCAAACACTGTTCAAACACAGCATGTGAAATCTAAATCAAATAGGCTGATACGTACGTGTGATTCCTTGCTTAAACTGTAGCTTAAACTGTGTATAGTTCCATAGTTCCAAATTGTGAAAGTTAGAATATGAACTCCACAGTGCCAGTTTTCCTTTGCATAGATTTGTTAGCGAAAGTGTGTTGATATGTCAGCACTGTTCCTTTTGTTTTCACAGATCCACTTGAGAATCTTTGGCTTCACTGTGGATTGGAAGAGGTGGAATGTGATGGTAATTGGTATATTTGACTTTCCATTACAAACTTTCAAGCAATCTAATTATATGGTACAGTAATGCACTCTCAACAATTCTTTCATATTATAAGAAATTATGATATGAAACTTTAACATGCTTTGAAATTTGTAGATTGGCTGTGATGCGTGTCATTGGTGATACTACCATGGCTATGTGAGTTGGATAAGGACTACCTCTGCCTTTTATGTATCTAGAAATTCAGTTTTGGCAGCTGCCGGTTGTATACATGTATAGCAGTTGGGCATCTGGTTCCTTGCTCAAGGGTCTAACCTCAGTCATGGTATTGAAGGTGGACAGGGTGATGTATCCTCACGGACCTGAGACTCGAACCTGCATTATTCATTAGGCCACGACTGCCCAGAAACTACAATTAGGCTGGGATTTATTATGATTGCTGATAAACCCAAAAAAAGCAACTTATGCCTATAAACAGTCGTTTGCCTCAGAATTTATTGGTTGGGAGTTTTCGCTTTGGTCAAGCGCGCTCCCACGCACCCAGGCAAATTGCGGCAGGCAGACAGAACTCGGCATAACACCTGTCCGCCTCTCTCTACTGCTGAAGCTGCTACACATATGAGCCAGGGCCGGACCCACATGGGTTCAGGGCCTCTGTGGGGCTCCCCAACAGCCACAATGCCACCATGAACATACCATGTGTATGAGATTTAATAAGAGTCTAAAAAAACAAGCAAGATGTTTTGTCAGCTGACACCAGAGGTGGGAAGTAACAAAGTACAAATACTTTGCTACTGTACAAGGGAGTTTTTCCTCTCCACTGTCACCAAGTGCTGCTCATAAGGGATTTGTTGGGGGGGGTGTCTTTTACTTAATTAGAGAATGTGAGTACTTTTGTGCCACCTTTGACTGACACACATGTTGAATGGTTGACTGTAGGACCACAATGTGCATGGTGATTTGTAGGCTAAATACACTGACTTGGTAAAAGTTTCATTAACCATGGAATAACAGATGATGCCATTTGTGTTTTTACAGCAGACAGAAGGGCATGCACAGTCTGACCAGATTAACATTCAGAAGATTTTAGAACATTTATAACTAAATATCTGTTTTCTTTGCAGTATAGTAAATGCAAAATACATGTTAGTAATGTAGGTCAAATTGTAAAACAGCAGGGGAATAAGTATGTATTTACAGTCACCAGTCCATCGTAGGGCATAGTAGTTTGTATAAACCAGCCAATGTATTACTTCGGCAGAATTTGCAGCATACACTGTCATTGTTAAAAGTATTCACCTTTTTTTCACGTTCTGTACATTTTCAAATGCAAGTACTACATCTATGCATGTGGAACAATTGAGTATATTTTAACTGCATTAAAATAATGATTAAGTGATAATAGTAACAATCAAGTAATACTTTTGGGACATAAGAGTGTTTAATTTAGGAGAAATCTATTTTTTCAGAACAGTTGCTACATAATCCAGCATTACTCATTTAATCTCAGATCTGTGTAGTGCTGTACAAACAAGGTTGATTCAATTCAATTCAATTCAGTTTTATTTGTATAGCGCCAAATCACAATACAAATCATCTCAAGGCACTTTACAAAAACAAAAAACCCAACAAACCCCTTATGAGCAAGCACTTGGTGACAGTGGAGAGGAAAAACTCCCTTTAAGGGAAGAAAAAACCTCCAGCAGAACTGGGCTCAGTTTGAGCAGCCATCTACCTCGACCGGTTGGGGTGAGTGGATAGAGCAGAGAGAAAAGATCAGCAGAGAGAAAAGATCAGCAACAATAAACAACAAATAGACACTGCAGGTTGGTGGGGCCAGTAACTGCACATCAGCGATATACCGGGCGGCCATCTGGACCAGGGACACCTGGAAGGTACAGAAGGTACAGAGAGAGAGGGAGAGAGCACAAACTAGAGCACAAGGTTAGTGACATTCAATGGTGGAATATACCTGGGGGGGGGGGGTGGCTCGTTGCACCAATGGTCCTCGGGCAGTCTAGACCTATAGCAGCAATAACTAAGGGATGGTTCAGGGTTACCTGAAGCCAGCCCTAACTATATGCTTTGTCAAAGAGGAAGGTTTTAAGTCTAGCCTTAAAAGTACAGAGAGTGTCTGCCTCCTGAACCCAGACTGGGAGCTGGTTCCACAGAAGAGGAGCTTGATAGTTAAAGGCTCTGCCTCCCATTCTGCTTTTGGAAACTCTGGGAACCACAAGTAGACCTGCACTCTGAGAGCGAAGTGGTCTATTGGGATAATATGGTACTATGAGGTCTTTAAGGTATGAAGGAGCTTGATCATGAAGGGATTTGTATGTGAGGAAAAGGATTTTAAATTCTATTCTGTATTTTACAGGGAGCCAATGAAGACAAGCTAAAATAGGAGAAATATGATCTCTCTTGCTAGTTCCTGTCAGGACTCTGGTTGCAGCATTCTGGATTAACTGGAGGCTTTTTATGGAGGTACTGGAACATCCAGATAATAATGAGTTACAGTAATCTAGCCTTGAGGTAACAAATGCATGGACTATTTTTTCTGCATCATTTTGACACAGGATGTTCCTAATTTTGGCAATGTTGCACAGGTGAAAGAATGCAGTTCTAGAGATTTGTTAAAGGACATGTCCTGGTCAAAAATAACTCCAAGGTTTTTCACAGTAGTGCTGGAGGCCAGGGCTATGCCATCTAAAGTAGCTATAATTTTAGGAAAGTTATTTCTGAAGTTATTAGGCCCAAATACAATAACTTCTGTTTTCACTGAATTTAAAAGTAGAAAGTTACTGGTCATCCAGGCCTTGATGTCAGTTAGACACGCTTGAAGTCTGGTTAACTGGTTTGTGTTAACAGGTTTAATAGATAGATATAACTGAGTGTCATCTGCATAGCAGTGGTAATTAATAGAGTGCTTCCTAATGACATATCCTAAAGGAAGCGTGTACAGGGTGAACAGAATCGGTCCTAGCACAGAACTTGTGGAACTCCATAACTAACTTTTGTGCGTGTGGAAGGTTCATCATGGACATGAACAAACTGGAATCTGTCCGATAAATAAGATTGGAACCACTTTAACGCTGTTCCTCTGATACCAATCACATGCTCCAGTCTCTGTAATAAGATGTTGTGGTCAATGGTGTCGAATGCAGCACTAAGATCTAGGAGGACAAGTATAGAAACAAGTCCATTATCTGAGGCTAAGAGAAGATCTTTGGTGACTTTTAACAGTGCTGTTTCTGTACTATGATGTGCTCTAAATCCTGATTGAAAATTTTGAAATAGTTCATTAATGATGATGGAATTAAATTCCATTCAGAGACTTTCAACAACAAATTTTTACATTTTTGATTTTTTTATTCATCAACCAGCCCTATTTTTCAAAGACCAAGGAGGTTGTGAGTAGGATGATAGTTATGGGTATGGATGACTGGATGTCACTGGATGATGTAAGTGGTCTGATAGCTGCTTAGCAACAGTTTGTTGGATATTGCTAAAAATAATAATAATAATAATAATAAATTCCTCTAAATTGGAAAAGATGGAATCATTTTCTTAAATTTATTAACAGTTGTCAGATAAACATCTGCTGTGTGGAATTTTCTTCCAAATGCTGCATGATCCACCATCTTAAATTCAAATTAATTAAAGAATGATCTGACAAAATAGGATTATGGGGAAAAACTATTAAATGTTCAATTTCGATGCCATGGGTTAAAATCTCCCACTATAATGACTTTATCTGAACTAAGCACTAAATGAGATGGGAATTCTGGGAATTTAGTTAAAAACTCTGAGTAAAATCAATAACTTCATAGTTGCATAAATTAACTACAAGCATGAATAACAGAGAAACAATAGTACAGCTTCTATATCACACCATAGTCTGACAGTAATGCTCTGTATAAATCTGGTCACACATGTTTTAGCAGGAATGAAAGGACAGGATATGAACACCAGTTCATAAGTCATTGTATAGGTTTCAGGTCTTGCCTGAAAAGGGAATAGTTTCAAAGTATTTACAGCAGGATCTAAATCACCAAATAAAGGGAGTTTTCTTTGTGAGCCAGTGATCTGCTCTTTATCAAATGGAGTCTTGACAGTGCAGTACTTGCTGGAGAGCCTGTACCATCTCCTGTTGTTTATCTTAGTGGGTCACAAAGAGTTTCATAGTCATAGTCAGTCCTTTGCCTGTGCTCCAGGCCAGCTCTTTGCCTGAGTTTCCGGCCAGCCCTTCTCCTCAGTTCTAGGCCAGCTCTTCACCAGTGCTACTGATTAGCCAGCCAGAGGCCCTGGTCCTCAGTGCGCTGATGGGAACGTCACCACTGAGGCTTCCCTCCAGAGGCTTAACCCTCTGTGGTCGACGCACGCGCCGGCACGTTTTGACGCATCTTTTCCTGATAAGGCCGAAGCAAATTTAAATTACTCTGTCAATTCTGATCATACCGATAAAAGAAATATATCATTCAAATCTGTAAAGGGTCTAGTTTTAGTGGTATACCATCATAATAACAACAAAACGTTGTGCTTTTTTTAAATAAAGAAAGCCGACAGGGTGCGCTCTCGGCCTTTTCTGTCTCTGCCATTTCTCTTCACAGACGCGTAAATAAAACAACCAGAATCTCAGCGAATACTTGGCTCATAAAAATAAGAATTATATGGCTAGAAAGCTTGAAATGTTTTCTTTTGAGTGAAACAATTCAAGTCGAAAACAAATCATCACTTTTTATTTTAATCCGTATGAACGTAAGGAGAAGTCAGTTTTTTCCTGTCTCACCTCATTACAGGTAATGCGGACCGCATTGTACTCTGTTCACTGTTCACATTTAAATAATCTCAGGTGAACCAGGTAAATATGTGCGCACCCCCGAGAAATGACATAAAACGTCAAACTTCATCATAGAATTTACTCACTTTTTCTGCACGTTTGGATGATGGCGCGTCACGGACATGAAGAAGCGCTTCTTGTATTCCACACAGAGACAAATAGTTTAGCTTGTCCTCAGAGTAAAAACACTGATTTTAACTCAAATGAAGATTGTTTGGCTCCTCATTGTTTTGTATTGTGCTGCACTAATCCCTTCCCATCTACATTGACTGATAGGCTCATTATGCGTGTATTTGTCTTGTCGTTCAGTGCGTCTTTTGTGTTCTCAGGTAAATCACATGACTATTCATCCTCAGACACACCCTCTTGCATAAGGCCTTTCTGGACAAAAAGTGTCTTAGAAAATTTAAATCAGTGTATTGTTTGCTGTGAATGTGTGAACAAGATGACATTCACAAAACTCTGAAGTAAACACTTTAGCTGACAACATGCAGGTCTCCAAAGTCTTGTGAACCAATGTCCTGTTTGTGTTTTATGGTCTTATTTCCATGACTTCATAGACAATTGGGACACTTTCTGGGAAAAACCCAGTCTGGTAGCGAGAGATGGCATCCATCCCACTTTGAATGGTGCAGCTCTCATCTCTAGAAATTTGGCCAAGTTAATTAGCCAACCTAAAGCCTGACAATCCAGAGTGGGGACTGGGAGGCAGAGATTCAGTCTAAAATGCCTCTCTGCAGTTTCCTTAGAGCCATCGCCCCCCTCATACCACATAAAGATTGTGTCTGGCCCTCGAACATATAAATCAAATAAATCAGAAGTTAACACAAGAGGAGTTATAAATAAAAACCTAATAAAAATTAAGACCACTCCTTTTATTGAACAGAAAAAAAGAACAGTCAGATGTGAATTATTAAATATCAGGTCTCTTTCATCAAAATTTCTGCTAGTAAATGATTTGATAACTGATCACCAAATTGACTTTCTCTCTCTTACTGAAACCTGGCTAGAGCAAGATGATTATGTCAGTCTAAATGAATCAACCCCCCTCAGTCATAAAAACTGTCATGTTCCTCGACGCACAGGTCGAGGTGGAGGAGTAGCTGCAATCTTCCACTCAAACTTATTATTAAACTTTCATCCTCAGAACAATTATAACTCATTTGAGAGCCTCACTCTGAGCCTCTCACATCCAAACTGGAAAACACAAAAACCAGTTCTACTTGTCATTGTGTACAGTCCACCTGTCCCTTACTCAGTTTTTAACTGAATTTCCATACTTCCTATCTGATTTAGTGCTTAGTTCAGATAAAGTCATTATAGTGGGAGATTGTAACGTTCATGTAGATGTTGAAAATAACAGTCTCAGCACTGCATTTAATTCTATGTTAGATACAACTGGTTTCACTCAAAATGTTAATAAACCCACCCACTGTTTCAATCACACCCTTGATCTTGTTCTGACCTATGGCATCAAACTTGAACATTTAATAGTTTTTCCCACAAATCCTATTTTGTCAGATCATTCTTTAATAACTTTTGAATTTAAGATGATGGATCATGCAGCGTTTGGAAGAAAATTCCACTAGATCAGATGTTTATCTGACGACGCTGTTAATAAATTTAAGAAAATGATTCCATCTTTATTTACATCTATGCCAAGTATAAACATAGTGGAGGGCAGCTGCCTCAATCCCACTCCATACCAAATTGAACATATTGTTGACAGTACTGTAGCCTCACTGCGTGAAACGTTCGATACTGTGGCCCCTCTGAAAAAGAAGTTAGTGAATCAGAGGAGATTAGCCCCATGGTATAATTTACATATTCGTACCTTAAAGCAGGCATCATGAAGGCTAGAAAGGAAGTGGCGTTCCACAAATTTAGAGGAAGTTTTTGTAGCCTGGAAAAACAGTCTATTAACATATAAAAAAGCTTTCCGTAAGGTCAGAGCTGCATACTATTCATCACTAATAGAGGAAAATAAGAACAATCCCAGGTTTCTTTTCAGCACTGTAGCCAGGCTGACAAAAAGTCACAGCTCTGTTGAGCCCAGTGTTCCCTTAGCTCTCATCAATGATGAATTTATGAGTTTTCCCTGTAAAATACAGAATAGAATTTATAATTCTTTTCCTCACATACAAATACCTTCATGATCAATCTCCTTCATACCTTAAAGACCTCAGGGTACCATATTATCCCAATAGACCACTTCGCTCTCAGAGTGCAGGTCTAATTGTGGTTCCCAGAGTTTCCAAAAGCAGAATGGGAAGCAGAGCATTTAGCTATCAAGCCCCTCTCCTGTGGAACCAGCTCCCAGTCTGGGTTCAGGAGGCAGACACTCTCTGTACTTAGGCTAGACTTAGACCGTCTTCTTTGACAAAGCATATAGTTAGGGCTGGCTTCAGGCAACCCTGAACCATCCCTTAGTTATGCTGCTATAGGCCTAGACTGCCTGAGGATCATCAGTGCACTGAGCTCCCCTACCCTAACTCTAACACTTTCTTCCCTTCCCCTCTCTTTCTCTCCTCCCCCCTCACATGTATATTCCACCATTGAATGTCACTAACCTTGTGTTCTCTCTCTCCCCTAGTTTGTGCTCTCTCCCTCTTTCTCTGTTCTCTCTCTCTGTACCTTCTGCAGGTGTCCCTGGTCCTGGAGCTGTATATCGCTGATGTGCAGTTACTGGCCCCACCAACCTGCAGTGTCTATTTGTTGTTTATTGTTGCTGTTCTTTACTCTCTCCTCTATCCACTCACCCCAACCGGTCGAGGCAGATGTTCGGTTGATCTTATGGTGTTTTTTTTTTGTCGCTTCATCCACATGGAGCCTCTTCACCCCAGTCATTCGCCGCTCTCCATGGCTGGACTCGTCTTGGTCGCAACCCTGATCTCATCTGTTGGAGGAAAATCGCTACCCAATTATCCTTCGGCTCAGGAAGAGTCCATCACCCCAGTGCCGTTCGACTCTGGTAGAGCTTGGAGCAACCCCGACTCAACCAAGATCACGTCTCCCACTCTCGGAGGTGACCGGTCGGCGACCGGGTTCGTCGTCACGCCATCTGCTCTGCGTGTGGATGTGGACCCGGCGAGATCACCAACACCCACCCCAAACTGCAAATTGTGCTACTCGTTTTGTTGCACTGTCATAACTACATGACGCGGTACAGTGGATACGTTAAGTTGATATTCACTTTGGGTATGGATTATCATGCCCATGCCCAAAAATCATCGTGATAGCACTATAATGCATTTTCTAAAATCAATAAGGTGCTGCCAAAATATTCACAGAGGCTTCATTTCAACTCATTTACACTCAAAACATGTGAAATGAACACATTGATTTAAACAGCAGACGCGTCTCTCCTCCTATATGGATTCAGTCTCGTTCAATGAACCATGACAACTACTGCTCTGAAACAGCTGCTATTTTATTCGTTACACAGTCATAACTACATGAAGCGGTACAGTGGATACGTTAAGTTGATATTCACTTTGGATATGGATTATCATTTGTTGGGCACGGCATTCTAGCAATGCAGTCATCCTGGTCAGACGGAGAAACTTTCTGCTGTGGCTCCAGCGAAAGCTTCTGGGGGATAACCAACAACCCGTGCACAGTCCTACACCACTATGCTTGGTTTACACAGGTGCCAATCCCCGCGCTGATCACACTGGCATTTTTGAATTTTCTGCAAACATGCTGCAAAGCTATTGTTTTGAATTCAAAAATCATCGTGATAACAGTATAATGCATTTTCTAAAATCAGTAAGGTGCTGCCAAAACTATTCACAGAGGCTTCATTTCAACTAATCTACACTCAAAACATGTGAAATGAACACATTGATTTAAAGAGCAGACGCGTCTCTCGTTGTCCTATATGCCTTCAGTCACGTTCAATGAACGATGACAACTACCTGCGCAGAAGGAGCTGCGACGTTTTTCGTTGCACAGTCATAAATACATGAAGCGGTACAGTGGATACTTTAAGTTGATATAAATTTTGAATATGGATTATCATTTGTCGGGCACGGCATACAAGCAATACAGTCAGTCATACTGGTCAGGAGGAAAAGGTCGCACATTTCTAACATCTTTTTCTTTAACTGTTACAAGTGTACTGTTTAAGACTATTGACACACGTCTTAATGCTCCTCAGACTGCCCGTTTTGACGCCTTACTTGAAAGCTGTGAAAACTTCGCTTTTTTATTGATAAAGTCACCTTCATGAAAGCCCAACTCTCACCTTTTGTGTTTGACCCATCAGTGCCTGTCCCTTGCTCTGCTGCTTTTCACCAGTTTGAACCTGTTAAATATGTCTCAGTTGCAGGAGATTGTTGGTCTGTTGAAACCCTCAACCCTCTGTGTGATGCTGTCTCTCCCCTCCGACTTATTAAAGAGGTTTTTATTACGTTAGGTCTGTCTGTTCTTATCATTGTTATTGACTTTCAGGGGTCTTTTCTAGCTATTTTAAACATGCAGCCACATGTCAGTGTCAGTACAGCCACTGATCAAAAAGCCTGTGCTAGATCCATATGTTCTTGCCAATTTCAGACCAATCTCCGATTACTGCTTTTATCAAAGATTTTAGACAAATGAGATAATGAGATTTTAGGTTTTTAGGTTTACCTGTACCGCTTTTCCTGTAGTTAGAGTTGCAACGAAAAAGTAGTAGCTTTATTTTTTGAGTCGCATTCCTCTTTTTGCAGCGTTCTGTTTTGCAGCTTTCTTTGCAGCGTTTTTGTTTTGCAGCGTTTCTCTTTTGCAGCGTTTTTGTTTTGCAGCGTTTCTCTTTTGCAGCGCGTTTGCCCTTGTCGGCCACCGTAGTAACTTGCTACCCAAAGTTAAGACGGAAAAAGGTTTATCGAGACGGCGCAATAGTAAAACATTAATTTCGCGCTGGCAGCCCCTCTAAAGAGACACAGAGTGGATTGGTTAAGTCAAGTGATGTGTATGACAATTTATGTCGATGTATATTGTACAGTGATGTAGCCTAAAGATATGTATGTGTTTCGTCGTATGTTAACGATGTAAGCTAAGCTAAAGAGTTACACAAGTTTTATGTATTTTCAGCTCTTACGATCGATTAAGTTGAAATCAGGGTTAATTAACTAAGGAATAAAACACCAAAATCACCAGTAAAAGTTTCATCCTTGTTTTGGGGGAATGATATAGTAAGAGCTTACGGCCAGACAGCCGCCGGAGAAGTCGGAGCTAACACCACGTGTTGCATCGAGCTGCCTTTGAACTCAGGAGACGGCAAAGCAACGGCTAAAAGTTAAGGTAAAAGTCAGTGACACTCAAAATGTAGGATGTAGAAGAACACATACAATTGAGAAAAAAGGAAATGAAGCTTTAAGCAAGTAAATACCGAAAGCGAGCCAATGCAGCAATTAGAATGTGACGAAAAGCAGCGAGCTGAATTGCAAAATACAGCTGAACCCATACCTCGCAGGTCAGAGCGGCCCAGTGTAGCCACGGAAACCCACCATCGGTCCCCTCTGAACTTACGCTTAGGTTTCGTTACCATCAGTTAACACCTGAGTGGCCAAGTAGGAACGTAAGCGTGCAGAAGCTCAGAGAGGTACAGCTGGGAAGCATCATTTAGAAGAAGTACTTTATTAATCCCAATTGTTACAGCAGTTATTCAAACTTATTAAATTTGAGATTATTGAAATTATACTAATTAGTAAAGTAATTAACTTGTATGTAGAAAAATAAAGTAATTATTTATTTGGGCGGTTTGTGTGTGTGTGCGGTTTGTGTATTGTTTATAATACACACACACATATATATATGTGAACTGTGTGTGTGTATATGTTAGTTAGTTAAACATAGTTTAAACATTTAAAAACAAAAAGAGTTTAAAATGGACCCTAAAGTGCACCGACAGCAAGTGAAGTGAGTATAAAACCGGGGAGATATGTTAATATTTGAATGTGCCAGTTAAAAGACATGCGGCAGTGTTATGACCCTAGGTCAGTATGTGTGTGTGTGTGTGTGTTGTTGCCCCCCCCCCCCGCATTTCGTGTGTGTGTGTGTGTGGGTGTGACGGAGGATGGAGTGGGCGTGGATGTAGGAAGCACGTGGATTGGACTTCCGGGATTGGTCCAACACTTCCAGGAAGGACCATAAGAAGCCCACGGACTGCTGCTCAGGAGAGCTAGTCTCCCACCTTTGCCACTTCCAACCCAGCTATTTGATAAAGACTTCGTTTTCGTGATTAGTTAGTTAGAGATTAGATTTTGTTTCGATTTTGCAGGTTTTTGTATTGATAGTATTTTTCGTTGTTTAGATTAGAGATAATTAGGATCTTAGGCTACGTTTGTGTTTTCTCCTGTTTTGTTTTACGAGTTCCAGGCTAGAGACCTGTGATTTTGTTTAATTATCTATTGTAGGGCTGTTTAGCGTTTTTGTTATTTGATCTTTGTTTGTTTGATATCGTAGGGCTATTATAGCATTTATGTTACTGATTTTCATTTGTTCGACACCGTAGGGCTAAAGCTAGCGTTTTTGTTCGAGTAGGGCTAATATAGCATTTGTGTTTGTTTTGAACTTCCTGTGTTGTATTCTGTATTTTGACAGAATAAATATTTCGTTAAGTATAATTAGTATTTTCGTGATTGTTGAGAGTGGGAGAGGTTTGGAGGAAAACTCAACATCGTTTTACGCTCTGGTAACCCCTAGGCCGGGGCGTAACAGACAGCGTTTTGTTTCTCTGCAGTCGAGAAATAGAGGATTGACTGACAGAAATAGAGTGCATTACAGCAATCCCGCCTGGTGGTAACAAAGGCTTGGATTACTGTTTCAAAATGCTCCCAGATGAGAAACGGTTTAACTTTGGCTAATTGCCTCAGATGAAAGAAACTGGATTTAACCACCGATCTGGCTGTCGAAGTCCATTTTGAACCGTAGATTTAAAACTTTGGGTTTGGCGTATTCTGCTAAAGGTTCCAGGTCTACCAGGGTGACCCCACTTGTAGAACTGGGGCCAGGTACCAACACCTCAGTCTTTGACTCATTAAAATGTAAAATATTCAAGGCTATCTAGGCTTTAATGTCATTCAAGCACTTGAGTAGTGAGGTAATGGAGAAACCATCTTTGTTTTTAATATGGACATAAATTTGGGAATCGTCTGCATAACAGTGGAAGGTAATGCTGTGTTTTCTAAGGATGGAGCCCAGAGGCAAAAATCTAAGGAAAAGAGGATAAGTCGTAAAACTGACCTCTGTGGGCCCCCATAAGAAAGAGTGGCAGAGGAGGCCTCAGAGAGTGTGGACACAGAAAGTTCTATCTGTCAAGTAGGACCGAAACCCTTTATACCCCACCAAAATCTAGGAAAATATTAAAAACTCTTAAATGCCGTGCTTTAAAACCAGACTGAAATACCTCCAACATATAATGTTGGAGGT